>NC_133757.1:46580982-46890535 GCF_036562045.2 Rhinolophus sinicus | reverse complement strand
CAAAAGCCTACGAAAGCCTTTCCCCCGGAAGCAGAAATCTCCACGATGGCAGATCCCCACGTAGTAGTTCTTAGGCACTGGCTGCTCACCCCTCTTGGGCTTAGTGACTTGACTGCTTACGGCGCCTACACCAGCAGGTACCTATAGAAGGGTCGACTGGAAGGAACCACCAAGGTTGGCTCTGTGTTATCGTTCAAACACTAGTCACATCTCGCTAGTCCGGGCCCGGTAAATACAGACTTGTAGCAGCTTTTGAGTGGCGCCTGTTCGGTACTTTAGATATTGCTCGAGTTTGCAAATACAGACGCGCGAGATGTGTCTTCTTGATCATTTAGTCAACACTGAAAGGAGGCGCCCAGACTCACAAGCCTGGTTTAGAACTAGAATTCAGTAGAGTGCGATCGTTCATTCGTGCACTCAACAAACATCCCCTAAGCATTCACCGTGTCGCGTGCGAGATATAGGGTGAGACTGGTAGGAAACAGACGAGTGTCACTTGTTCTGAAAGCAAATAGAGGCACCTAAACCGGCCTTGGAACCAAAAGGGGTCCGCAAACCACGTAGACCTCTATTAAAAAACACAAGGGCTCCTAGTCTTGAATAATTTGAACAATAAAGCAGTTGAGATAAAGTGGTGCATTGAACGATCTATGATAATGGTGTTAAACTTCCTCTTAAGAACTAGTGACCAAAGGATTGGGAGCCAATTTATCATAAAATCATTTTTAAAAATGGGTTGAAGTCACGCCTGGCTTTGAAAACTTGCCCTATTTACTGTGATTTTGGACGTTACTTAGTCTGAGCCTGAGTTTCTCATGCATAAAATGGGCGTAACAAAACCTACTTCATCGGTTGAGAAAATGAATGAATGAAAACGATTTAGCAGCATAATAAATGGAAGCTATTAAAACTCAGGTGTTTCAAGGTGTTTAGAAAGACAATTCAAAATGTAATTATTTTATGACAGGAAAATGCTGCAAGTTTTATTTCCGTATTTCATAAGATTAGTTTTTACTGCATTTTAAAAAAAATTATATTGGGGGAGGGGGGAAGGGGAACAGGACTTTATTAGGAAACAGTGTGTACTTACAGGATTTTTTTCTAAGCCAAGTTGTTGTCCATTCAATCTTAGTTGTGGAGGGAGCTTGCCATTGTTAGTTGCAGGGGGCACAGCCCACCATCCCTTGCAGGAGTGGAGAATCGAACCTGCAACCTTGTAGTTGAGAGGCCACTGGCCCATGTGGGAATCAAACCGGCAGCCTTGGGCATTAGGAGCACAGAGCTCCAACCGCCTGAGCCACCGGGCTGGCCCTTTAACTGCATTTTTAATGACAGTTTAAAGGAAAAATTTTGTGTTTCACGTAAATTATTTGATGTTTCAGAGTCTCAATTTTTTTACCAGATAAATTTAGGTAGATCTATAGTAGTGCTTTAACTTATACTTTGTGATAGCCTTAAGCCAGGAGCCTTGATTTATCAATTTTTGTGTCCTTAAGATTTCAGACAGTGCCTGGCAATGTGGGGCTGGGAGACAGCGAGATGGAACCCTTGAAATAGATTTAACTATATACCCAGGTAGGTAAGCAATTTAGTCACCCTGGTATTAGATATAAGAGAAGCGGGGGCAAACATGAGTGCAGTCAACCAGCTGATTAACAGAATGCTTACCATCTAATTTAAGCATTGTACTGCAGACTTTGGAGTACATAAGTGAAGGACCAGTCCCTGCCTCAAGGTGATAAATGACAATCTGGTTGATAAAACCACAGAACTCCGTGATACTATGTGATACTGCTGTAAACAGGACAAGGACATTTTTATTACCGACAGATGTTGAGCAAGAGAGTAAGCCCAGAACACTACTAAATGGAAAACTGTTGTCAAGGCTTATAAAGTATGTAAGTTCCTTTGTAACAGACCTGCACAAAGGCACAAGGCCAAAATTCTAAGAGGAAACATGAAAAAGGCCGTTTCTGGCTCAGAGGTGACCATACTACTGGATTGAATCTAGTCATCAGTGTAAAACTTAGTAATACGTAGAAGAAATGACTCTTATACATTTGATAGAAATGTGAAGTTCTGCTTGACATATTAACTATGCCAGACTAGTTTCCTCTGATGTAGATGATGTAATATATTTTCAAAAAATTAGGGGGAGAATGTTTCACAAAGTATGTATACATACATGCACACAAACAATGGATTCAAAAGTTTACACAACAAAATGTTTGCAGTAATTATCTGAGTGATGTGATTATGGGGGGTTTTATTTTTTCCCATATCTCTATTTTTTCAAATTTTCAACAGTGGATATATAATCCTAATACTTAAAAAATATGATTTTTAAATTATTAAGCACTACCCCCAAATATATGAAACAAAACAATGTGAAAGGAAGCTCTCAGACATTCACACCTAAATGTGAATTCATTAGAGTCTAATGCTAAAAGGAATAAAACAGATATTATTTACAAATTCAAAAACGGAAGATCAGGACACCTGAAATTAATATAAAATACTGAATATCAACTGTAATTGAAAAATTAAAATTAAAACAACCCCCAAAAAAACAAATTAAAAACCTGAAGATCACGGCAACGTTTTCAAGTTCAAATACTTGTTATGTGACCACACCAGGGCAGTGTACCAAGCTGAAGGCTCTAAGTTGCCAAAAGGTGGTGCCATGAAGGTTCTGGCTATATGAGGAAGAAGTCAAGATAAGTGGCAGAATGTAGCCCAAAGCTGAGAATTTGGTGAGGAATTTTCCCTGCCCCACTTCTTCTTCCAAGATATGGAAAGCTATTATTTAATCTTACTATCTACTACCCTTTCCTTGCTAATAGGGAAGCCAGCCTTTAGCAAGTGGACCCCTTAAGTCCATGTCCACCCTGCTGGCATTTACCTACGTGCTTCTTTTTCACTCTTTCCTAACGCTTCAGTGACTATCCAAAACAAGGTCTATGACGCCTTCCCAATAGGACTCTTGCCGTGTTCTCACCACTACTTTCCTCATAGTGAAGATCCCAGCAACAAGAGCTACTTAAAATTCATCATACTTAGACCTGTATGTTCCGACGCATGAGTAACTCATGTGCAGTCATCATGTCCAAAATCTTTCTGTGAACCCTGGGCTAAGTGCCCTGTGCAGAGCTCTCAAATCGTTGCAGTTAGTCATTGCCATGGACCTAACTTTGTGTGTCCAACTATGTCACTGGATTCTGAGCTCCTGGGGGCAGAGACTGAGCACTCCTTACATTTGTACCCCAAACATTGTAGATACACAACATATTCTGACTCATGCACATAGAAATGTAGCCCCTATTTCATCTGGGGTATAAACCCAGCGCTCACAATTATTCAAATGCAGAGCCAACTGCGATTTTTGCCCCTCGTTACAGCTATCCGGAGCCCCGTTCCCCATGACCAAAACTTGCTCCTTTCTCTGTCAGCACCGAGTCCTTCCCCCCACCTTGGCTTAACTGAAATCTGGCTCTTCCGGAAAAATACTCCCCTGCAGCTTTCTCACGTTTCTCATTCCCTCACATTCCATGTACCCTGCCTGGTGTCAAGTGTCCTTTTCCTCTAAGCCATTTCTAATCTCCTTCATTTTCATGTAAATGCCCTTGTCCCTTTGAAGATAAGCGGTATTATCACCCTATACTCCTCATTCAGGTAATTCACTAACCTCCACCATTCACTGATATTTGGGCCTCTGGCTTAGTCTTCCCCTCCCTCCTCACTCCTGGTTTGTCTTCACTCTAGACTTCATTGCCCATGAAAACCATGCATATAACACGTGGCTTCTCAGTGCTTTGACCACCCCAACTGACATAAGCTTTGCCCCCAACAGGCCTACTCCCACACCCTGCACCTGTCTTCCCAACTGCTCCACTCTTGAAATCTCAAATTCAGACATCCCTCACTGACCTTCAGCCCCTTGGCCCTTTTACACTCTCCCTTTAATCAACCCCACCTTCACGTCAATCCCTAAGCAGTCTACACAACATGGACCATTACACTTAGTCACTTTTGCTGCATCCTTAACATGTTCACTTTGTCATCCTTTCATCTCACAGAGCAAAACCCTAATCCTGGATCAATCAACTGGCTCCCGTCTCCATTCCTACAACAGAATGCTGAGTGTTGCTACAGGAAATCAATCACTCCTGCTGTTGCCACTACAAATTCAGTCTCTAATCTAAGCTGGACCCTCAAAGCTACCCTGATTGCCTAGTGAGTTCTTCACCTAGTCCTGCAGTTGATACCTCAGCATTTCTCCACTTGCCTCAAATCTCCTAGCCTACTATCTCCTCCCTTTCTGGCTCCTTCCTATATTAATATTACAACATGCTCAAACTTCCCTCATCTCCTCCCATCTCCAACACACACACATACACACATAAAACTTTCAACTGTAATCTCATGTCCTTTCTTCTTCTCCCAGCTTTAGCTTATTCTTCCTTATTTACAGCCAAATTTCTGGAAGACATGTTCGTGTTTGTTGTCCCTACTTCTTTATTTCCCATTTCCTGCTGAATCCACTGCTAAGTGGCTTCTACTCTCAATACTATTAATATGGTTGCTCTTCATGTCAAATGTCTCTTTTTGCCAAGTCCAGTGGCCATTTCAGGCTTGTCTTCTGGTTCCTTTTGAAAGCCTCCTACTTCTGGGCTTTCTGCCCTGTTCTTATCCCTTCTCAGTGGGATCCTTTCCTCAGCTATTTAGTAAATACAATGGTATGCTTATGAGCTCCCTTCTCAGTCCTCTTTCCTTACTATACTTTCCCTGGATCTCATCTACTACCTTAACAAAATTACCATTTTTTAATTATTCCCAAATTTTTAGAACAGATCCTTCTCCTGCTTCAGACTAACTACAACTGCTTACTGTTTATCTCCTCTTACATATCTCATGGGCTACTCAATATTAAAATACCGGGGGTGCCAAAAAATGTATACACGTGGACACTTTGGTCAACGTTGCTCAAGCAGTAGTTCGCTGTGATCAGAAGTGTCTGGATGCTAATGGGAACCACTTTGAGCACCTCTCGTAATTGCAGAAGTCAAACGTGACTTGTATTCATCTTTGGTTATTGGTATATATTGAGTATTACAATTTTAATAGTTCTTGCCTTTCTTAAAATGTGTATATTTTTTTGGCACCCTCTGTATATCTAATCCTGAACTAATCATATTCCCATTCTCGCCACATAGCTTTTATTGCTTTGTCCTAGTAGCTTATCGTAGTGACAAAAATCTAGGTTTCATTCTTCTGCCTCTTTCTCATGATCCAATTCAAAGCACTAGGTCCTAACAATTCTATCTAAAAACCTCTGAAACCTATCCATGTTTCTCAATGTCCACTGCCACTATTTAGCACAGTGGTTAAGAGTGCTGGTTCAGAAGCCAGACTTACCTTGCTAGAAGCCCTCACTCCACAGTGTATTATCCAGCTGTGTGGTTCTGGACAAGCAACAGCCTCTGAAGTGCCTCAGTTCTCGTCACTCAAAATAAGTTTCCTATCACTAGCCAGACCACCATCACCTCTACCTTAGATTACTCTGATGTATCTTAGATCTACTGGCTTCCAGTCTGGCCCTTCTGCAATCTAGTCTCCTCAGTGTAGCCAGTCTTTCTAAAACACAAATCTCATCATGTTAATCCTTACATTAAATCCTTTAATGGTTCCCACTGTGTTCAAAAGAATGTTTCAACTCCTTAACAGTACCCACAGGCCTTTAAAATCTGGTTCCTGTTAAATATTAACTCCTTATCTCTCTAACTCCTGTCCTCTGCCTGTCACATGCAAACCACCCTGAACTAACTGTAGGTCCTCAGACTTGCCACGCTATTCTTTGCCTTTGGATTTCTGCATATGCTGTTCTCTCTGCCTGCGACGCTCCCTTTTAACTCCCCTTCCCACCATACACATACACCTGTCTAGATCAACTGATACTTTTGCTTTACTTCTTCTTGTGGGCATCACTTCTTCTAAAAGCCTTCCTAACGCCTAAGGCTGGTTAGGCACACCCCAGCTGTCCTTAGCATTCCATACCTACTTCATCTTAGCCTTTAGGTGTTCCTCTCATTCGTAATTGCTTGCTTGTCTTTACACTGGAAGTTCCTAGAAGACAGTGAGCCTGCCTTGTCACCACTATACCCCTACTGGTTCGGACAGTGATAAGCACAGTGGACAGTCAACCAATGCTGGTGGAATACAGTATCAGGTGTGCACTGCTTGCACACCCTTTTACTTAACCATACCTAGAACTTAAAACACTACACCTAACCAACCATGTCACCAGTCATACAGTCCTTTAACGTAGAAGCGATTTCTTATTTTCTACCATATAGCCTATGGAAGGAATAGTCTGAATACAAATACACCACATTTTGTAAAATGCAAGTGACCTTAAGGAAGATTAACTCGACTGCTATGTTTTAGAAAGAATTTTAAAAGATTACATTGAGGAAAATTCTTAACACATAGTGAAAAGAGACAATAAAAGGAGGTTTTTTTTATTCAAAGGTAAAACTGCATATGTATATTTGTTTACAACCATTCTTGTGAAATACTTTTTAAAAAAATACGACCAACTTCTTTGCAAATAGCAGACACATACCTCAACTATGATGACCTAATTTTTGGTGGATAATGTACATGATTAGGCAGAAATAGGCAAGCTCACACTGGTAGATTAACTATCGAATTCTCAGTTAAAACTCCGTTTGTGACCCCCGCTTCTTGATCGATTTCTATTCCCGCTTCGTCTTCTACCATCTTGTCGACTTCCCGAGCGACTCCCTTGTCGACTCTGTCTACCTGACCGGCCACTGGATCGACCACCTGACCGGCCTGACCGGCCCGACCGGCCACTTGACCAGCCACTCCTCTGTCTAGAATTAGAGGATGTGTTTCCATCATAATATTCTTCAATTTCAGGTAACTTGACTGGCACTGTGAGTATCCAGTCTGAATCATGCCACTCTGCCTGTTGGGGGAATTGATAGGATTAAAATACATGCAAAATAGAAACCATAAGCAAGCCCATAAGTATAGAAGACTTTTATCATATCTACTATCTATCAGCTAAAACCCATCTATCTATTCAAAGTATGTGGAACAAAATTGAAAACGAAGAAAAAAAATATTCAAAACACATTCACAAAAGTCCCTAAAATATTCTTTCAGGAGAAACTCTCAGGCTTATTTTGAGACTCAATTCATACTCAGTTTACATATTCTGAAACAGAGCACTGGTTTCTCTGCATAAAACAAATAAGTAGTGCATTGCTTTCAGCAGGTATATTGACAGAAACAAGAACAGAGAGCTGATGATGGAGATTAAAAACCTGTCAACACCAGCGGGGGACTGGAAAAATGTAGCCCACTGGGAACATTCACTGTCAGGTAAACAACTCAACACAAATCAGCAGCTCATAAAAGCATCACAGTGTCATATCCTGCTCCATTAACCGTTCCTCATTGTGATCATGAGTTACCAAGGAAATTTAATATTAAAATGCCTTGTTGGTAAGAGTGAGCAGAGACAAACACCCACACACACCTCTGGTGGCAATACATGACCAAAGCCTTAAGAAATGTGCAAAACTTTGTGCCAAGCAGTCATCAAATAAACTCAAAGGGGTGGCCTCAGTTGGTTAGAGCGCAAGCTCTGAACAACAGGGTTGCCGGTTCAATTCCCGCATGGGATGATGGGCTGCGTCCCCTATAACTAAAGATTGAAAACGGCAACTGGACTTGGAGCTGAGCTGCGCCCTCCACAACTAGATTGAAGAGCAACGACTTGGAGCTGATGGGCCCTGGAGAAACACACTGTTCCCCAATATTCCCCAATAAAATTTATTAAAAAACCTCAAAGAAATAAATATGGCAATGTATAAAGAGTTAGCTATACCAACATTCAGGGCTGACCTATTTATATAATAGTATATTACTGGAAATAATCTAAATGTCAGAAAACAGGACATTGATTAAGTTGGCCACCCATATGGCCAAATGCCAGGGAGCCATTAAAAATAAGTAACCCGGGTAGGGGGTGGGAGATGAAGGTAAGGGGGATCAAATACATGGTGATGGAAGGAGAACTGACTCTGGGTGATGAACACACAATGGGATTTATAGATGATGTAATACAGAATTGTACACCTGAAATCTATGTAATTTTACTAACAATTGTCACCCCAATAAATTTAATTTTAAAAAAAAAGTAACCCTATATAGTTGACACAGAAATGTATTCACAATATAGTGTGAGTTTTTTAAGACTTAAAAAACAATAATCTCCTTGTTTCAAATTATGTATATTAAATAAGAAAAATATTTTTTAAAAGCAAGAAGGGAGATCTTATAGATTAAAAGAGACTTAAGAAACATCAAATTACAATGTATGAACCTTATAGAGCTTATATTTAACTACAATAGGGGAAATTTAAACACAAGCTAGATAATATTATGGAATTATTATTTTGGGAAGTTGATTACAGTATTATGATTGTTTTTAAAAAGTTTCCTTAATATTTATGGAAATATCTATGGTTGAAATGATAGAATGCCCAAAATTTGTTTCAAAAGTGTAATATGGGAGAGTGGGGAAGTGGATGTAAGTAGACACGAAAAAAAATTGGCCATGAGTTGATTGATAATTGTTGAAGCTAAGTGATGGGAACATGAGGATTTATTGTGCAATTCTATGTTTCTGTTTGAAGTTATAACAAAAATGTTTTAAATTACGATGGAAATTAGATATTTTTATATTAAGGAATTGTTCATTGACTTAGACATGATAATGATATTGTGACTGATTTTTTATAATCCCTATCTTTTAGAGAAACATATTCAACTATTTAACAGATAAAGTTTTAAAAATACCTGTAACCTTTCTGACTCAGTTGTGGGAACATCAAAGCAAACACCCTAAAAGCAAAATGAAAACATATTTATTTAGATGCAGATGAGTTAATTTCTTATTAATACATTAATCCTTGCTGGTAATCTTGTATTAGCTAAAAAAAGGTTAGGTATATCCCAGGACACACCTTATAGGATTAAAACAACTAGTATATAACACATGACTGAGCAGCTGCTTATTATGTTTTCTTAATCTGAAAAATAACTAAACACAGTATCTAATAAGAAAATACTACACTAAGAATCTAGAGTGTTCTCTAGAAAAATTTTTATAGACACTATAATGTTCTTCCATGTCTCTTGTAAAATGATCCATCTAATAAATTCCTTTAAAAATTTAGTGCCAGAAAGTTTCTCTCCTGAAGAGCTGCAATGCTTATCAGATGAGAATAATGTAACCCAAGATGTTTCCTCTTTGGTCGTGGCTGCCAAGAAGTTGAAAGTTAATTAAATACTCAAGTGTAGCAACTAATTTAGCCTAAGGATCGGTTATATTTTTCCTCCTCCTCCACATTTTTTTCTGAATGTGTCTATTTGTCTCATACTTGCCACAAATCTTTTTTGAAGGTAAGTAATATTAAACTTTGAGAGAGGTCATTATTTCCAATAAACAATCAAATTAATAAATTCTAGGCCAAAATGAACCTCTATAGTAAAGTTAAGCAAATATAACACCTTTTCTTAAAACCATTAGAAGAAATCAGTCACTAAGATTACAGACGATTTTAACTTTGCTATTTCGTAAATGTATTAAAGTACTTAATTCACTTCATTATCCTCATTAACAGCCAATAGCAGACCACTCAAAAACAGTATTGTGTATTATCTAAATAATAGAGTTGTTTAGATGTTGTGATGCTAAGTTACTTAGAGAACAAACACACACAACCACACATAACAAGTATACAAGGGCAGAAACTTATATATTAATAATGTGGGTATTAGATAGTCAAACTAAGCAAAATAACTTACAGCTTTTTAGAGGAATGGGTTATTTATATAACTCCCTAAAAATTTACAAGTGGAAACAAATTAACACACGGAGAAAACAATATTATTCATCCCATTAAACTTCAAAAAAAAAGAGAAAGAACAAAACCTATTAGTCTTTATAAACATTCACGGTAGTTGATTAAAAAGTTTTTTACTTATCTAGAAAAGCCTACCATATTTCCTTTTAGGAGGCACATTCTGGTAATTTGGGAGACAGAATTACTACTCAGCTTTCTGTTAAGCTCTTTCCAAGCACAGCTGACATCCGGTATTTCTTCTGGGCTTTCCAGAGTCATGGTCACAAACCCCTTAAGGAATAAAAGTGACATTATGGTTGGGGAAAAAAGCAGCAGGACAATGAAGTTCTAATTCTATAGACCTTCATGCCGATACCGTGCACTTAGGAACCCACAGTGCAGCATGACTGCTAAAAAAGAAAACTTCTTTTTTAATAGAAAACTAGTGTTTATAGATCACTAAAACTACCATTTTTATATGCATTGCTGTAAAGACTACATTTAATTCTAACCATCATGCTTTAAGAGATAATTAAACTAGAGCATCAGAGAAAAAGATAAGGCAGTGAAGAATTAAGGAAGTCAATTGTGAAAGAGTCCAAGTTAGCTTGGAGTAGAAAAACAAACGTCTTTAAACTTAAAAAAATAGACGTTTTTAAACTTTTGAGGGACAGTTACATAAGCAAAAATTACTTGTTTTGTATGACTTCACTGGACAGCAAAAACATCAACGTAAAGATATATGGAGGCATTCATCTAACAAGTATTTATTGAGTGCCCCCTATGTATGTGCCAGAGACTCTACTAAGTGCTAGAGATTCAGCAGTAAGTAATCCTTCCTCTCCTGGAGATTACATTCTAGTGTGTGTGGGGATGGGGTGGGGTGGGCTGGGGGGTAGGATGAGGTAGACAGTAAACAAGCAAATACATAGAATGTCAGACAGTAATAAGCATAATGAAGAAAAATAAGGCAGGGTAAAGGAACAGAGAGTAAAGGAAGGGTAAGCTATTTTAGGCAGGGTATCAAGAAAGACCTCTGATACGGCGATATTTAAGAAGAGACCTAAATGAAATGAAGGAAGAAGCCGCGTTGTTCTTAAAAGGGAAGTACATTTGAAACAGTGCAAGTAAGTACAATGGCCTTGTGCAGCAGTGGGTTATGTTTGAGTAACAGCAGGTAGGTTAGGGTAGCTAAACAAGCAAGGGGAGAGTGGTAAGAGACGGGGCTAAAGAGGTAGCAAGGGGAAAACACTGTAGTAGATTCATGGTAAAGATTTAAGATTTGGTTTAACCCATGAGAGCAATTTCAAACCACTAACACTGTTTCTAAGATATTTTAATCAGAGGTCAGATGACCCATCTGCCAAAGAGGGATTCTTTTATTAGGTAAGGGTTGGGACTAAATGACCTCTTAGGTACTTCTTAGCTCTAAAGGTCTATCTTAATATTTTCTTTAAGTATTTGGTGGGTTATTAGGGATAGGATATTTGCTCAGTGCTAAAGTATCACCCCACAGACTACTTACTATTTAAAGACAGTAAACTATATATACCTTTACAATGGGAATATAGGGCAGTTTCCATCTTAACAAGCGATCAAACTAAGCACTATTAGTACTGGAACAATCTGCAGTATATGCCTCCTGATGTGATGCAGAATGAAGTACATCATATCACCTAAAAAGTATTCTTGCCAAAACGGTTTAACCTGAATATAAAATCAAGCTTTCACATTACTTCCAGTTTATAGGAAAGACTGAATAAAGGCAAAAGTTAAATGTGTGAAGCGAAAGCCAGACAAACCCAGAAGGTGAGATATTCTAGACTCTTATCTATACAACTGATCTAGAATCTTCAAAAAAATCAATAAAGATGGGAAAACATTTCCAGATTAAATAAAACACATAACAAACAATTGTAACATATAAACTTTAATTTTTAAAGAAGATATATATGGGGGAGGGAGGGAGGAGAAGGATAGTGTGGAGTGAGGGAGGGGAAAAGAAGTGAGGCAGAAAGGGAGAGACTGAGTTTGACACATTAAGTCACTCTCAGCAAAATGACATTTGGCTAAACCATTAACACCTGCCAAGTGGAAAACATCAGATGACCCAGTTGCACTCATTTACGCTACACCTGCCCTGTCCCTTTTGTTCCCCTCTCCCAGCAACTCTCTCACAATCACATTCTCTACCCAGACATCATAGCTCTTTTTGATGAGTCCCCTCACCCAGTGACTCCCCTCACTTATACCATGGTCAGTAATAAATCTTTGAACTACTTGAAACCAATGGCTCTGATGTGGTTTGTTTTGACATCTGATACCGACCTAGCAGGGGGGCCAGGTCAGATGATGTTACACACACAGCACCCCCTCCACATATCCAGCAATCCTCACTTTGCATGGTACTATGGCAACTTACAAAATGAAGAATACGTTCTGGTATGCGAGTTTCAGTTAACATACTGCTGTGCAGTGAAGGTGTGCTGTATTTCTCTCCAGATAGAGATATGTATGGTTCGATTTTAATCTTAAGCACATACTATTTTCTCACAGATTTCTACCTTGTCAGAGGTGATCAAAGATCGTGGTTCGAAGTTCGATGCACCAGAGATGTGGGCTAATGCAGCAGCCAGTGCATCCACTGCCCCTTTCTCTTCTATTAGTTTCTGAGCTGATGGTCGGAAAAAATCAACAGCGGCATAAGAAACAGAAGCCAGAGACCTATGGTTTAAAAACAGCAAATTTTCTTGGTCAAGACAAAGGGAAAAAATTAAACATAAGAGAATGAATGGGAAAAGAAAGAGCAACGTTTTTGTATTTTAATATAACTAAATTTCTGCTGGTAAAACTGGTGATTAAAATTTCTGATATTTGAACTAGGCGAGCTTAAAGATGCACAGCCTAATACAAAAGAAAAAATTATTCAGCAAGGTCAGAAAGCATACCTGATGGCATCCATGCTTTTAGATTTAACTAAATCCATTGTAGAAGGAACACCTACACGTTTAAAAGTAATTCCCTGAAAATGAAAGAATTATATTAAAGAAAAATGGAAGTCTTTACAATTAATTCCTAAATTAATATAGTTTGTTGAATTTCCACTTCGTGGACTTAAAGATTTCCAAGCCCTAGCAGATCAAAAAATCTGCTTTTTCTAATAAATCACTAATTACAAAATATAGAAAGAGAAAAAAGATTTTTGAATTGCCCCTTAGTTAAAATCATGAAATTTCACTTGCAAAATAAAACTGATCCAAAAAAAGGAAAATGATGCTATTTATATCTATCAAATTTTTATTACCCTATCTCATTTACAAAGAAATATTGTATAAAAACACATCATAAAATGGGAAAAAATGTAAAATACCACAAAAAATCCAGACCACAAAAAATGCACAATTTCTTACAGATACTGACTATTGTACCATTGCTCAATATAATTTTAAGTATTACACCAAGACAATGTCACAGTCATGCATTTACAATGCTGGCCTAAGAGGTACTAAGTCACAATGCACTTCTGAGTTTAGTATCAAGGGAGAAATTCACGGGGAAAATGAGAAAGTCAGCTCTTCTGTCTTCACAATAAAAGCTGTATTAAAACAAAGTTGCAGCTAATATAAACTTAGCTCTCCACATGCTTCACATCCAAATGCAGCTTAAATTGAGAAAAGTTATAAAGATCTATTTGTGAGAACAAACATAAAAAGAACTCTTTTCTAAGGCACGATTTCGATAATAAGCCTGAAATAATTTAACTCTACTTGACTTACTGCTTTTTGTTCCACATATCTTAGTTGACCTCTTTCCCTTGGTTGATAAAAGCAGATGCAAATCCCTGTCCGGCCTGCTCTACCTGTGCGTCCAGAGCGATGAATGTAGGACTCCACATCCTAAAAATACAAGAGGCGATACTTTAAGTTACACAGACATTCCACATTCCAGCATCAAAATAATAAAGCTAATAACAAAACTACTACCATCAATAATAATAATATTTTTAATTCAATCCTGTTGCTCTTTTCAACATCCCAAAGAATTTTTATGGAGAACTTTGGGAAAAGGGGCATATGATTTAAAAGCTTTTTATCTAGAACTCTTTATATGGCAACTTTTTATAACTCCCTTGCATGAATTCATGCTTTAAATCCATATAATGAAGGTAGTAATTTGCAAAGGCAATGGATTCCGATCAATTTAACACCACTAACACACTAACAACAAATGGCTAAGAGCAAGAACAGATTAACATATTTTTCATATCCAAAGCAATATCTTATAAATAAAACGGCAGTTTATACAACTGCTCTTCTTTTCCCCAAATCAAATCTCGTTTCCTACCTGTGGAGGAGAACTCTGAATCACCAGGTCAACCTCAGGAATGTCCAAACCACGGGCAGCCACATTGGTTGCCACCAAAACTTTAAAACTACCTTCTCTGAAGCCTTTCAGTGTGATTTCTCTTTGTGACTGTGCGATGTCCCCATGTAAACACTGGGCATTCTATTTGAAAAAAGGGAAAAATAAGTGTACAGCTCATATTTACAATTGATAGCATCCTAACACCATAGTCTGCGTTCTCTGTTGTTGTTTTTTAATCTTATTTTCTGATAATTATAACACATGCTTACTGTTCAAAACAGTCAAACATTACAGAAAATATTTAACATAAAATGGAAAAGCTTACCCTTAGTATCAGCCCCCTAATAATTCACTGCTAACAGTTTGGTGAATAACAGTTTCTTTTTTCATTTTTTTCTTGTTTTTCTAGATATTTAAAAAAACAGCAACACACACTTCTCACCTATACTAGGTTGGTGCAAAAGTAATTGCAGTTTTTCTAATTATTTTTAACCTTTTAAACCACAATTACTTTTGCACCAACCTAATAACACATAATTTTATGTATTTACTTATAAAAATGGGAGCATACTATGCATGTACTGTTTTGTAACCTGTTTTATAAATTATCTTAGCCATTTTTCCACATCTATAGATATAACTACTTAATTTTTTTAAAACTAGGATTTCTTCATAGGATGCAGTATTACTTACTTTAGCAATCTCTTACTGATGAACATTTGGGTTGTATTCAAATGTTCACCATCAGAAACAATGCTAAAGTGAACAACACTGTGTTTGTATCTGTGGACCCGTCTGTATACGTATATTTCAGTAGGACATATATCTGTAAGTTGAATTTCTGGGTCCAAATTATGAACATTTACCATTTTAATAGGCATTACAAAACTATATTCTAAAAGAGGTTGTGCCCATTTACTTCTATGAGTAATTAATCATTCCCTACCTACCCTATTATGAATCATTATATCCTTGTGTGTCTAACAGGCAAAAATGATTTCCCAATGTTGTTTTAATTTACATTTCTGTAACTTTTAGTGAAGTTGAATCTACTTATACTATTTATGTATTTATCTTCCTTTTGTGCTGAAAATAATGTACGTAGTATTATAAATAAATATCCTAGGATTACTGGCCAGCATTAAAATTTTAAAGTTTCCAACAGTGTCTAAACTTTTGAATCTAAGACTAATGCAGTCAACTCTGAGTTAATTTACTGAGTACTTTCTGTACAGCAGGCACTATGCCAGGTTCTGGAACAATCATAAAGAAACAGCCCTGAAACACAAGTTGATCAGCATTTTCAATACAGTATTTTCAATATGTGCTGTAACCAGGGGCAGGGTGCTATAGGAATACCTAGGACAGGAACCTATCTCATCTGAGGGGAAGGTAGCACTGAAGCTGAGACCTGACACATAATAAGGAACTAGTAGTAAGGAGCAGAAGGCTAGGCAGAAAAAATATATATATATTAATACATAGTGTGTCTGGGGAACTACAAATATTCGAGTATGGCTAAAACATAGAATAAAAAGGAGAAGTGGTGAAAGATGAGGCTGGAAAAGAATATGAATTTTATCCTGAGGACAACATGGAACAGTTGAATGATATAAAAAGATTATCATGAACATGTTTGCATTATAGAAGGATCACTCTGGCTACAATGTATAGACTGTTAGAAAAGGGCAAGGCAAAAGTGGAAATTCAAAACAGGTATCAGTGGCCTCACCAAGGCAGAGGCAATGACCAGCTATTCAGTCAACAAATATTTAGTAATCTACAACATGTTGGGAACTAGGGATAAAATGGAAAACAAAAATAAGACTGCCTCTGTCCTTATGGTCTTTATACTCTGGCCAGGAACATCAATCAAATAATTAGACACACAAATAAATTTAGCCAACAAGTGTAATGGTTAATGCAAGAGTCTAAGAGGCGAAGAGAATTTATAAAAGGGTAACCTAACCTACTCTAGGGCAAGGAAAAAGTCCCTGAAAAGTGGTGCTCTGGACTGATATCTGAAGGATGAGTAGGAGTTGCCTAGGCAAGGTAAACTATACAAGTTCAAAAGCCCTGAGGTGAGAAGAAACATGGCATGTATGGAGAGGGTGCAGAAATGAGGAGAAAGTATAAGATGAGGCTGGAGAGGTAAATAGAGGCTAGGCCATAAATAAATTCAAGAGCTACTTGTAGGTGAAACTGGGAGGACTTGGTGAAGGGAGTGGAAATAAGTATAAGGGAAAGACACATATTATACATGAATCCCAGATTTTGAGTATCTGCAAAAGTAGTAGGATATGGGCCATTTTAAACTATAGGAGATAGAATCCAAAAACACTTTGTGGTTAACTAAATGGCAAATGGTAAGGAAGAAAAGTCAGGGGCGATAGATTTCTGGCTTAGGCTATGGGTAGATGTATCATTTGACAATAGGGGATGTCAGAGACACAGTGCTTACGGGAGTGTAGAAGGGAATTAATTCAATTTTAGGTACATAATGGGTTAAGGTGTCTGCAGCCAGTAGAATAAACACAGGTCTAGACTCTGGAGACAGAGCTAACCTGGAAAATAATGAAGATTATACTTCTATAATTCTAAACTTATTGGCTGCTTACTTGCTATAAGAAAAGCAATGTACTAAATGTTTTAAATAAATGATTTCACTTACCTTAAAAGTGTAAAAAATTTGTTTTTAAATATCACTTTTTAAAAAGGAAACATGGGCACAGAAACATAAAGTGACTTGCTCAACATTATACAGCTAGTAAGTAACACAACCGGGATTTAAACCCTGATCTGACTCCAAAGTCTGCTATTAATCAGTATGCTCAGGAAGAACATACTGGGTGAGAAGAAAGAAGTTCAGAAGTTAGAACTCAGAAATACCAATATTTGAAGCACAGCAAAAACACAAAGAGATCTCAACAAAACTGGGAAAGATTAGCCAGAGGACAAGGAAGAAAACCTGTGCAATATCATGGAAGCCAAATTAAATGTCTCAAGAAAGAAAACATCCTATTACTTTTTTTCAGTCATAAGCAAACATACTTTAAATAAGATGGACAGTTTTTCATAGTGAATTCTTCAAATTCACTTAAAAAATTTGATACACTTATTTATTTTTACTTGATAACTAGTCATAAGGGGCACATAATACATTCATGAAACCAGTGATGGTTACTAGGTCTGTAACTTATGAATAAATTTTTTCCAAAAGTTTGTGTGTGAGTGTATGTGTGTGAGTGTGTGTGTGTGTGTATGCACGTTTAATTGTTTAGAATTAAGAAAGTATTTTTCTGGTAAAAATTAACCTGAAGGGCCGGTCCAGTGGCCCAGGTGGTTGGAGCACCCAGCTCCTAACGCCAAGATCGCAGGTTCAATTCTCACATGGGCCAGTGAGTTGCGCCCTCTACAGCTAAGATGGTGAACAACAGCTCAGGGCTGCCCTGAGCAGCCGCAGGTGGGCTGCTGTGAGTGGCCAACAGTTAACTGGCAACCAACTGCCTTAGCCAGTGGAGCGCAAGGCTCATAATACCAGCATGGGCCAGGGAACTGTGTGCTACACAACTAGACTGAGAAACAACGGCTTGAACTGGAGTGGGGGGCGAGAAGCGGAAAAAAGGGGGGGGGAACTAACCTGAAGAAAATAATTAAAATTAAAAAATAAAAATAAACTAATCATTAAAGTTCCTTCGTTACCCATAAAATCCCGTATCACCTATAATGACGTGCAACTACTAATTTTTACCTAAATACCAAACCAGCGGAGGAGAAATTGCATTACTCCCAATCACAGAAACTGATTATCATCCAATAAGGGGAATTCTCACCCAGCCTTTGCAGCAAGGCAATTCCTGCCTCTGAGATAAAACAATAGCTTCTGCAAGACAGCTGCTGCTGAGTGTTCTAAAGCAATGACAGGAAAGGTAAATCAACTACCTTCCAACACTATTCAGTCTTTCTATACTGGACACAAAGCTACAGCTCTACAATTAGTTAAAATAACCCTGGTGAAGGTGGTGACAGCATTGTCTTTGAATCTCCAGTTCCCACATAAAAACAAACAGCAAAACAAGGATAACGAAATTAAAAATCCATAGACAATATCTATGACAAAACTAAGTGATAAAGGTATTTTCATGATTTCCAAAACATGAGCAGGTAGAGACAAGACCTGTATGTATGGGGGGAATTTACTGGTCCTAAGAACAGATGCTTCCTGGAAAGTATAATGGGCCAATTTGAGAATAGCAACTAAAACCAGAAGAGTGTTTTTGCACATTCTAGGGTGATTGTGAGGAGCCAGAGGTACATTCTGAAAGCGGATGGGGCAGCCGGGACCCTATAAGAACTTTCAAAACAAGCCAATGCATCCTTGCCATGACAAAGTCCCACAGTAAGGAGAAACTGTTGGACCTAGAATCCAAACTAAGGATGCCAGAGATCTTAAAAGCAAAAAAGAGAGAGAGAGAGAGAGAGAGAGAGAGAGAGAGAGAGAGAGAGAGAGAGAAGATCCAGATAAAAGTGAAGGAAAAGAAAACCAGAGCTCACAAAGTGGGAGGCCTTTTTTAAAAAAATACCTTTATTTACATATAATTTACAGATTGGATTCTTGAGCTCTAACAAAAATTATAGGAAAAGCAGCTCTACAGCTATGAAGCAGAAAACTACTCTGACCCATACCTCCCCATCGAAAGTTCAGAAAGATTAACTACATCTAAAAATGAACAAAAGAAAAGGTCACGGTTAAATCCCATGAAATAATTAGAAGAGGATAAAAAAGAATGAGCAGAACAGTACCCCCACAAATAATGAAAGAGCTCTAGAAAGGCATTCACACAAAACAGATGAAACGTATAGCATATTTCTGAATGAGTTAAAAGAAAATTTTAAAATGATATATGCAAGAACAAGAAATAGCAAAATGAGAAAAATTAAGAAATGAAGTGAAATGAGTCAAAAAAGAAGTAGCAATAAAAGATACTTTTCACAAATAAAGACTATACTGGAAGGAACAGAAGCTTGAGTAAAACACAATAGATGATGCCTAAAAAATCGGAAATCCTGAAACTTGAAGAAAAAGATGAAAAGGATTTTAGATAAAGTGACAAAGGAGGAAAAAAGAGCCAACATACATATAACAAGAGTCCCTAAAGAAAAACCCCAAAGCAATCAGACAAACCAAATAACAAAAAATTGTAACTCAAGAAAATTTGGCTGAAATTAGAAATATATTTGAAACTACAATTTGAACATGTACACTGTACCCAGAAAAAATGACCAAGAACACCACCAAAATATATTCTAGTATAACTACTGATTTTTAAAGAAAAAGTCTTTTGCATTCAAGCAAAAGACCAAATCACTTATATGGAAAAAAAAATCAGACTGGCATCAGACATTTTATACCACGCTTTATTCCAAAAACAATAGAAAAACATATTTATGATATTGAAGGAAAGAAATGTGAACCAAGAATTTTATATCCAGCCAAAATGATTTTCAGGTATAAAGTAACAAGCTATTATCAACAGGTAATATTGTTTTCACGAGCCTATCCTCAGGAATCTACTAGATGACAAGTCACAGACAACAAAAATGATTAAAGAGACCATGACATAAAGACTGATGGAATTGTTATCAACCGATGTTAACATCACAAAAAGAGGAAAAACTAGACATTATATACCTCCTGAAGGAAGTACACCTCTTATGAAATACTTTTGTTCTAAATAAATAACCAAATCTGAATTTTCAGGAAATACAGAAAACAGAGGAACATGTTAAATGGTATCATAGGGAAGCAATACTCTAGATTCTGGAAACTTAGTTTCCAACAACTATAAGCAAAAAATAGAAAGAGGAATCTATACATTAAACAGATTTAGTGAAATCACGCAACGTATGAATCTTATTTGGATCCAGTCAAGAAAAAAAAAACTATAAAATGAAAAACAAAGCATTTATGAGGCAATTAAGAATCTGAACACTAACTGATATTTCAAGATATTAATTACTGTTACGTTTTTTAAATGCAATTAAGTATTGAGGGTTTTTTTAAAAAAATCCTTTTCTTTTAGAGACACATACCCAAATATTTATGGACGTAATAATGTTATCTATGGTTTGCATCAAAATAATTCAGAAGCAGGAAGTGAGTGGGAATTTAGGTGAAATAATTGTTGCAGCTGGAGAATGAATACATAGGGATTCATTACACTGTAGACTTTTGTTTATGTTCGAAATTTTCTACAAAAAGTTAAAAGACAAAAAGACATATATGGACTTAGTATTCTGATCCATTTATTCAAGAAATATTTGTGATTCATTTTATAACACAATTCTAAAATAGAAACTCACTTTGTTTCAACCTCTATATTTTCAAGATCACATTTGCAGAATCTTGAAAAACTTGAGGAGAATGGATAGAATTCCATCCTGACTTAACAGATCATGAGAGGCTGGTTCTAATTTCTTTGTGAATTAGACTCAATTCTAAAAATGACTATCAAACCTGGCCCACAAAGGACAGTGTGATTTTTGTTGTTGTTGTTGAGTGATCCATCCCTATAGTCTCAATTAGTGAAAGCATCAAAAACGACTTACCTGTTTTATGTGTGGATTCATGGCCATTTCAGTTACATTCTTTTTGGTCTCACAGAAAATAATAGCCCTCCCTTCAGACCCACTGTAGACTTGAAGGACATCTCCAATAACTGCTGGCCTCTGAGACCAATGGCACTGGATGGCCAAATGCTTTGAGAAAAAAAAAGCCAAATATCTGTTTCATTAAAATTAGTAAAAAAGATTTCCCTGTACATTTTTTCTATCTGTTCAAGAATTGGCCTTCTTGGGAGACAACAAGACAATGATTCTCCTCAACCCCATTTAAAAACAATCTACAAATGGTCATCAATAGGTGAAAGGATAAACAAATTGTAGTGTATACAATGGAATACTATTCAGTAACTAAAAGGAACCAACTGAGAAAAGGGAAAGAGAGACAGAGGGGAACCAACACTGATACATGCAACAATATGGATGAATCTCAAAACATATACTGGGTGAATGAAGCCTTACTGAAAAAGAGTACACGTAGTATGATTCCATTTGTATGAAGTTAGAAAACAGGCATAACTAATCTATGATGGAAAAACTCAGAACAGTGGTTGCCTCTGGATGGGCGAGTGACTAGGCAGAAACATGAAAGAACTTTCTGGCATGATGGTAGTATTCTGTATTTTGATAGAGGTTTGAGTTATGCAATGTATGAACTGGTCAAAATTAAGAGAATATACACTTCAAAGTTTGTATGTTTTACATATAAATCTTATTTTAAAAATTGTAAATATTATATGGATGAAATTCAAAAACATTATGCTAAGTGAAAGAAGCCTGACACAAAGAAGTCACGTATTATATTATTACATTTATGTGAAATATCCAGAAGAGGTAAATCCAGAGACAAAAAGCAGATTGGCAGGGACTAGGGGAAGTGGGGAATGGGGAGGGAGTAACTACTAAATGGTTGCAGGGTTTCCTTTTGGGGTGATAAAGTGTTTTGGAAGTGGTTGTACAACACTGTGAATGTACTACACGACACTGAATTGTACACGTCACAAGATTAATTTTAGTTATGTGAATTTTACCTCAATAAAAAAACTTGTAAATATTGAATTATAGTTAAAGATATGCACGTTAAAATATTTACAGGGAAATATACTGATTTCTGCAATTTGAAATGCATCAAAAAATAAAATTGATATAGTGATGGGTAGATAGATGATAAAGCAAATATGTACACGTTAAAATATTTACAGGGAAGTATACTGATTTCTGCAATTTGAAATGTATCAAAAAATAAAATTGATGCAGGGATGGGTAGATGGATGATAAAGCAAATATAGTAAAATGTTAATGGTAGAATCTAGCTGGCAGGTATATGGGTAGTCACTGTAAAATTCAACTTTTTGGTGTGCCTGAAAATTTTCATGATAAAAAAACTTATAATGCACATTTTAAATCTATGCATTTTAACATATACCTCAATAAAATTTTTTTAAATGTAACATCAATTATAGAACATCTGGAAAACAGAGGAAAGCACAAGAAAACTAAGAATCATTTGTATCACCTACAACAAGGTCTCATTTCTTTCCCCACTCTCAAAAAAACAAATAAACCCCACACCCAAAAAAACACTGAATCTGATCAGGCCTCGCAATCTAACTATTAAGTCACAGGAAAATGAAGGCAGAGGAGCATGTTAAATTAACACCACAAGGTTGTAAGTCAGCAAAATTGGGACTGTCAGAAACTTGTAAGACAAATGATCATTCTTTTCAACAAAATAGTGCAAGGGAAAAAAGGGAACCTATAGATTATAAAAGATTTAAAACAGTGGCAATGTAAGGATTTTATTTAGATCCAGATTCTAACGTATTATTTAAAAAAAGACAACTAGGGTAATGTGGACACTATATTATTTAATACTGTTAAAGAATTACTGTTTTTTTTCTGTGATAATAACTTTGTGGTTTTCTTTTTTTTTTTTAAGAGCCCTTATCCTTTTAAAAATATATAAAATTACATGAGATGAAACGATGACTAGAGTGCTTAAAATGTAGGGATGAAGAACATATGGGGGCATAGAAAAGATCATTCTTGAAGCCTGATGATGGTCACATCAGATCCCTTATATTATTCACTTTTTGTGTGTTTTAAAATATCCTTAATAAATCTTTTTCACTGATACATTTTATATTCTTATTGTAAAACTTTCAGCCATTACAGAATATATAAAGCTTCCTTTGACCATCCTATACTATAAAAGTCCTCTTTCCTAGAAGTAATCATTATTATTAGTTTGATGATTATCCTTCCAACCTATCTCTGTACATTTACATAAATACCCAAAGAATCCATAACATTTTTATGTATTTTTTAAAAAATAGTATGAGTCTGTATATATTTTATAATTTGGTTTCTATCACTCAAATTCATTCTTTTTAACCATTATACTGTGTTTACAAATTATACTATTGTTCATTTAGCCTATTTTTATCTACATACACATATATGTACATCTGCTAAATGGAAAAGTTATATATGTGGTACATACCTGACTGTCATAAATCATACAAATATTATCTTTAATTCTTTTTTAAAAAACCATACTATTAGTTTAAATTTTTATAAAGTCAAAATTATCAATCTTTTTCTTTATAGTATATTCTTTAGACTTTACGTTTAGAAAAGCCTTCTCTTTCCTGAAATCAAATTAGCTGTTTATCTGCATCTGCTTTAAGTGATTTTATGCCTTAAGTTTTTCAATCTTTTGGGAATTTTTTTGCTATAGGGTATGAGATGAGGATCTAACTTTTTTCACCTAAGCTTTAACAAATATCCCAGCGCTATTCTTTTTGAATTGATATGAACCGCCTCCTTTGTCACATTCTACAGACTTTGTCTCTATGGCTGCTTGGTTATCTCCTGTTAGGACTTGCCTGTTCACATACTTTTCCCCCTATTTATTCTGCTCCTCAGTCTCAGACTATAGACATACATACGTATCATATTGAGCAATAAAAAGAGATTTGGCCTGAATTAGTATGCAAAACTTAAGTTTAGCTTCAACAAATTTCAAAATACCAACTAAAAGTTAAAAATCTATCATGCTGGAAAGCTACTTACTTCCACAGTAGTTGCAGCCTTTTGAGTCATTTTTCCAACAAGGTCAACCTGTTCATATCTAGATTTCATGTATTTTTTTGCAACTTTGTATACCCACTGCGGGCAAGTAGCAGAAAAAAGTAAAGTCTGAGGATTGTCTTCAGAATCTTAAATAAACAAAAAGAATTCAAACACTTTCTTAATACCCCATGGTGTAGTGAGCTCTTATAAACCCCCCAAATGTCAAAGAAATAATGAAAAATTCAAAACATGGAGTCAATTTTGAACAAACTTCACT
Source organism: Rhinolophus sinicus (assembly GCF_036562045.2). NCBI lineage: Eukaryota > Metazoa > Chordata > Mammalia > Chiroptera > Rhinolophidae > Rhinolophus > Rhinolophus sinicus. The sequence goes on along the minus strand of NC_133757.1, from coordinate 46,866,256 downwards.
GCAATTATTAAAAATTTCAACTTTCAGAACTGGGGGGAAATATGAAGAAAACTGAATCCAGAAGGAAGGTAAGAATTTAAGAACGAACAATGAGCAAAGACATCAGTAAAACGAATTACTAAATCTAAATACTGACTATAAAAAAATAATACATGGAAGAAAGCAAAGAAAATAGTTAAAGTATGCTATTATACTTCCTTGTTCAGGAAGAAAACAGATACAATTTTGTTAGAACACTGGAGACAATGTAATAAAAATTATGAAATAAAATATTCATAAACTTTTAGATAAGAGAATAATTGTTAATGTATTTATTTTGAATTAGGATATACCAGTTTTGTAGGATTCATGGATAATATCTTCAACTTGTTCAGCAAAACCTAAATCTAACATTTGATCCACTTCATCAAGCACAACATGGCGCAGTTTAGAAAGATCTAATCGGCCGCTCTGCAGGTGGTCTTTGATACGACCAGGGGTCCCAACCAAGATGTCAATACCATTTCGAATATGATTAACTGTGAGAGGAGAGAAATATCAGTAATATGTAAATCAAATATACCTTTTTCTATTATTTCTTTAGATTTAAGTAGCAAAGAGATCTTTGCGCTGCTATCACACATATTTACTCACTTTGGCTTTGATACGATGTTCCACCATAAAAACACGCCACACTGAGTTTCCTAGTTATATCTTTGAAGTCTTTGGCTACTTGGTTTGCCAGTTCCCTTGTAGGAGCCAAAACAAGTACCTGAACAAGAGGTTTAAAAAACAAAAAGATACTTTTCTAAAGATGTCTAAATTCAAATTGAAAAGACTTTTTTTTAAAGGTGCATTTAAAACTAGGAATTTCAATATTAATGACACAGTATTTAAAAACAGAACACAACTAATAAGGACAAGAAGAATAGCTTCTACTTATTATATCCTGCCTTACATTCTTCAGATCTCTTTTCAAAACTCACTTTCTCAATGAGCTTCCTGACCCTCTTTTCATACCCTTTCACCCCTGCTTAACTGTTTCTTTTTGGCACTTATACCATATAAGGTATTTATATTTTACTTATGTGCTTATTGTCTGTCTTACCCACTAAAATGTAAGATCAACGAAGGCAGGGATTTATGTTAGTCTGAGTTACTGTATTCCTTGCACTTCAAACAGTACCTGGCACAGAAGCGATACTCAAAAACTGCTTGTTGAATGAAAGAGTGAATGCTCACTGCGTGCCAGGCACTAGTGCTTTACATGAATTATCTAATTGGATCCCAACAAAAACCCTAAAAGATGGCATTACTATTATAACTTTATAAATGAGGAACCTGAGTCTTTGAGAAGTTAAGAATCTCCCCAAGATTAAACAGCTAGAAATGGTGATGCTGGAATCTCAAGTAATGTCCCTCTACGTAGCATAAGAGCCTTTTAAGGCAATGTTGGGACTGTGTCCTATTTCTGTTACTTTCAGTCTTTCCTAATTTCACCTAAGAAGTAGAATTCTCTGAAAAAGATCTGTTCTGTTGGCCAGCCTGATCCAAGACTATTGTAACTTAATTATATCTACATATGTGAATTTACTTTCATGCTGTAAATACCATTTAATAGTCTCAAAGAACAAATTACTTTTAGTCACATAGCTTTTCAAACTATGATAATTTTCTTCTTCTTTACTTTTATGAATTTCTAAAGGTCAAATTTTAGGCTACAATTTCCCTAGGTCCTCTCTGGTCTTTACTGCTTATAAATTAAGACAGATTTCCAGTACCCCAATAACATAGGGACCAACAATATCATTTCTATAATCTCATCTTAAAAATTCAAGCAGTGAAATAAATATTATCTGCTGAATGACCAAATAAATGAATACCTCTTTAGCAAATTCATTGGTTAAAAGCAAAGGTCATGACTGAAAAAAAGAAAGAGGTCACTAAATATACTAATTGCAAATGCTCCTAAAATTAGATATTCTAGCTTCATAATATACAGTTATCAAAGATGTCTATGGATCTATACATATTACACTCATGTGCAATAACTACTTCACTTTAGCTTTACTTGAGATTTTTTTTATGTTAAAAATCAACAAATTTTTGCTTTAGGAGTCAAACTTTTACTTTATGCCACAGGAGTAACTTTTCTATCTTGGAGGTACCTGAACTTAAGACCAGTATACTCTTTCTTTCTCTTTCCATTGGAGTAACGTTTAAACCTTTTACTCCCTATAATGGTTACCTTTGGTGAGCGGCTTTTTTTAATTGTCTCTTGATTTCTTTGGAGTCTTTCAATCAAGGGGATGGCAAAAGAGAAAGTCTTTCCTGTTCCTGTCCGTGCTTGAGCAATTAAATCTTTTCCTTCATATACAGGATCAAAGGTCTTAACTTGAATAGGAAAGAGATACGTTACCCCTCGACCTGTAAAATGAGATTTCATTGAAATATTTAAGACTAACATTAGGGAAAAATATATTTATTTGAAAATGATAATCCTGATTCCTCAACATATGCCTAAAGATGTACCACCTAGTGACATTTACAGTTATTCCTACCCCAAAGAAGAATTATTTTTAAAAATTGGTCTGAACTTTTGACAGATACATATAATTATTTTGAGTTAAAAACAGGTCAGAATACCAAAAAGGTGATGTAGAAATAACTGCAATTAAAGTAGAGCTATTTCTCTATGCTTTCTATATTCTCCTTTTGGTCAGAAAAAGCAAAGTTTTACAAAATCTGGTTTTTAGATTTAGATTTTCAACTGCATATCCATTAAAATTCATGGTACCTTTCAGAAGCTTTATAGTCTCTTCAGAAATAGGGAAATTGGAGAAGGCTCCTTCTTTCTGTTCACGTGTTAGGGTCTGCCAAAATGAAATCAAAGTTCTAACTTATATAGTTTATATTTGACTTGGTATTTAGAATCTTTTACTCATTTACTGTTTTTAGTTTTACTAAAGAAGCTAACAAACCAACTTTAAGCTAGCACTTGCAAAAATTGTATAGATTAACTTACAAGATAAATTAGTGGGAAATTCTTTTAATTTCAAAAGTATCCCTTTAAATTGCAAGCTTACTTAATACATTTTCTCATAACACACTTAAAAAACGATCAAGTCACACAAAACTCCCTTTAGAAATGCATCTACCACATAAATTAAAATATATTTCCATTTGACTGAGATATTACAAAAGAGCTATTTAATAATCTAAATATTCACAGGTACAAATAATATTAATTACAAGGATTAACACCAGCCTATAAAATAGCCCTAAAAGAAATTATACAATGAGGAAAGTAAACTGTTTCCAAAAATGAAAATTAAAAAGTTGTTCTATGGCTCTAAAAAGCACTTTTTAGGTCACTAATACAAAGAAAAGTTCCTGAAAGCTTGAAAATTTCTTTTAACATATACACAGATTAGCATAACATCATTTAACATCTATTGAAAGCTTTACATACCAGTCAATATGTATATAAAACAAAGACAATATAACTACCCATAAACTTTATTATTGGTATGTTTTTAAAAAAGTAGCTCTAGAACCACATATAATAGCAATTTTCAAATAGGGAATCAGATAAAAATCATACTATCAAACTCAAATTGTAAGCCATTTAAGTAAATCTCAATCTTTTTAAGATTAAAGGGAAGAAAATTTAATTACAAAATACATTTTCATTAAACATTTTAGAAGCCACATATAAACAGAAAGAAATAAAAAATTATATATAATCCAGTCAGCCAAAGCCACATTTGAAACAGACACTCCCACAATCCTTACTCTAGGCACATATAAATTTTTTAAAGTAAAAATAAGACAATACTGTATATGCTGCTTTGTAATCTTTTGTTCATCTAATAAGATACACTGAATGCCTTTCTAACATTCTTCTCTGACCTTTAGGATAGATGTATGCTACTGCACGGATATAGTATATTTTGTTAAACCAACTGCCTACTACCAGACATTTAGGATGTTTACATTTTTTTGCTATTATCAACAATGTCACTGTGATAAGAGTACTTATTCATATATCCCTGCACATCTCTCATGATAAATTTCTAGAAGTAGAATTCCCGAACCCTAACATAATCTAAACAAAATTAGAAACAGTTAAGCCTACACAGAGCATTGTACCATGCAAAATCCCAACAGAGCAAGAGTAAGCAAGAGCAACCTGTACATTCTGTTCTTAGTGATACAGATCTGTAAGGCCTTATTTAGATCAACTCTCTAATATATACGCTTCCTGATCAATATATTCCTGATCACAAATTTAAAACCCACTATATTGTAAGGCAAGGATTCAATCTTTTTCCAAAGCTCCCCAAAGGTTACACATAAAATTGAACTCAAATGTATTTAAATTATCAGCAAGTACCAGATTTAAAAAACAAAGAATTATTAATTACTAAGAATTATTAAAAATATCAAAGTTGTTTCTTTCTGAGGACCCAAGTAATTTACTGCCAATTGATAATACCTAGAAAAGTCTACAAACTCTGCTAACGGAAAACTGCAAAAACAAACTGAACAAATTCTGTGCATGAAAATATCTGCTCTAGCAGGTACTGGCAAAAGAAATGCAGATTCTATACTAAGCATGTGTTTCTAACTTCCCAAAAAATACTCAGGAGAAAAGATTTCTTCAGATCATTTTTATGTATCATTTCTTTCTTTAAAATGCAAACAGCTTTAAGATCAAGTTATATAATAAGACTTAAAGATCATTTAAAGTTGCCATTGTTATAGGAGCAGAAAAAGCAGAAGGCAAAATACAGTCAAGAGGAAGTCAGAAGTCAATTCATGAGTACTGGTAGGGACTGAAACAACCATAAGAAATGCAAGTTAGGTGACCAACAACTTGGAAAAACTGTTTAAGAACCCAATGGACAGGAAAGGTTTAAATCTGACCACCTCACTCCTCTGCCTCAAGAAAAGGCAATACCTTAAACGGAACAGGGACAAAGGGAAAAAAGCTCAGGTTTTGGCTGTACAGACTCCCTGGTCCAACTGAGAGTATTGGACACTAAGCAGGAAATATTATAGAATCAATTCTAATTAGTCTTAAAAAGAATCAAATTAGCCTATATTTTTGGATAATGTCAAATGCAAAACAAAAAGTATCCATACCTCCTCTAGCTTATTATCACTTGATTTATGGGTAGAACTATCTAAGGATGACACTCGCTTTGATTTTTTTTCATATTCATGAATATCTCCATTTGACAGGTCTTTTCTTCTTGACTTATGAGATTTAGTAAATTCATCTGAAAGTCTATTACATCCTTCTTCAGTGTCTCCATTTAGCTTCTCTTTCATTTTAGCTTTTTTGGACTTGGGAGCATCCAGGTCCTCGGCAACACCATTTTCTCTTGTTTCTGATTTGTCATCTGAGTCACAATGGTGCCTTGACTTCCTTCTATCACTCTGTGAAAAAACAAAGAAGCAGTGACAAGAGGGTCACAAGCTCTCCTCTAAGAAAAGTTAGAGCGTGACTCCCCAACCAGCAAAGCTAAATCTATCATTATCTTGAAAAATTACCTGGTTAGAAATCCAGACTGGTTGCTAATGCCAAGCCTTAGCCTCACCTATGGCTTTCTTTCTCATCCCATCTCTTACATTCTTAAGACTTGGCCACTAGCCCTCACTAATCCCATTAGATTTAAGGAAAAATTAAAACAGCGCCTTTTCAGAAGAATGAGATTTATAAATTAAACAAACAAAAACTTCAAATATCTCCAAAAGAAAAAAAATACAGTATTTATTGAGTACCTACCCAGCATTGTGTAATGTGTTTTTGGCTTACCTTGTTTAAATCTTCATAACAACCCTATAAGGGAAGTACAGGTCCATAATCCCTTATCCGAAATTCCGATATCCATAAAGCTCTGAAAACCGAAAGTTTTTTTGTAACTTATTTGGAGAAAAAACCTTACCTGACCTGAACTCATCTGGTGGCTAAATTTGACTTGAATGAATGTGAGGATATTTATAATCTTTATTATACTTAGTACAAATATTCACATTTAATAAGGTATTTGATTCTAAGTTGGGGGTCCCAAACCCTACTGGGGTGTCACCCTTCTAAAAATCCCCAGAATTCTAAATTCCAAAACACATCTAGCCCCAGGGATTTTGGATAAGGGATAGCGAACCTGTATTACCTTTGCCATTTTATAGATGAGGTTCTTAGAGGTAAGTAACTTGCCCAAGACCACATGTGGGATTTCCTGCAAGCGGAAGTGCCAAAAATCAAGCCCCGTTTGACTTGTAAGCCCATTCTCTTTTCACATCATGCTTCCTCTCTGAACTTTGATAAGTATAATAACAGGTTAAGGAAAAACAAACCAAATAAAACTATATAATTCATGCAAAACTCCAAATAAAACTACATAATTCATGTAAAACTCCATGGAAGGACAAGTATATTAATCCTGGGAAATTTGAAAAAAGTTTTTTACATTTAGTTAACAGAACTTTATTTTTTTTTAAAAAGGACTATTCTGATGAGGTGGCTGGTTAGCTCAGTTGGTCAGAGCATAGAGCTAGTAACATCAACGTTGCTGGTTCGATCCCCACACGGGCCACTGTAAGGGGCACCCTCCTTAAAAAAAGAAAGAAAAAAAAAAGGACTATTCTGCAACTTTTAGTTTTAAAATGCCAAACTGGTAGCCAGTGTTTTAATATTTGCAAACAGACAAGAAAAGATTTAGAAATTCAGCACCTCAGAATTATGTGGTCAAGTGTTCAAAATAAATTAGATAGTAGTGATTAGTGACTGTAAAAATTACCACCACCAAAAATTTCAGCATGATTTACACGATTTTTACGGAGTACCTTCACATACGATTTTCTCCATAAAATAGGAGTTGCAGTGAAAACTGATTAACATACTTGTATGTGAAAATGCTTTGTAAACAGTAGAGCTTTACATTAACACAGGTTATAGTCATATATTACACCATTTGATCTTTAGTTAACTAAAGTTGCCCACATTTCCCCAAACCAATAGGTTCTATAGAACAACAAGGTTATTTACAGAGCCAGCCTTGGGGTTTGAATTGTTCCTGGGCCCTGCACTTCAGAGAGATGAAGCAAAGTAAAGTGAGGCCTCTAGGTCCAAGCCCAGCAATATCGCAAGGTGATGAGATATGTTGTTCTATGTCAGGTACACAGTGCTTACCACTCTCCATTCCTTGGCTCCCACAACACTATATTCCCTCCTTATCTGCTTACCTCTACCTTCAGTGGTTCCCCTTACTCCTCTTTCTGTGGATGCTCCTTAGGTCTCTATACACTTTCATACCAGTTTCACAGCTACATCATACACTACCAGGCTTCCTTCCTCACCTGCAATCCAGTTCTGAGAACCCAAGGCCCAGCTCCGTATCTCAACATCTCCCAAACCAAAGTTATCTTCATTTCAATGCCAGATCACTATCCCAATATTCTATTTCTATTAGTACTCCAATCTGTTTCCAAATTGTTAGTTATCTTTCATAAAGGAAAATCAACAAATACTTCTGGAGAATCTACAATATGAAAGCCAGCAACTTACAAGAATACCGTGAAATGTAATGATGGAAAAACATCTGATCATTTCCCTCAAGAATCTTTGGGAAATATTTGGGAAAGGTACACATGGAAAAATGAGCTGACTTTACAATGAAGCGGATAATAAATGCCAATCGAATGTCAGCACTGGAACAAGACTTCAAAGGGGAATGAGATTACGTGTACACTGGAGTGGTTAGAACAGACAGACACTAAACCTTAACAGATGGATAGGATTTGAATGTAAAGGGAGAAACAACTATTTCAGGAGGAGCCAAAATTAAAATAACTGCTAGATGATTCCACTCACATGAGGCATCTAGAGTAACCAAATTCAGAGAGACAGAAAGTAGAATGGTGGTTGCCAGGGACTGAAGAGACTGGGCAACGTGAAGTTCATCTAATGGGCATAAAGTTTATTTGGGAGGGTGAAGTTCTGGAGATGAATGGTGGTGATGGCTGCAGAACAATGTAAATGTACTTAATACTGCAAAACAGTCCACTGTAAAATGGTTAAAATGGTAAATTTTATGTTGTGTATATTTTACCACACACAAAAAATAATTGCTTGGCTAGAATAGCAAGTTTACCTTGGTGATAAGGTTGGAAGGATAGATTCTGCTCTGTGAGGCTATGCAGATTTTCATTCTTTGTCGAATGTCAGCCTTGGAATAACGCTTACCATCCTCAGCTGTTTTCCCCAAGTTTCTTTCTTTTCAGGGGTGGAGTGGGAAGTCTCTACAACTCTACAGGTTTCTGGAGAGCAGGGGCTTATTTAAACCCGTTGGTGCCCCGCAAAGAAAGAGTCTGGCACAAATTAGGTTCAATAAATACTTGTGAACTGAATGAAAACACTAACAGTAAAGGCTATTAATAATACAACCCACACGATCTCCACCACAGCCAAAACCTGGCAACGCTGGCTGTGACACTTTTCCTTAAGTCTCTATAGACTAGTTATCGAGGTTTGTGAACCTAAGATCGCTCTCCCCAAGATTCTGGCACACAGGTCAGGGTGACGGAGAAGTAACACATACTTAAAGCAATCAGTTTTCTTAATCATTTTTTAGGATGGCTAACAAGAACCAAATGACAGGCCTCACTGCTTAAGTTAGAAGAGGAAAGAAAGGACAGACTCCGCGTCGGTGGGACCTTGAGTCTGCGCATCTCGTAGGCGCCGACGGTAAGGGCTGAGGGACTACGGGCGCCGGGCCAGAGCCCAGGGCCGCCCTTCTCCAGGTTGAGGGCGTGGAGGCAGGAATGGTCCCGGAGCACCCACCGGGGGCCGAGGGCGGCGCGGGGGTAGGCCCTCAGATGCTCTGGCCCGGTGGTGACAGGCCATCAGGGACCGCTCCCCTCCCCACCCAAGCCGGCGCAGCCCAAAAGGAGGCGCGGCCCATCCTCAGCGCACCTTTTGCCTCTCCTTCCTCTCGCTCTCGGTGTCCTCCAAAGGTGCCTCCAGCTCCATTATGTCCCCCCAGAGAAGTTTTCCAGGCATCATTCGTCGCAACCGCCTCCCTCTGGGCAAGGTGGCCACAACCACCTACGGCTAGCAAGACAAGCGACAGCGTGAAAGGAAGCGGGGGCAGGGCGGCGCCCAGCCAAAGCCGTACGTCACTTCCCGGACACGCACCGCACGACGGGGGAGAAAATAATGCCGGACTCGGTTTAAACTCTTCCCTTGCGACCAAATCTCCAGCCAATGACTGTGAGAGATCTCGATTTGCCCACCCTTGTTCTAAAGTGATTGGCTTCGAAACTAAAACCCTGGTCAATCTCCAGAAAGAACGCGCGAACTGATTAGCATAAAATGGTTGGGGAGGATTGGGTGTTCTTTCCGCTCTTTGCCTCCCTTCCCCCACTCGGAACATTCCTCTCCGGAGACGCCTCGGGGCTTCCCGGCTTAAGTGCTGGGACTACGAAGCCCCTCAAAGGCGGCGGAGAGGGGCTCGCGCGCGTGCGCGGCGAACTGGCACGGGGACAGGCCGGTGCGGGGCCGGGGGAGAGCGCCACGCGCCGCCCCGCCATGCAGCGCCGGAAACTGCAGGCCTCGGCCCCGCCTATTGCGGGGTGAGGCGTTAACGTCTAACGGCTTCGCGCCAGGCCAGAGCCGGGGTTTGGTGGGAGCGGGCTTGGTGGGCCCTGGAGTGGGCTGGGTGGGCTTGAAGTGAAAGGCAGGACAGGACATTCGACCCTCAGGTCTTAGGTTTTAGTCATGCAGTTGGTTCATTTTAGGTCCTTCCCACACTCTCCATTTGACATAGAGGAAACTGAAGTCACACAATCGGTGGCACGGTCAAGACTAGAGCGCTCATCTCCTGCATCCCAGATCAGTACCTTCTCTGCGATACCAATCTGAAAGCTTTGAGTTCTTCAAGCGTTTTGGGGAAAACTGCTCCCATGAAACAGAATAAGTAAGAAATGCCTGGAGAAACAGAAAATGAGCCGAAATATCTTCGACACTATGTATTTGCAGTGAATAAAAGGACTTTATTTTACTTTTGACGATTAACTGCCCCTGAGTTACAACTTTATACAAAACTGGAAACCTTTTAACAACACAAAGGGTTAATTCCTTAGCTTATACCTTGTGTCACCTGTGGTAATTGGTTGGCTGTCTTTTCAGAGCCATTTCTCCCTTCATTTTATCAATCCAGCTACTCTTGGAGAACAAAAACCAAATTGAGATAGGGGTGCAGGGGCACTCCACAAACCACTTGCCAGAGTCTAGCACGCCAGCCTTGTAACCTGATCATCAAATGTGTGTTCTTAGCAAAACTACGAATTGCCACATGCCTTGGAGTTTGGGGATTGGTCCTGAATAGCTGAAACCACAAATGTTAAAAACCGATTGCCACAGGCCTGGCCTGAAGTCAAGGGCTATATGGTTATGTAAATGTTACCTTACTGATTCCAATACGGTGAAAAGGCGTGCTCAGCTAATGATTGTGGGAAAATGCATCTCTCCCTAGATTATAATAGCTATGCATCTCTAGATCTTTGCTTTTTTCTAAGTCATTTTGTCCCACTCACTCATACCGATCCAAATTCTACCATCATAAAGTTCGTAGCCCTACACGGGGTATAATGTGCATAGGAACACGGAGTGGATGTGGTTAGTGTCAAACATAAAATTGGGATAATAGAAACAGATGTTAGTATGTTGTGGTTGAAGAGCAAAGTTTTTAACTCCTAGAGATTCTATTTTTGGCATTCATTATGTCAGAGGTCATACAGCAGGTTTGTAAAATACCCCCTATACAAGAAACTAACTTATATTAGTGTTTTTCAGAATGACCTGTGATTTAGGACATTACAAACCTTCCTTTCTAAACCCCAAATTCATTAAATCAAATCTCTGGCTGCTGTCTGTATCAGGAGGAAAGGGCAAATATTACTTTGCAAATTAAACCCACTCATAAGTAATTTGACCAAGCTATGGCTTAGCTGAAAAAAAAAAAAATTTTCACTGCTATGTATGTGTTCTCAATGGGTATTAACTAGAAAACATGGGAATGGGGAATTTTTTTTTTCCATATTTGTTCCCTGTATAAATCTCAAGAAATTTGTATCTGATGATGAAATTTTGAGGGGGAGCATGAAAAGGTAGCATAACTAAAATGTACAAGTAACTCAAAATATAATCTTATTAGAACATGTTTATTTTCCAAGTATCTTAACAGTCACTGATAAAATTTCTTCCTTAAAATTTATGAGTTGGGGAATCTCATCTGTTGCTCTGTTCCAAAGTTCTATAAATATTTCCCTTGCCATTAAATTTTATGACCTTAAGATATTTTAAAAAATGACTATTTATAAATTTGCCTCTCCGGTCATTCTCAAACCTACAGGTTTACATTTTAATATTTACTCCATAGTTAGAAAGTAGAAGGTAAAGAGAGTCATCATTTTGCACCTGCGTGTCACTCTTACGTGACGAGGAATTGAGCCATCATTTTAAAAAGGTATGACATTGAAATAGTTTAAGGGGCAGTTTTAAATTGAACAAGAGACATTGGAGTCAGAAATGTTGAGTACCAAGAAGGAAAAAAAAAATGAAAGAGGAACAGAAGGCATGTTTCTGCCATTGCTAGCCATATGACCTTAGCCAACTCTACAACCTGTTAATAACGTGGAGACAAAAATACTTCCCCTTCTGATAGTGTAAGGAATTTGGGAGGATCAAATAATGTAACAGTACTACAGAGATGATGCTTACATTTCTACCTTTAGCTTGAGGTTTTGACAGGGTTTGAAAGCATTGGGGAGGAGAAAGCCTTGAACATATTTATTTAGCACATGCATACTTATGTATGTATCTAGCTCCTAATTCAAACTAGTTGAAAAGCTTTTTAAATTGTTTAACCTTTGGAGAGAGGTCTCACTGTTTCTTTAGTCATTACTTTATAGATGTTTTGAATTGAGTGGTAGCCGTCATCCCAAAAGAGGGCACCATTACCCAAGAAATGGAAGCTGCTACTGATAAAGGAAACTGACTTCTAAGCTTTCTTTCAAATGGGAGGATTGGTAGAGACCAGCAAAGTAATGTATTAGTTTCTTTTTGATACTCCCATTCTTGTTTCATGACTGTCATGTCTCTCTTCCTCACTTTCTTTAGGTACTACTAGTCTGTCTTCCCCATTCCCTAAAAGCCTTCTCAGGTAGCTGTAGGATGGGATCTCAGAAAGTAGTGGTTCCCAGTCTTTTCACTACCACAGCTCTTTACATTGTCATCTCATGGAAATGACATTTTGAAACGTTTTGCTAAATTGCATTTAGTAATAGTTGATTGATAATCATTCTTTTGATCTATAAATAAGATACGAATGCAGTTTTATAATGTCATACCAGCTTGCAATAGTATGAGCTGGGGTAATTTCAGCCACTGGCAAAGAAACAATGTTTTAGTTAGCAATGAGTTAGAGAAAGGAAATATATAACTTCTATTAGGATATTTGAAATATGGAAAATAGCTTGCAGAAGCTACCTCCTCTCTGAGGATTCCTAGGAGCTGTGATCCCAGATAACAGAGGGTGAACAGGATCTCACATTGTATGAATGTCTACAATAAGCCCATGCTTTGCATATTTTATTTCCATTGATAGCATAAAAATGTTAACTGAAAACTTGTTAGCCAAAGGCATAATACTTCCCCAGGCATATCTCGATTTTGATTTAAGATACTTTAATTTTTACCTTAAGGATTGAATCTCTAAATGGAGGAACTCCAGACAACCTGGCAAAAACAGGGGACTTGTATAGTGTTTACCTATCAGTCAAGTTTTGTGAATATGTAAAAATGCACATATATTTATAACAATACTAGGTACCTGCTGCATTGGACACTTTTGATAGAGATTATCCTCAAATCTTACAACAATCTGCAAGGTAGATATCATTATTATCTTCCTGTTACAGATAAGAAAACTAAATCAGAGTTTGGTAACTTTCTCTACCACACAGCTACCAAGGATTGGAATTGGGATTCAAACTTGTCTTTCTCCTAAACTCAGGTCATCATGCTGCCTCGAGAGACGTTTTCTCATTAGAGGATAGACTGCAATGTTGAAAAGAAACCAAGAACTGAAGTTTTCACACACAAAAATTAATTTGGGGGGAAATGCAAGTCACTTATTTTAAAAAATAATCTCCCAAAGAACAATTAAATAGCACATATACCCATCTTTAACATCTGTTGCCATATGTTGTGTTTAGTAGAAGGGAAGTTTATTGGTTTCATAATAGGCTCCATTTAATACATTTAGAGAGTATCATAATGCATCCAGTGGCAGTTAGATGGCTTTCATTGGTCCCTAGATGTGGCTAGCACAAGACTTTGGATTTCTCATTCTACTCAGAAACTTGTCCAGGTCCGAAGATAGAACAAGAGTTGTTGGTGCTCCTTTTTCCAAGGATTGGCAGGGGTAGGAGCAGAAATGGAGAACTGGAAGCAATATTCAGGAATCTTGCACGAGTCCAATATTTCACAGGATCCTCACCAAATCTCATAAGCACAAAACCTTACCATCGGAAGGAATTTTCAAAATCACTTAGTTCAGCCATCCTATTAAGCTAAGTACCAGAAATACCTCTGCAACATACCAGTCAATGGATCACCAAGCCTTTGCTTGAATGCTCTAAATAATTAGGAAATTCATTCATTTGCAAAGCTGCCTATTTCATCTACCATTTTGACGAATAGGATGTTCTTCATACTAAGCTGAAATCTCTTTAACTTCCATTCACTGGTGCTAATTCGAAGCTATAAGACCCCCTAAAACAATGCCTCCCCCACAAGGTTTTTCTACCCAGATTACCTTTCTTGGTATTTTGCCCAGAGTTTCAAACGTCCTTGTGACCATAAACTAATCTTCTCAGAATGATATGTTGGTCAGGGCCACTGAAAACTGAGTGGTCCAACCACTGCAAAACAGAGCAACCTGTCTGCTCTCCTGTCCTCTGCACTCCCACGGGGGCTGGCGGCAGCTCTCCACCGTGCTGAACTTCATCTGGCCTTCACTGTCATCAGGATGATGAGGGCACTCTCCAATTATTCGATCATCCTTGAGATCTAAGGCCTTGACAATCCTCAGATACCTTACAAGAAACATCCCCTCAACCATAAGTCAGCATTAGCACCTACCTGAAACCTGTCTTGACTGTTCCATGTTCCCCAAACCCAAGAGAACTGACCATTCCACTGCTTGGTCTGGAAAGGCCAGCCAGAAAATTTCTGGAAAAACTATACATAGGTCTTATCATGAGTGGAAATGGATCAAATGGTTTCTCTTCTCTAAATCTCTAATTCAGAATCTCCCCTTTATGCATAAACCATTTCCAACCATTCTGCTTCCCGTCTATTTCCGGGCTATCTGAGAATATCCCGACTTCTCAATGCCATGCTCTAGAGAGAGCCTCAAATGTGGGGAGGAACCAGAGAAACAGCAGAGCCAGATGCCTACTACCACAGGTATTTGGACATTGCCAGTCAGTCACAATGTAGAGCCATTAGTTCATGTTCAAGCTGGTCGCAGAGATCCTTGGCAGCAATGATTGGATGGAAGGAATTCTTGTTGTAAAGCACCCAACATATCTATATCAATTCTCTCTGATAACGATAAAAGACTTTAGCTGTAAACAAAGTATCTATGCAACCCTAAACACTATTTTCTGGATTTTTGTGTTGAAATCTGGTGAGATCCACTTATCATAAGAACTCAGTGTGAGCAGAGAAATTCACTGTTGGGTAGTCAATGAGCATCCTATGTATTTGAGAAGGCTAATGAATATCTGAAAATTTGAGTTAATTACATTCAATTGGAAGAGGACCAAGGACTCCATTTTTTTACTGCAAACAATCTATATATTCCCAATAAATTAATAGTAAAATAAGCTTGAAAAAAGCTTTAAAATGTCAAAAAAGGAAAAAAGCCAGTAACTAGAACAAAATTTGTAATGAGATTAATAGCCTATATGTTTGGCTTTAGAGAATTCTTATAAGTTGTTTAAAACATCCTATATGATGCTGTACATTAAAGTTTCCAAAACAAAAATAAGAATTAAACGTTTATGACTGGAGTTAGTTGTAGTAAGGAATTGGATGTGAGTGTTTGACTGTTCTTTGTGCCTTCAAAGTTCTGCAGAAAATTCTGTCTTCTTTTAAGTCCATCCAGAACGACTGAATTATTGGATGCCAGGCTCTGTGTCCTAAATATATTAAAAATAACAGAATTATTACCTTCAAAAGGGGCCTGGATTTCTAACCAAGGTATTACACCTTTCTTTGTTTCTTTGAAGCAGTATAACATTTACTAACACTAAGGTACACTGATCAAATAAATTAACCTTTAAAAATCTAAAGTGAGCTTTACATTTTAAATGCTTCACAATAGCATCAATTATTTTGACAGCTGCTTTCCAAAGAGTTCATATTTTCTGAACACCTGTCCTCAGATCCAATATAAAATATGTTCTATTCAGAAATACTAAGTCCCTGAAAAACTCTTCGGTATAACTGAAGTGACCAATATCTAGTGTAATTTATTTCTTTTTTGAGAAGTCATATGGAAGGGAAAAGCCAACTACAATATTTTTCATATTGACAATGTTCCTTTCTTAAGAGCTGTAAGCTGTTAGTCTCTTATCTAACACATCTGCCTTGCTTTAGCCAAGTCACATTACTATTTGGGCATTTTGCTTTTGACATTACCCTTTTTCCACTTTACCTCCTCTCCATCACATATCTGTTTCATTAGAATATGTCTCAAAAATGTGTCCTCAAATAAGTTTTCCCCCACACAGCCCATGACTCTAATTCCACATCTCTTTGGCAGTTATGAAGACTTTATGCTTTGTTCCTGCGTTCAATCTGTTTATTGTTTGCTGGTCTCCTCAACTATCCTGTTTCCCCGAAAATAAGACCTAGCCGGACCATCAGCTCTAATGCATCTTTTGGAGCAAAAATTAATATAAGACTCAGTCGTACATTATGTTAGGTAAGACCCGGTCTTATATTATGTTAGATAAGACCTGGACTTACATTATAGTATAATAAGACCGGGTCTTATATTAATTTTTGCTCCAAAAGATACATTAGAGCTGATGGTCCAGCTAGGTCTTACTTTCGGGGAAACAGGGTAAATTAAATTGTAAGCTTAAGGTAGCAACAACATCTTGTTCATCTGTATTCCACGAATCCTTATAACAATATGGCACATAGTTGATGTTCAAATGCTATCTTCCTTCCTTTTTCCTCTGTATGTCTTTAATGATTATAGTTACAAGTCAAGAAAATCATAAGCAACTTTTAAGGCATTATTTCAAATATTTAAATTCTCCATTGCATATCAAGGAGTAATTTCCCTTATCTGTTTGGGGTTTGTTTTTGTTTTTGTTTTTTGCTTTTGCCAGAGAGAAAGAAAGGGAACCCATGGTTTGTTGGTTTACATCACCATTGTTTACTTTGGAGACAACATGTTTTGATACTTTAAAGACTTAATATGAATCACACTACTGTTTCAAGCAGAAAAGATCTGTTTCTCAATAAAGAAGATGTTTTAAAAATGCAGTCATCATCAAAAGGACTTTATTTTCTAGATTCACAGTCTCTACTAAGTTATGAACTATCAGAAATGTCTGCAAATATTTATATGTAAAAACATTCACTGCAGATTGATTATAGCAAAAAAATGGGAATAATCTAAATGTCAAAGGAAGGAAAATAATGATTATATAAATAATGGGGTCCACATAACGAAATACTAAGCAGCCATTAAAAAGAATGAGTTGGATCTATATGTATTGATTGCTGGATATCCATGATAAGTTAGGTGGGAAAAAAAAGCCCAGCTCTATATGATTTGTTGTTAAAAAATAATTATATTTATAAATGCACAGGAGAAAATCTGAATATAAACCAAACTGTTAACAATGTTTAGGTCACCTCTATGGAATGGGAATGGAAAGGTTGGGGAATGCAGACTTCCAGTTTTACTTCTTACATGTCTGTATTACTTTACTTTTTCAAAAAGAGGTACATAATTTCATATAATAAAAAATCGAATATGCCAAATTTTAGGTAACTTTTTAGAAAACTAATAACATGGGAGCACATATTATTAATTGAAAAAAATAACATGCAAAACAGTATGTGCAATATAAGTCCAATAGACAAAATATGTTCAGATCAATATGTTCAAACTGAAGTATTAATATACCAAATATAAAAGGATTTTATAAAATATCTACATGATAGGGTGATTCTAGGTATTTTTTAGAAATACTTTTCGGTACTTCTCAAATGTTCTATTATGTCCGTACTACTTTTACAATCTGAATCATGTTATTTAAACAAATTGGACTGGAAAATATTAGTGGAAAGTAGCCATATCTCTTTCTCAACCTGTGTAGAACCAGGAATATAAGTGAAAACTTCCAACCCTCCCCTAACATTCAGGAAGTGCTTAGTTTATTTTTAGAAATAATTCAAGATTTAGTAGTAGTAGAACAGTCCAATTTTGGCTCACACTAAAAACGAACTCTCTCCTATAAGAGATTTCATTGTAACTTTATACGATTTATTCAGTAAAGGCTGGCAGAATTGTATCATTATAAAAAGTTTATTCAGGAGTCTCCCACTGGGTAACTCGATATGCCCTTCATAATTCCAGTGGGATAGTAGCTAATGAAATACCTTTGTGTGCACTTACCGTGGAGAATCTATCCCACTGTCTCCTGCCATGCTATTTTCTGCTCCTTCCAAATGACTGTGCTCATGTTGGATATCCTGGGCCAACACTGGCATATGTGAAGTGTTGAAAAGTTCTAACTTTTGTGTGAACTGTCTTCTCATGTCCTCATTCTGAGCACTCTGATTCCAGCTCGCTGGTTCCTTTCCTGTGTCACCAACAGAGTCATACGGAGTTTCAATCTCAGAAATGGCTTCCCTTGTGTTGTAGTAATCAAATATATTTCCTTCAGGAGGTGCTGAGGCCTGTACACATTTAGCAATAGTGGGTTCCTCTTCATAGATAAAACCAGACCGGGTCCCTGAAATGAGGCCATAGCTTTCAACAGAGAGATTAGGGTTTTGGTTTTCACCTGGGTTAGTGAGCAACCCAGAGGGTTTGTAACATTCATTTCCCTTAAGCACCTGAGGCTCAAACCTATGTGCTTTACTATTGTATTCAGTCAGAGATCTCTCAGTCACCATTTGTTTTCCTAAATGATTCCACTGGCTTCCCCCTGTCAAGGAATACTGAATGTGACTAGGTAGCATTTGACATAAACCATCGTTCTCAGAAAAGTCGTCCTCATCCAGATATAACGAACTGCAGGCGCCATCATCATCTTCCATTTTATTTTGATACAATGCTGGGTCATCATCAGAAAGCACTTCATTTTCTAGATTTACAGTCTCTGCTTCCTGGACAAATGCCGTTAGTTTTTCCTCTGAGTCTCTGTCTTGTCTCTCAGGTTGTCTCAAATGGTTCGCACCCACTGGATAATCCAAAAGACCAAGATTTTGGAACTGGTGTATTGTTTTATCAACCAATCTATAAGCAGAGGATGCTTGGTCAAAAGAGGAGGAAACCGTTGATGGAAGGACGTGCTGTGTTTCTTTTGCCTCCCCTGATGTGTCAAAGTGAGAATAACTTTTCTTCAAGATTTTAGGGATTGCCTCATTTTCTCCGCCGTACACCTCATATGTCAACATGCTTTCCCTAAAGGAACAGCTTTTACTATCATTCTGCAAAACACTACATTGAGAGTAATTTAAGAGGTGATCTCTAAAGTCATCACCGATAGGTTTAATGGTAGAGTTAGTCATATAAATGGATTCTGCCCTCAGCTGATCATTACATTGTTCAGCACATGGCTGCTTGGCTTCCCTCTCAAAGACTCGTGAGGAATCCAAAGACCTTGACCTTTGGAAAGGCTTTCCTTTTGATCCAATCTGACTGGGTTTCAGATCACTAGTCTTCTGGATGCTGTGCCCTTTGGTTATTGGGCTCCCACGGTGAGACAAACCCTGGAAGGGATTATTGATTCGTTTTTTGTAAATCAAATGGGAACCCAGCTCTGATGGGTTCTCACCAAGTGGTTTCTGTACTACGGCTTTATTTGGGCTTTTAATTCTGGGAAGGGGCTGTGTAGCAGGGAGCTTGGGGTGTTTCTCCAGTCTAATGCTTCCTGGTGGAGGCTCACTTCCCTCACTCCTCGCTCTGTGTCTATCCCTATGAGAATGGCCCCGCCTTCGAGGCTTTCCAGACCGGCCCTGCCTTTTCTTAACTCCCTCTTTTGAAGGATATTTATGCCTGACTGTCAGCATATCAGTGGAAGTGCCCTGGCTATTATATTTTTTCTGTTCTTCATATTTTTGCATGAGAACAGTATGTTTGATTAAGTTGTCAACCGTCAGAATGGGATTAATTCGTTTGATTATCTCATGTTCAATGTCTCGAGGGATATTGTCCAAGTTATCTTCATCTCGGACAGGCCATTCTTCTGGTGGGAACTGGGCAGAGAAACTGCTGTGCTCTGTTCTGGACTTCTCCTTTCTGGCTATACTACGCCAGAACAGGCTAAAGCCAAACTTCTTGCCTTTGTCTCTGTCTTTTGTGTATGGTAAAGGTTTGGTGCTCTCACAGATGTGATTCTCCTCAGACACTGAAACTGCTTGATTCTGTACCAAAGATTTGGATTCCCCAAGACCTTTTTGGCCTTTTCTAGTCATTTCAGCAGCAGCTGGTGGTTCCTTTAGATCCTGAGTGCACATATCAGGGAAACAACGGCAAGACTGACAATGGGAAATGGGGGCGGCATTTTCTTTGGCTAACTCTGCACAGCTCTCCATGCTCACCAGATATGTGATGCAAGTTGGCATCGCATGCTTTTCATGTGATGAACCTCTCTTATTTTCTTGGGGGGTTGTATTTGTGATGAAGTATGTCTGAGGGGTAACTATGAAGTACCCTTCTCCAGTGTGATAAATCTTCCTTTCTTTAATCAGAGTTCCCAGAGTGGTATAGAGAATATCTTGAGATGGAACTGCGATGCCTAAAACAAACAAGCATTTTACAGCAATATTTTACTGAGTGAAATCAGTAATTCAGAAATGACCACACCTGATGAACCCAGTGCTAGTTGGATAACACAATATATGTCATTAAGATCCCAAAACATTAACAATAATCGTAAGTTATTTGAATAATAGGAATATAACTTGGTCTACACAAACATATGGCTAGGCCAATAGTTAAGTAGAGGAAAATAATCTGATTTCACTCAAATACAAACACTAAGTTATACAACCCCATCATAAATATAAATTTTGCCGAAGGAAAGCATTCTTGAGAGCAAACATGGGAGTTTTTGAAAACCAATATCATAGTTTATAAATCTTAATAGGAACTGAAAGAGAAAATGAAAACCAGTCTCTGCTTGGGTGAGGGCAAACCAAACCACCTAACATCAGGATTATGGTGCTTTTCCAAACTAGGAAGGTAGCTATAATTTTAAAAGAAATTCCCTTTTCCAAATATCAGGGTACAAAATTATACTTATATTGTGAAAATAATATTCAAAATGTTTGTATAACACTGGAAGAAAATACATCAATATGTTGACATTGGTTTCCTTTGGGTGGTGATACCTTAACTGGTTACTTTTCCATACTTCCTGGATTTTTCTACAATAAGCATACTCATTTTACAATGAGAAAAATAAAAAAAATAGTCTCCAACATTCAGACATTGGGATATCACACAGCTATGGAAAGAGTGACATAGATCAATATATACTAATATAGAAAAATCTCCAAAATATGTTTTTAAGTTAAAAAATGTGCAGAGGGAATGTGTAGAATGATCCAATCTGTTATACTAAAAAGGATACATATACTCAAGTACAATTTATGAAAATATACATAAGAAACTATAAACTACTGTTTATAATTCTTTATAAACAGTAGTTTACAGTTTCAATAGAAGTTATCACCTCTGGGAAGTGGCAATGAAAGAATAGGAGGTGGGGGGAGAAGATGAACCTTTCCTTTGCACTCCTTTCTACAGAGTCTGGTTTATTTATTGCCATCAGCGTGTTTTTGAAAAAATTCATTGGAAAGAAAAAGAAATTCCCTTATCAAATTTGTTGATGCAGGCCATTTCCTGGCAGGGCTCTAATATAAGGCTCTATAATAGATTTTAAAAATCAGATATTGCCCAGTTTGCATTTAAGATGATTTATAAATAGAAACCAAATACATGCAATGAACTAATAGAGAAAAATTTGTTACTCTACCTGGATAATGTTTCATCAAATGCTCCAACAGTGATTCCTGTGTTACTACAATCTGAGAGGCATTCATATCAGATATAGCACAGCAAAGAACTTCACCCAAAGGTATAAACTGAGATTGGGTTATTGGATTCATTTGCACTGGAAAGACATCACCTAAATTGGAGATTTAAAAAAAAAAAGGTGATACATTTGGTATAGTGCATAAAACATTTGTAATTAGTGAATCAAGAATAGTTATGAAGACTGAATAGCAGGTAGAATTGCTATTCTTTCATCAGTCTTTACTCAGAATCTATTAAAATGACATGCACAATAATAGAAACTATAGAAGGAAAAGGGTTACACTGCAGTACCAACTTTTAAGAAGTTTGTAGTATTTGTCACTACTTCACAAGAAATAGTAAGTTTCCATACAAAAGGTACAAAGTGCTATCAGAATCCAATGCTTATATGACAATTCATATATTTCAAAGCATTTTTTCATATTAGCTATATGATACAGGCAGGGATGGGATTATTTCTTTATTTAAAATATATAAAGCCATAGAAAGCTCAAGTAAGGTCTAAAAGCAAGTAAAGTGACAGAGATATGTCTTCTGATGCCTAATCCAATATTTTTATCATTCCATACTTTCCTGATTGGAATGATTAGGAAGATTTGAAAAAGGAAAGGGCAGAAGTGTTTTCCAATTACCAAGAAGACATGGAGCAAAACCATGGAAGGAGGAAAGCACAAGGTGTATGTGAGCATGGGTAGAGAGTTATCCTGGTTGGGTAGAGTTTAAGGGTTATATTAGAACAAGGTCGAAGATAAGGCTGGAAATGTAAGCCAAACTATATGGTCTTCCTACCTTGCCAACTTACTGAATGATCTTAACCTGCCATTACTTGGGTCGAGTTTTAGGTTCTGCTGGACATCCAAGGGAATCCCTCAATTAATTGGAAATGAAAGACTGGGACTCAGGAAAGAGATTTAGGAATCAACCAACAGAGATGCAATTTGAAGCTAAAAAGTGGAATCAATTCTTTAATAGGAATAAAGAAGAGAGCCAAAGAACCCTTAAATAAGGGACTATCTACATTTAAGAGATACTAGAAATAGGCACCCACAAAAGAGAGAAAGCACAGTCATAATTAGGGTAGGAAGGAGAGAACCAAGAATATGAGAAGAAAAATGCTTCGAACTGAATAGCAAATGAACAGTGTCAAATGCTTGAAAGAGATCAAAATGATTGAGGAAGAAGAGAAAGGGCCATTAGATTTCTTGATTGGAAGATGACCAATGGCGACTTTGAGGAGGACCATTTCCAAAAAAAGAACACAAATTCAGGATGAAGGGAGTTTGTGAGAAAAAAGTTAATATATCTTCCTTCTAGGTCAGGGTTTCTCAACTTAGGCACTTTTGACATTTTGGGCTAGATATAAGGTGACCAACCATCCCACTATGCCCAGGACTGAGGGATTTCCTGGAACATAGGATTTTTCAGTGCTATACCCAAGAAAGTCGAAGGCAAACAGTGATGGTTGGCTACCCTAGGCAGATAATTATTTGTTGTGCAGGACTGTCTTCTACATTGTAGAATATTCAGTAGCGCCCTTGGCCTCTACCCACTAGATGCCAGTAGCATCCCCCAGGGTTGCAGCCAACCAAAAATGTCTCCATTGCTAAATGTCCAGGGTGGGGGGAAGCCCCAATTGTAAATCACTGTTCTAGACCATTTATTGGAAAAATCTGACTGTAAAAGAGGAGAAATAGAACACAAAAGGAATGTGACTGTGTGTGGGTATGTTGTGGTTTTCTTGAAAAATCTCTGCACATTTGGATGCCAAGAGGAAGGGCTGCATGCCAAGGACTGAAATGACTCTGGGAGAGAGACCAGCAATACAGCAAGATCCCAAAGGAAGGGAATGGGAAAATATATAAAGGCACAGGTAGAAGAACTATCTTAGAAATGAGGAAGATATTACCTTATCTGAGACTTGAGAAAAAACAAAATAAAACACTGAGGGTGGCATAAGAATGGAACATTGAAGCATAGAAGGGAAAATATATTAGCATAGCAAGGTCATCTGATCTCTAAAGTTAGACAGGGAGAGGGTGGAGAGGCATGGGAGAAAAAAATGGGAATGAAGACATGAAGGGTGGAAAGGAAAGGGCGTGTAAGGAGCTATTCTTAGAGTATATTGGGAAATTTTAAAAAATCAATATGAAGATTGATTTAAGACCTGAGTCTCAAGGTGATATAAGTGTGGGTTCTGGCAGACGAAGTGGCAAAAAAGGATGAGACCCAAAGAAGCCACCAGCAGGGTTTCTAAAACTTGAATGTGCATATGAGAATCATTAAGGGATTGTGCTAATGTGCAGATTCTGATTCAGAGGGTTGGGTTCAAGCAGAGCCTGTGATTCTGCATTTCTAACAACCTCCCAGGTGATGTCCAGGCTGCCGGTCTGAGTACTATTCTTTGGAGTGGAGGGCTTAGGACGCTAACCACAGCAATGTTAAAGTAGCTAACCAGTCAACAAATAAACATGGCCCTGGGACTGCAGGGGGAGTGACGTGTAGCCAGACGAAGCCAACGAACTGAGAACACTTGGCTATACTTATCCTGCAGTTGACTCTCCCAGTGAGAGTGGAGAGGCGAGTACATTGTACGGGCTGTTGAGGGGGAAGGAAGGTGGTGAGGATTGGCAATGTGAGAAGGGCTGTAGCCAAAGCTGGTAAGTGTCCCATAATACTTATCATATGTGCCTGAAGATAAAGGACTCTTGGAAGCAAACTGATCTGCAGTTTGCTGCTGTACCTCACCTGGTCTGTTTCCCTGTTTACTTAAGCTTCTCTGTCAGCCTGGAGCACCTCTGCCATGGAAGTTCATTACACAGGACTGAATTGCTGCTTTGGCAGCCTAGGGAAGGATCCCCTCTTGGTGTGCTTGTGGCTATGCCATTGGGAGACTCTAGGATGCCTATAGCAGTCTCAGAAGCTAGGATGAATGGCTGACGAATTAATTAACATTTCAAAAGACAGTGATGAGAGATGGTGCCTTGAAACTGTCCAAGTGGGACATTAATTGACCTAAAACTCAAAATCCTCATGCAAAACTCCTTGAGCTAAGTTAGGTAAAAAGCCTCTCTCCTTATTTTCATTCCCTCTTTGGCTTTCTTTTTTCCCTCTGCATCTGAGATTTAATTTCTTCTCTTTCATCTCCCTCCTCAACTAGACAAAACAGAATTAAAGAACAAATTTTTTTTTTAAGTGAGAAAGCAGTTTATTAGAAGAAAAAGTACACTTCAAAGAGCTAAAAGTGGGCCCGAGCAGAAAGCAGGGGCTCAAAGCCATTATTAGAACAGAAAATACACTCCAAAGGGTTTGGAGCGCCGCCCCACCTCCACCCCAGCAAAGTCAAGGCTCTCAAAAAGGCCTAAAGAACCATTTCTAATATATGTTGTATATTGAGCCTCACCTCATCCCTACCTAAAGCAAATCTCTGAACTTTGAGATGGGGAGAAAAGGAATACTTGAAAAGTAGAGTCGAGTGAATAGGCTGTCAGCGCGCGCCTGGTGGCCTGGCTGTGCCCCCTGCCGGTAGCCGCCCATTTCTGTGCAAATGAAACAAGGAAGCTGTTCCTGGGGTCCAGTATTGGGGTCTCCACTGTGCCTTTGGGCTAGACCTGAAGAAGCCCATTTTCTAGTTCAATCCTTAAGCTCGTTCCTTATTTTCATAGGGAAACAAACAGATTTTTCATGGGGTTCATGGGATGTTCCTGTACATTTATTTCTCTGCAACCTCCTGAATAATTATTGCAAACTAAAAGTTAAAAAATATGTTTCTCAAAAAGCACTACTTTTAGTTGACAAGGAGAAACGTATGAAAAACTTTTGACAAGCAGAAATGTAAGAAGTTTTTTTTCTTACATATTTAAAATTGGAAACAACTTTTTAAAAAGAATCCTAACACTGCTAGCCAAATCCAAAGACACTCTTAGAAACTGTATTCATAATTCCTACCATGGTGTGGGAAATGTGTATTTTATTATTTAAATTTTATTTATTTTAAATTATAGTTGACATACAGTATATTAGTTTCAGGTTTACAACATAGGGATTCAACATCTATATACCTTATGAAGTGATCACCTCAAGGGGATGTGTATTTTAAAAGAGTAAACAAATCTACTACCAATTAGGAAGACAAATTACCTTTTTTTCCTCCTTAAAATTAATACAACTATATGTCAGCTGCCTTTTAGAGAACATGTTATATCGCATTTAACCTCTGCTTTGGAACTCCCTTCTAGACAAAGCCTAGAAGTTTCTCAGTACATTTCCTTCACAGCCGTTGCTAAGCTACATCTCCAGGTGCATAAATCATCAAGAGTTTTTTATTCAAGGAAGCAGAGTGAACCCTGCCTGACATGGAAACATCTGTGATGGATGCAGGAATCATTTTCAAGCTATAACCACAGTTGGTTACTTTTGCATTTCTTGGGGTTTTGGAATATAATAACTACAATACAAAAAACTTTGTGTAGAAGTTCCCACTTACAGCTTTCACAATAAGACAAGGCCTGCCCTTTGGCTTTATCCTCAACTACTGTGGGTAATTAAAGCGCACCGTTAAGTCCAGGCCTGCAGTGGACCTCTGACCCCTGAGAAGGAGCAAGGATCAGAAGACTAGGAGAGGCTGTGGGGCAGAGTAAACAATTCACAACAATGCTTTCTTTGTTTACATAGTCTTGTACTCTTGGGTGCTGCAGAAATGGGAAAAGTGTTTATGCTGAAAGACTGGTTTCACAAAACACAGCAACAAAGCAGAATCATATAGATTTGTGCCTGCTACATTTAATGCCACCTTTTCTGCAAAGGACATTTTTGTTAATTTATTGATTCTCTTCTGTACTTCCAAAGGATTTAGTTGGTATATAAAAATTTTTTAAATGTCCAAGTTAGGATAAGGCAAGTTATGAGTTTTAAAACAATTATTTTTTTTAGAAGTCTATGGGCGGGGTGGGGGGGCGAAGAGTGCACAGCAGATTAAATGTATGTAGCATGTAGATGCCCAATCAGCAAATGAAAATATAGAACTCTTAACTATCAAAACTGATGACATCCAGAGAAACCCAGGGCAGGCCCAGGCCTCTCATAGCTTGGGATCCTCAAACTGTGACTAGAATCCCCCTCCTGTGTGATGGCCATAAATTCATATAACCCTAGGCAACCCATCCCTGCCCCCTGGTGCCTAATGACAGTGGCCTAGGGAGCCCCCTGCCAATAGGAGCAGAACCCTGGAAAAGCGTGGCTTGCTCCTGGAGTTGGTGACAATCACTCGACAATAATCCAGTGCAATCAAAGACGTGATCAGAGATCTGAGGAAAGGGGGGTGGTTTCTTTATGTCAGGACACAAAGGCCTCCTCCACAGGCCTCAAGTGGAAGGCCTGGAGAAGAATACCCTATTTTGGCTGTTTCCTAACAGCAAAGAAAGGTGGCTGAAAGAGCCATTTCCGGGCCAGTTCATGAGGTGTGAATACACATGCTTAAATATAAAACAGCAAGAGGTACATTCACGATAAATATGGACACAGCAAGACTGTCTTTCACCAGACCCAGAGAGGGCAGCTGGAGTGGCAAACCCTCCCCAAGCTGTGGTACTGGAGAAATTTCAACCAGGGACACTGGACTCCCATCTGCCAGTTACAAATCAACAACTGGAAGCTTTAGTAAAGCAAACTTAAACTTTTCCTTCTCATAAATGGGAGCACTGGTGCCAGCAGAGTGGCTTGTCCAGCAAGGCTCCTTTCCCCAGGGTTGGTGGGCCCAGGGGGCACAAGCCAACAGAAATGTGACAGTGATCAGACCCAGCGCCCTGTGTGAGGTCTCATGCAGGGGAAACAATACTGAGCTTCAAACAATATCTTCACTCCAGGTCATGAAGGTGATTATCAATTAATTTAAGGCAAAGTTTGGAATCATGACCATTTTAGAGGAAACTGCCAGATACAAAGAAAGACATGGGACCTTGGGCCTCCAAGTGAGAAAAGCACAAGCCAAAATCAAGTTACAGTCTGCCTTGGCCCAACCCTGGTTTTGCATTGTCCACTGAAAAAACCCTTGAAGTAAAAGCATCTTTATCAAAATTGAGTGTGTTCATTTTGATATCTGAATGCTCTAGTTAAATTTCAGGGACAAAATTAAAGTTTTATGTAAGAACTTTCCCTTTAGGGGAAAAAAATTAACTACTATTACCATGTAATATTTAACATATATTTTAAGGCATCTAAACAATTCTAAGAGGGCCTCCTCATGGAATCTAAATATAGACATTTTAATTTTTTTATTGGGGAATATTGGGGAACAGTGTTTTTCTCCAGGGACCATCAGCTCCAAGTCATTGTCCTTCAATCTAGTGGAGGGCGCAGCTCAGCTCCAAGTCCAGCCGCCGTTTTCAGTCTTATTTGCAGGGGGCTCAGCCCACCATCCCATGTGGGAATTGAACTGGCAAGCTTGTTGTTAAGAGCTCATGCTCTAACCAACTGAGCCATCCGGCTGCCCTAAATATAGACATTTTAATTTGGGGTGCTTGCATTTGATTTAAGGTCCATAAGAGACTGTGCTACCAAATATGCAAAATAAAAGAAAGAGTTCTTTGGAAATTTAGAAAGCATTCACATCAGAACTTTTTTGTATCATACTAAAACGTGAACTTGCCATAAAACGAAATTCCAGGCAAAACTAATCCTAACATTACTTATTTCATATTCAACACAAATTTTCTTTAAGTATAAAAATGTTTAGTCCCTGTACAAGTGTGTTTATGAACTGTGTGCTTGGCAGTCTGCCAGAAATTCATGCATTATTGACCTTCAAACGGTTAAACTGAGCCGCTCAAACTCCACTAATTACCCAGACACATGAAATCCGAGACCATCTTTTTGGGCGCCTGTATTGAATCACACTGTGGGAAAGATATCTTCTACGTGCATTAGAGATGACAATAGAGCATGAATAAAACAGCCTGCAGATACACTCAAGTGTAATAAAAAAGGATGTTTTGTTCTAAGTAATCTAAGAAGCTTCCCTGATTTTAAACTGTACTTTTATCCAATACAGAATTTCCAAATTTCTTTAACATTAAAATTAATCCTGACCTTTTAAAATTAAAGTATTTTGTAACAACATGCATCCCATCATAGATAAGATGCTGTACAAAAATTTCCATGGCTTTAAATAATTAAATCAATTGTGTTGTAACTTTAAATAGGTTCAGAAAATCAAACAAAATGGGAACAAAAAGAAGAAAGGTTTCAGGCCAGCAGAACCAAGCCCCTCTCCAAGTCTCCCTTTTATTTTCGTAAAATAAAAGAATGCAAACACTTTCCTCCACATTTAGAAACAAAAAGAGTACCAAAACTCAGAAAATGGGTAGTCGGTTTATCTACCATAGAAGCTGAAATTCTTTCTCAAGCGTGGTGATGTTGATTTTGGACTCCTAGACAAATGGTTTCCCTTCTGGGAAATGCCCTCTGTTGAAAAGCTAAAGGCTTCCCTCAGAAAGCTGGGCTGTTCAACAGCAGCAGTCTTTAGAGCTATCTTTTTTAATAACCACATTTCAACCTGTCAGGATTAGTAAATCGGTAGCCACTTTCAAGTGACACATCCATTAATAGCAACTATCAGTTGAGTTGCAGAGGCCTTAGACCATTTATGATGGCGACCCCACGATTTGGTGGTCAGGACAGCACATGAATACGGTAAAAAGACACAGAAGCGGCCCTACTTCAGGGAGCTCTTTGAACCGCTAGCGCCTTTACCCAGGACCACCACCGTCACTTTGGGGAGAGATACAGGGATGCCGGACTCTGGAGAAGGAGGTGAATGACTCAAACCAGCTGATTTTCAAAAACACTAAGCCTCATTCCCGCTCAGCCCCAAAGCCCAGTCAGGCCTTGTGGTGCTCTATCCTAACCTCTCTGTCCTTCAAGGCTTCCACTTTGGAGGTGTTAATGACTTTACCCAAGTGTGTTGGTTTTCTAAGGCTGTCAAATAAATTACCATAAACTCAGTGGCTTAAATCAACACAAATTTATTATCTCACAGTCTATAGGTCAGAAGTCCAGTGGGCTCCACTGGTTCCTCAGACTCTCCTTCCATGCTCATTCAGATTTGGGGCAGAATTCAATTCTTTGTGGTCATAAGGACTAAGGACTGACGTCCCTGTTCCCTGATGATTGCCAGAGGGGAGCCTCTTCTCAGCAACTTAAAGCCAACCTGCATTTCTCCTCATGTTGCCCCCTTCGTCTTCAAAGATGGCATCATATTGTCTTCACACTCAGATTAACTCATCCATCCATGGCTTCACTTCTGCTTTTAGCCAGAGAAAGTTCTCTGCTTTTAATGGCTCATGTAATTAGACTGGGCCTATCCAGATAATCTGGGCTAATTTCTGGAGTTTATAACCTAATCACATCTGCAAAGTCCTCTTGCCATGTAAGGTAACATGTTCACAGGTTCCAGGGATTCAGATGTGGACATCTTTGGAGGGCCACTCTGCCTACCACAGCAGGTGTAAGGGTCGGGGACAACGACAGCTGAGGAGAGAGGCACAAATTGTGAATTGCGGCAGTCCCGGTATCTACCTAAAAATGGCTGTTCAGGAGAACGTCCTTTCTCTGCCTCCAGTCAAACCTGGGACTGATTTAAGATGAACCTTCTTCCCAAGATTCTGGAGGCTGCACAGGCAACAACAGAGACCGGCAGCTCTCATCTCTGCTCACAGTCATGGTGATGAATATAAAATACCACTGTACGAAACGGGGGAGGCGGGGGGAATTTTAGCACCAAGGTTGTTGTTTAAATAATAGCTAAAGTTCTCTGTAATGAAGAAGCTGTCCTTTATACACACATTATCTTCACATCACAAATGAGCTAATTATACTGGAGGTCACGTGATTTGATAGGGCTTCCATTCCAGGATCTGCTATGTGGTTCTGAGTAAGTCACCTCTCTGGGTTTCCTTGTCTATAAATGTGGGGCTGGGCTAGATCAGCGTTTCCCAAAATGTGTTCTATGGAAAACTGATTCCATGAAATGCTCTGCAGCAAAAGGGTCCCAAGGCCGAATGTTTGAGAAATGCCGTTTGGAGTCACACCACCATTGTTAAAGGCTCTCTGAAAACCAGAATGGACAACCAGTGTATTTAGCCCAGGTCTTCCCAGTCATATCCGGCAATCACCCCTTTTCTCCAATACCTATTATTATCCTTCGGCTGTTGCTTTTCTCCACTCAAACTGGCCTCTCCCTGAATACTGTGTACTGTCTCATCTTGGCAACTTTGTCCCTATTTCCTCCACCTAAAGCACTCTTCCCCAAACCTCAGTGTTTCAAAATCCTGTCCTAAAGACTGGCTCACATGCTGACTGGCTCTCCCATGAACTGTTGTTGTCTGGTCACATCAGATGGAGAGATATTCTCCTTCCTACATGGACCACTTCAGAAACACTTAGCGAGTGGCTACCATGGCATAGCATTAGGCACTCATAAAACACTGATAGTATAATAGCACAGTCCTTTATTCATTTCTTATCCAGCAAATATTTACTGAGTACCTACTATACGCCAGTTACTGGGGATACAATACTGAACAGGACACAGTCCTTGCCCTCGAGGGACTCCAATTCTAGTGGAAGAGCAGTGGCTGGAGGCAATCGTAACCCAACATGAGGGCTGTAATTGGTAGGATTGGGACCGTCTTCCTGGGTCCCCCTCCTGAGTGCCATTCTCATAAGTCTGTGGATGCCTGGGCAGGACCGTCATAAGGAATAAGACCCAGACTTGTCCCTGTGGGGCCTCGGGGTACCTATGGCAGCGTGGGATAGTACGGGGAATCCTGGAATTGGTCAGGCAGACCTGGACTCGAATCCTCCACTTCCACTTATGGTGTGTCCTCTTTGAGGAGTCATTAGTGGCCATAACTGTTCAATATGATTCACAGTATCTGACTCAAAGATTATTGTGGGAAAACATCCAAAAGCACCTGAAATAAGATTTGATGCATATCATTTCTATCAATATTAGCACTCTTTAACTTTTCTTCCCAGATTAGGAATATTGAACTATTTTTTTACTTTTAATTTCTCAATTACAGTTAACATTCAATATTATATTAGTTTTAGGTGTACAGAGTAGTGATTAAACATTTATAGGGATGTTAAACGTGGTCATCCCTCGTTCCATGTCATTATTATAACTTCGAGTGTTTCTCGTAGAGCACTGGTTCTGCGCATGGATGGATTTCTTAGCCAATCCTGATTTTTCCCGACCCCCATAGCCTAACTGACCAGACACCAGTCCTGGCCATGACCTGGAGAAAAACTGGGGAAAATCAATTTATGATGATAATGCCGCCTGCTAGCCCTGCTTGTTCTACATTGTAATATTTTACTGTGACCTTTTGTGGCAGGTATTACAGGTAGGCGCACTCAACACACATTCCCAGTCACCTTTTTCCTTGCCTTCCTCTAGTGTGGAGGCAGGAAAGCATGTGACTCAATTTCCCAGCCTCACTTCAAGCTAGTGGACATGTGCCATTCTCATGGCCAATGAGATAAAGGCAGCTGGCTGCCACTGCCAGGGGAAGAGACCTCTCAAGGAAAGGGCCCTTCCTTCAGCTTCTACCGTTTCATTCTTGACTCCTTCTTCCAGCTGGATCTTGAAGAGGATGCAGCCACCTTGTGACCATGAGGTGACCAGTATGATGTCAAAAAAAAAAAAAAAAACCCAATAAAGAAGACAAAGCAGAGAGAGCCGAGGTATCTGGCCCCGGGCTGACGACCTCCAAACTTCTCGTTGTGAGACAAATCTACCCCTCGTTTGCTCATGCTACAACAAAACCCACCTCCAACCAAAGTACTTAGTCAAAGACATTTGACATTTATTTCCTCCTCAGAGTTTCTGCTATGGGCAAAATGCTTGTCTTGGTGGGGGCTTGATTCAAAAGCTTCTGAATTTTATGCCAGCCAATGCTTTTATTTCAGCACCTTAACTGCTGAGAAGCTAGAATGCCACACTGATGGGTATTTACAGAAAAGGTGTCAGGGCCACTGCTGCTTTACCCATATCACATCAAGTCTGGGACATGCCATGAGAAGAATGTATTGCTAATGTTTAAGTCTGGGGAAATCTGTACTAAAAGGTTTACAATAAGCACTCTCCTCTTGACGAGGAAGGATTTCCTTATTGAATGTAGAAATCACAGAGGGGAAGATAAGAACAATCACAGCTGTACAGCCCGCTCTCAAAATGGGTATCTACAGTTACAGCCCTGAGAACGGGATGCCTTTCAATCTCCCCTGAAAAGAAGTCTTGTGAAACGGAGCCAAAAGTCACCATCACCGGTAACATCAATGTAAGATTAACTCAGGATTTAAAGAGGCAAATAATGAAGAATCCCACTTGTATTTCAGGGGTGGGGATCCCTGCCATTTGTTGAAGTGGCCTTTGGTCCTGAAAGAGCCTGGATCCACCCAGGCCCCACATCTCTGTGGCTGGGGCTGTGTGGTGGAGGACTGAGCCCAGCAGGGGCCTCCTGCTCCAACGAGGAGTGGGTTCTGAGATGACCGGAGCTGGGAAAGGGCTCTCCTTTATCACATCCTGAGATCAACGCAATAAACGCTGCCTTTTACCCCGGACTGCACACATACACACAAACATACTTGACCAAAAGCATCACAAAAATTGCAGCCTTGCCTGTTCCTCTCCTCCTGATGGAGGTGGGGATGGGTGACGCAGAATAATGAACAGGATCTTCCCCAGACTCTATGCCCACAGGTGCCCCGTCAGCAGGGCTGCTCCCAGTCAGCCAGCCTCTCTCCCACCCCTGAACTGCTCTTGCCCCAATCTGGAAAGCATCACTGAGTTTCTGCATCAATGGTCCCTTTCACTTGTCCCAGACTGTCTGCTATGCTCCAGCTGCTTTCAAGTTGATTACAGACTCGCTGGACTCCCGAAATATTAACTTTTAAAAGATAAAAGCCACTCCGGGAATACAATTCACATAAATATAGTTTTACTTAGAAGCACTTCTAGGCTGTTAGAAACTTTAAAGACATAAACTTTTCAATTTTAAGATTGTGAATTCTCTTTTCTTAGCACAGAAGGCTTCGTATTACATCTGGGCAGATGTGACTACCTCTGTAGGACTTGAGCATATTTTCACAAGGTCAATGCCTTAGAAATGAAATGTAAAGTTCACCACCCTGAGGAATCTTAAGAGAGGCTAGCACAGATCTTGTTTAGTATCAGTGGCTCCAATCTCGACCTGTGAGGGTCATCTGATCACTGCTTTTAGGAACCAACTACCTAGTTCACACTAAGCCATATATTACTATACCTCTGACCCGAGGCAGCCAGATGTTTTCTCAGATTACATTCTGGTAGAAAGGGTGTGGATTTGTGCCATAGTGTTGTCTCCAAGCAGAAACCAGTAGGGTCCATCTGCAGAGGTCATCTGACCTCCTTTTGCCTTCCACACAGATTTGGCTCCCCAACCCCACTCAAAACAAACACACATACTCTCTTCCTCACTCTCTTGGGTTTCAGCCCAGAGAAGGGGTTCCAACATATCTTTTAAATACACTTGCTTCCTGGCTTGCTGCTTCTCTAGCCCCCTCTTTTTCCTTTTGGAGTCTTAAGACTGCCGTTCTCCATTTTCTCATGGAATGTCCCCTCTCCCAAGTGCTGCACAGACAGTACTCCCTGCTACCAATACGTGGAAGGTTTTCAACTCCTGCTCACTTCACCTACCTTCTTGCCCAAGTCACCTCTTTCCCTTCCCACTGCCACCTCAGATGTTAGCCTGGCAGCCCAATACACGGTGTCTCCATTCAGATGGAGGAGAGCAAAGCCAATTCTTGTGTAACCGCCTCAAGCAACACAGACTGCTGGGTCATGGGAATCATGCATCCATCCTGCTTCTGACATGGCCCAATGGAGAGAACTGTTAGCAAGAGAAGCAGAATCTTTGAAGAGTTGGGGTTTTCTGATAAATGTTGCTGAAATCTTGGGATCCTTAGCTAAGTTAATTTATAACTATACAGTGCAAAAAATAATATAAATGGAGCTACTTTAAAATGGAGTCAAAGCTGCCATCCCAGAGGAACTGCCTTGCACGTCTTATACCTCAAACCTTTGGAATGTCCAAACAGGGCAAAATAATATTTGCACCGGCCTTAAAGCAAGGACCTTGTGTCCCAAAGAACTGTTTGCAAAGAGAACTGGAAAGCAGATATTATGAATACCTGATAATGACAAAGGACTGAAAATTTAAAAGTGTTTAGAATTAACATCACTATGTTAGCTTATTCTGCACCCACAGAAATGCCTTCCTTCGATTAATGTATTAATTGTTCCCCTTCCCTTTCTCATAAATACCCTTTGTCCTTGTCTCTAAATTGGAAAACAATTTGGGCTTCTGCCTGAATCAGTGCTTCCCAAATGGATATTCTGTTTTTAATCTCAAATAAATGCTGTTGCCTACCACTTTGGCCTTTTATTTTTAACAACAGTGAGAAACCTCGAAAGAGATGGACCTAACTGAAGGTGTGTGTATATTTCAAGGGAAAATGAGGCTCCAAGACCTTGGAAACAGCTCTAGGTCATCAAACTTGGCGCCATCGGGGTTACTTTGGCTCCTGCAGAGATGTATTTATATTCTAAAACGTTAGAGGGAGGACCCATGGTCCTTTCCATCCTGTCTCCAAGCAACAAAGGTTTGACTCCTTCCTTCTGAAAGAGAAGGAAGGATTAGACTCTTTCTCCTGTCTATAAGCAAAGAAAATTCATTTTTCTCCATCCCTCACCTATGGAGTATCTGACCACCCATGATGGAGATTTTTCCATCTGGCTTTCATCACATCGCCCCAGGGGTAAGCACGGAGCAAGGAAGGGATACTGATGCAGTTATAATTATTTACATAATTTTTATTATTTGGTAAATAACTAATCTGTCTCTGACCTACAATACCCCATGTGCATTCTGAATAAAATTAATAAAGGTAAATATTAAAAGCCCAACAGTTGTGGCAGCCAGGATGATGGGATCCTGTTTGTCACATCCTTTGCTGGAGGAGACAGATGAGAGCCCTGAGGCTGGTTAGCAGGATTTGAAGAATATCCACAGGAACCAGCAGCAGATCTGTTGAAAGGATGGGGAAGTTTGATAACCAGGTATCAGGAGACAGACTTGGAAAATGCAGCCCGAATGACACTTCTGGATTTTGCTCTCTCCTTCAGTTGGACCCATACATTCTTAAGGTGGGCTTTAGGTGGGACAAGAGAAGCTTATGTTGCTCTCTCCTACAGGCAAGAAGAGAGTAAATGAGTTCCCACAGCCAGAGCAAGTCTAGGAGGATTGCAAAGCTAAGCTTTGTGCCGCAGGGCAGTGTCTGGATGACTATTTTGAAGACACTTCTCAGCTCCCCTCTGATCCTTAGTTCCCTTTTCCACTCCAGCTGCTCTTCCTGTTTCTGGAGACACTACACTAGTCCCTTCACACAGGTGGAAAGGGGAGTGGGTGGGAGATTTTGAATGTTGATTGCTCTGCTGGATACTAGAGGACCTGGGGTGGACGGAGATCCTAAGGAAGGTAGAGTGAGACCTGTGAGCGAGCAGACAGCCCTGAAGCCTTCTCACAGAGGCCAAACGGTGGGCAAGAAGGAGAGGGATGGTCCAAAATGCCACCCAGCTGCCTGCATTTTTTGCCTCTTCACTCCCCAAGGGGAGGAAACAGCTTCTCCCTGCAGCTGTGATTTTTATCCTGGTAAATGCTGATTTTAACTGCTGAGTTGGTGCAAAACTTTGCAGTGGGGAAAAAAGGAGCTTAAAAATGGCTCTGTATTGTTTTCAGCGCTATTGCATCAGAATGTATGGCAGAAACTGATTTGGATGTTATATATTTATATGCTTGTCACAAGTGCTGGAGAGGGTTGTCCTGAGAAGGAAAAGGCGCAAAGAAAAGTGTTCGTGGGACGCCCTTGCTTTTTGCCACCTGTGGGTGAAGTGAATGCCTCTTAACCCTGAGGTTCTGGCAATGATGAGAAAACTGTTGGCTTCTTACCACCAAACTGGAGGCCTGAAACCTCACTAGACTCTAGGTGTGCGAGACAGCACAAGTCCCTGTGTGGGATTCCTGCTATGATGTCTGCCTTAGGAAAGGCAGTATGCCAAGACAGCATTTTCAGGGAGGCAGTTTCCAGATTAAGGTACAATTTAGGAGTTTTTGACATGGTTACTAGATACATACCTTTTGGAAAAGCATGTTTTTAATGAGCTCTTGTGGGAATCAGATGTGCCCATGTGTGGAATGGGTCAATTCAATTCTATGACAAGTACAAATTAATTTGGAAAGGAGCTTTAAAAAAAAAAAAGAAATTCCTTGCAAAAAAGGAAGGCCCGGCTAGCCAGGCAACAGTTTACGTTTGCATGAGAAAGGGGCAGCTATCCCCATCTGCAGCCCCAAGCAGTGAAAAGCTGCTGGCTTTTGGGGGACATCAGAGGGAGTCCTAGATTCATAAGGTTTCCCTCAACTGCCTGGCTCACCCATGCCTGTTGTGGTTTTCAGCTCTGCTCAGCTGAAAACTGGTGTGGTTGCCCAGCTCTGTGGTCAGAATTCAGACTCTGAGACTGTTGAAAGACACCCCTCCGTTAGGGTCGTGAGCTGTGGAAACAAACCAAGAACGTTGCTCATCTGTGTGGATCATAAACAGATGCCCACGGAAAGGGGTTTGCTCCATGAGGCCACTGCCGAGCCTGACTTCCTGGCAGGACTCCTAGGAAAGCTGCAAACCAGAAGGTCATATCACAAGAAACGTGTCACCTCCACTCACTCAAGTTGACTGAATCAGATAGGGCTTTGGGCCCTCTCTTGGGGAGCTCTCATTGCTGTTGGTTTTTTGTGTTCGGCCTTTCTGACTCACAATTGGGCAATCTGTGCCTTTTCTGGTTCTAGCAGAGGTTACTCAACAATCAGCCTGCTGTGGTACACACACCTTGATTTTCACTGCAGCTGTCACCAGGGAGGGCTGATCCTCTTCCTCAGCTTTTCTCTGGGTCATGATCAGAACCGTAAGGGCAGGGGCAGTATAGCTCTAGCTCAAAAAATTATTCAGTTCAGAATTCTGCCCTGACCATTCTCCTGAACATAATGTATCTTTCTCTCTCCCCTAACAATAATCCCAGACTGGCTTGCCTGAAAAGGGGTTTAGGAGGTTTCAATTTAAGTCTGTTTGAATTGTGTGAAAATGTTCTGTAAAGAGGCTTTTTGTCTTTCTTATACCCAGCCCTTCTGGAAGAAAGATCTGGGTAAGAGGAGAGAGGATGATGTTAAAAACAAAACAAAACTGTGACATTATAGCAATAAAACACACTGATTTTGTTACAGTGGAAGGAAAGCAAAAAGCAAGGCCCCAAAGAAGGGAAAACTTTAGACCTGGGGAGACTTGGGGGGGGTAGTATTAACGACTCCCCACACCCCCACACCCCCACACCCCCCGGAATCTGCTCCTGGAGCCTTTCTCCCAAAGGGAGAACGAAGGCTCCTATGTTGCTCCTGGACCTGCCTTCCTGGCTGCAGTGAGCACTTGGAATTGAAACTGACTGGGGTACTGATGCAGTTATAATTATTTACGTAATTTTTATGAGCGTGCTGTGCTGCCTGACAGCTGACTGCAGACAGGAGGGGACGGCCCAGCTCCTGTATTCTCCAGGCAGAACACCTCCAGGTGTGGTCTACACTTCAGGAACAGAGGAACTAGCATCAGGAGCAAGCAGGGCTGGCTGCTTAAAACTGCCTGTCTATAGAAACTCATAGACACAGACAATAGTTTAGTGGTTACCAGAGGGTAAGGGGGGTGAGGGGTGGGAGATGAGGGTAAGGGGAATCAAATATATGGTGATGGAAAGAGAACTGACTATG
The DNA here is from genome assembly GCF_036562045.2 of Rhinolophus sinicus. NCBI lineage: Eukaryota > Metazoa > Chordata > Mammalia > Chiroptera > Rhinolophidae > Rhinolophus > Rhinolophus sinicus. Next base: position 46,827,939 of record NC_133757.1, on the reverse strand, counting down.
GGTGATGAACACACAATGGGATTTATAGATGATGTAATACAGAATTGTACACCTGAAATCTATGTAATTTTACTAACAATTGTCACCCCAATAAATTTAATAAAAAAAAAAACAAAACAAACAAAAAAAAAAACTGCCTGTCTGCAGGCAGGCCCTCTGAAAACAAGAACTGAACTGACCTGAATTATTTGGGCTGAAGGGGGACCCCCAAAACTTATAAACTGGTGGGAGATGGGCGGTCATATTAGGGATTCTGCCCACTTGTGCTGCCTAACTGATGTACAGTCCCACTTGGGGGGCCCTCTAACAATTACAAACTTTGTTGCCGGTGGGAGGGTGCCATGTGTGGCTTTTGGGGCTGTGTGTAAGACAGGCAGGCATTAACTTATCTCTGGCGAAAACACTGACTTACACCTAGAGGTAGTATCAGAAACTTTCAAGTGTTTAAGGAAACAACCCAGGTAGACCTAGTAGCCCTCAGACATGAACTTTATGCAGCTTCCCTACAATGTGAGTTATTCAATTAGAAAGGTGGGATGAAATTTATTCCTCACTGAAGTGATTCTTGCCCCTGTCTCAGCCTCAAAGACATTCAGGGGAGCTTCAACTCACTGGCGCCAGGTACAAGGTCGACAGAATTTGCCACCGATTTCTTTGCCATGGCAAAGTCTGTGCAAAGTATTAATATATCCAACTGGACCTGGGTATGTGCCTTGGGTCAGGTTAGCAAGGTTAATACAAAAAAACCCTGAAGAAGCCACCAGGCATTTTAAAGTAGATCTTTATGTTAAATTTGTTCAAGTGAAACCAAGAAGAGCCTTGGAGGCTGAGAGTAAGACCAGGGCAGTGGGATTGACCTCATCCTGCCCTTGGAGTCCTGCTGGCAATAGCTGGTTACGTGCTGCTTAAGACAAGCTCTGTGGATTTTGTTCTAGCTCCTGCTAGTCACAGGTCAGAGGAAAACAAAATGACCGATGGAGTGGCATACTACAGAAACATTTACCAGTAACCAACTACACAGAAACGTAAGTGGTGGAATCATGGGTAGAATGAAGTCATTTTGTGTTTCTGCACAGTTGGTGTTTTCTAAATAAATTTGTTGAACACCTAGGGATCCTGGGTTAAGAGCAAGTCTTGGAAAATTAATTTATAATTGTACCGATAGAGCCCTCCTGATAGATTCACCCAGCTTTGGAGGTATGTTTATATTTCAAGGGAAAATGAGTCTCAGGACCTTGGATACATCTCTAGGTCAAAAGCTGAAGCTTATCTGACCCCAGGAGAGGTGTTTACATTGCAAAAGTTAGAGAACCCAGAATGCTTTCCTTCCTGTCTCCAACTAACACAGGTTTTTTTTCTCCTTTCTGGAAGGAGAGGCAACTGCCTTTCTCCTGTGGATAAGCAGAGGATGCCTGTGGAATATCCAGCCACTCGTATGAGAGGTTTACAACGGCTTCTCATGGCGTCACCCCAGGACTGAGGTAGTTGTTACATAATAACTAATCTGGTTCCACTTCAGAACGTCAGTATGAGGAACTCTGTGGATCATTTCCTAGCAAAACAAAGCTGGTGGATGCTTTTTTTTTTTTAAAGCAACCATTCAAAGTCCTTGGAGATTGTTCTACGGGCATACACCAAATGAGGAAACATTTATTCAAGCAAATCTAATAAAACGTGGTAAGAACAATGAGAGTCTGTGGCAATGAGCAACCCCCTTCTCCTTTCCCTACCCTTTCCCCCACTCCAGCTCAATTTGATGTGTCCACCAGCCAAATAACTCTCCAGATAACCCACAAAACAAAACAAACAAACAAAAAAACACACAAACAAAAAAAACGGTTTATTCGGGAAAAGAAAAAGAAACAGAACAACCAAGGAGTGTAAGCACACTTGCAGCCGGAAGGCCTGCCGGCTGCCCACATAGAATAAAGGAACCAAGCACCCAACATGGCTTCTCCCTTTATTTGCATCCCTCCTCCGGAAGTTACCACAGAGTTCAATAGGAAGTCAAGACCAGAGAGCCAACAAAGGGCCCAGCTCCACCCATAGTCCTCCCAGCTCTATGGTTAAGAATATTAAAATGCTAGTTCACTTTTATCAGATGAGAGCTTCACTCCAGGTGAATATGACCAAGAAGTTAGGGCTCCCTCTCCCTCAGCTCCCAGTCAAGGTTTACCATATCCCACTAGGAGAGTAGGCTGCCCCATTTTCCATCCCTTCCAACTCCAAGCTAAAGAGGCTAAATTTAGGGGCCGGCCCAGTGGCTCAGATGGTTAGAACTCCATGCTCCTAACTCCAAAGGCTGCCAGTTCGATTCCCACATGGGCCAGTGGGCTCTCAACCACAAGGTTGCCGGTTCAACTCCTGCAAGGGACGACTCCGGCAAGGGATGGTGGGCTGCGCCCCCTGCAACTAAGACTGAAAGGACAACTTGAAGCTGAATGGCACCCTCCACAACTAAGATTGAAAGGACAACAACTTGACTTGGAAAAAAGTCCTGGAAGTACACACTGTTCCCCAATAAAGTTCTGTTCCCCTTCCCCAATAAAATCTTAAAAAAAAAAAAAAAAAAGAGGCTAAATTTAAATTCCTGGTGAGTGTGGCCGAGAGATTGGGGGGTCCCTTCCTCTACCCTGTCCCTACTCACCTGGTCTTGGCTCTACCTCAGGAGCAGCAGGCCAAGGATACTGGGACCCCAACCACCCTCACCCCAGCTCACTCATAGGGCATAGGTTCCACCCTGTGGGAGCAAGCTGAGAAAACCAGAGGTTACCACTGCAGGCAGCACCAGAGCAGGGGCTCCGTTTGCCCAGGGGAGAGGCATCCATAAGAAGAATTCCAAAACAGTCCCCAAAGGAACTGACTTTACTTGAAAAAGTGTACAGGAAAGTTCAAGCCTAAGGGCATTCCTGAAAACAATGAGCTAAACTTGAGAACAATGAGCTAAACTATAGGCCAGTGAATGTACGAGTGAGAACCAGAGAAAGAGACAGCTAAACACCTTCCCAGGGTCAGAAAAACCCTCAAAGACTCTGACCTCAAAAACAATCCCTGGGCTGGCCTGGTGGCTCAGGTGGTTGGAGCGCCATGCTCCTAATGCCGAGGTCACAGGTTCAATTCCCACATGGGCCAATGAGCTGCGCCCTCTACAGCTAAGATTGTGAACAACGGCTCTCCCTGGAGCTGGGCTGCCATGAACAGTGGGAGCTTGGTGTGAGCTGCTGCATGCTGCCAGGAGTGGCCGGCAGCCAGCGTGAGTGGCCGGCAACCATCGTGAGTGGCCAGCAGGCGTCAAGAGCTGCTGTGAGCTGCTGTGAGAGGCCGAACGATGACCAAGGGGAGCACAAGACTCATAATACCACCAGCATGGGCCAGGGAGCTGTGTCCTATAAAACTAGACTGAGAAACAATGGCTTGAACCGGAGTGGTTGGGGGGGTGGGGGGATGGGAGAAGGGGGAAAAAATAAAAAAATAAAAATAAAAAACAATCTCTGTCAGAATTTAATTAGATCAGACTGCCAAGCTAGTTTGCCCCAGAACACTGTTAAAAACAATGGTGCAATCAGCTGGTAATTAGAGCCTAATAGGAGTGGTATAATACCAAAGGAAGCAGACATCTTAAAGAGTCAAAGAGAGCCATGCTAAAACTACTGTCATCCAGGGTCACTGTGTGCATGACCAAGGCTTCATGCTCCTGGGGAAACAGACTTCACTAACGTAGCCTAGTCAAGTTACAAAAACAAACACATCCTAGTCCCAGAGAGAGGAAAGAGGAATCTGTATCCAGAGTTGCTATAACATAATACCTAAAAGATCCAGTTTTCAACAAGATCACAAGATATGCATAGAGCAAGGAACCTGTGACCCATATGCAAAGGGAAAAGTAGGCAACAGACATGGCCTGTGAGAGGGACCAGATGTCAGATTTAAAGACTTCAAGGTAGCCAATGTATGTTCTAGTATCTAAAGAAAAGCATGTTTAAAAAGAAGTAAAGGAAAGTATGAAGACAATGTCTCACCAAATAGAGAATATCAATAAAGAGAAACTATAAATACTAAATGAAAATTCTGGAGTTAAAAACACAATAACCAAAATTAAAAATTCATTGGAGGCGCTCAACAGATTTGAACTGACAGAAAAATCAGTGTACCTGATGATAGAGCAAACAGAGATTACATAAGCAAATCCAAAGAACAAAGAGAAAAAAGAATGAAGGAAAATGAACCAAGCCTCAGAGAAATGCAAAACTCCAAGTGCACCAATCTATGTGTAAGAAAGAATTACCAGGAAAGGAGAAAGATAAAGGAACAGAAAAAATATCTGAACTAATAGTAAAATTACCTCCCAAATTTGCTGAAAAACATTAATCTAGACATCCAAGAAGCTCCAAGAACTTCCAAGTAGGATAATGCTACACACACACACACACACACACACACACACACACACACCCCACAATGAAAACACTGAGACAAAAAGAAAATCTTGAAAGCAGCGAGAGAACAACAACTCAGCACTTACAAGAGACTCAAATAGATTAACAGCTGACATCTCACCAGAAACAGGCCACAAAGTAGTGTGATAACATATTCTAAGTGATGAAAGAATAACTTATCTGTCTCTATCCAAAACACTTCATGTGTGCATTCCAGATAAAGACGGATATTAAAAACCCAACAATACACTAAATGATTTTAAAATTTAATAACTTTTCACTGCCCCATTGGAGGACAATTAGAAATTGAGTTAAGACTCATGATTAAGTTTACTCATGGAGCATTCAAACTTCCTACAATGTTCAGCCGCCCTCTTCCATTCTTTTTGCAAGGATGGAGTTGTGTTTGATTTTGTGTGGAGGCCTGTTTCCTCTTATCAACACATGGAAAGGTATCTGGTCTTTGTCCTCAGGTCCTGGCACAGAGCCCCTAAAACCCTTGGAATTTCCTGAGTGATAAGGGTGATTGGTGGGCCCCTAGATAGCCTCAGGATGGGCACTGGTTGCCAGAAAGACCAAGCCTTGATTACAGACTTGGAACTTTGAGCCCCACTTCCTAACTTCTGGGAATGGGTGAAGGCCTGGAGATTGCAATGATCATCAATGGCCAATAAGTTAATAAATCACATCTATTTAATGAAACCTCCATAAAAACTAAACAAAGTTGGGAGAGCTTCTGGGTTGGTGAATACATCAAGGTGCTGGAGAGGGCATGAAAGCTCTGAACTCCTCTCTCCTTTATCTTGCCCTATGCATCTGTTCCATTTGTCTGTTCCTGTGTTGTATCCTTTATAATAAACAGTTAACAGTAAGTAAATCACTTTTCTGAGTTCTGTGAGTTGTTCCAGCAAATTATTGAGACTGAGTAGGGTGGCTGTGGGAACTCCTAACTTTGTAGCCAAGTTGGACAGAAGTGTCAGTAACCTGGGGACCTGATACCCTCAACTGTCATCTAAAGTAGGGACAGTCTTGTGGGACTGAACCTTAAACCTGTGAGTCTGATGCTAATTCCAGGTAGTTAGTGTTCGGACTGAATTGTCAAGACACGTAGTTGGCATCTGCAGAGAATGAGAGAATTAGTAGGTGAATTAGAGAATTGGTAGGAATAAACCACTTTTACCCTTCCTGCTTCCCCCTCATTCTCTATGCCTCTATCCAGTATAATCAAAGACGGTGGTCTGAGTCAGTAACGTTCCTATGGCCACAGCCCTCCCCACAGCCCCACACTCCAAGAGGCATGGCAAACCCACACAGAAGTCTAAGTATAAATAAACAAGATGTCATGGAATCTCAGCTGTTGACAAAGTGTCAATTTTAAAATGAATGTGTATTCAACTCCAAGAAAACTTTTGCAACATAAAACTCACAAGGGATTTCCTTATAGTTTAGGCAAGTTCAAAAGTTAGTGTCTAAGAAACCCTACTCCATTGTTTCCTAAACATCAATCATTTGGGTCACCTTTGGGATTTGGGACCTATCCATATATATACATTTATCTTCAATTATATTAAAATAATTATATTTATGTACCTACTTTCAGTGGAAAATCAGTACCATTTACTATAATAAAAGGTATACCTTAGTTCATTAAAAAAAATTTTAACGTTTAGGGGTGGCCTATTAGCTCTGTTGGTTAGAGCGTGGTGCTAGTAGCACCAAGGTTGCGGTTCGATCCCCACATGGGCCATTGTAAGCTGCGCCCTCTTTAAAGAAAAATAAAATAATTTTAATGTTTAAATGCATATCTAAATCAACTGTGTACCAGCACCAATGCTATACATGGAACACTTTGGGAAATAATGCACTACTCCATTGTGTGGGATGAATGGGTAAGAATGGAAATAAAAGGCACTGTCTTTGTGAAGTGCCCTGTGTTTGAGAACCAGGTTACCTTCTGAGAAGACTGCCTTTGACTTTCTTTCTAAAAGCACTAACCTCAAGTAACCACTAACCTCTACAGCACTTTGATTCAGTTAGAACATTAAAAAAAACTAGATACTAAATAATGGTTATTTTTATTACCAAGGCTTTCAACCAGCAAATATAACAATGGGCAACTGCAAGGCTAGACAACTAAGTTCAGTTTAAAACAACACACACAGGCCTGAGCTTTCTGAAAAGCACCATCACCAAAGGCTATGGGCCATTTCATGTGACCCACAATTACCATTTTACAGGGCATGCCATTCCTTTATTCCTTTTCTTAGTGTTGTGGAGTGTCAGATGATGGAAAGTTTAAGAGAAACAGATTCTGGGAAAGGCTGAGACAAAAACAAAACAAAGCAAAAGACAAAGTAAACCTCAAAACTGCTCCTCGCAGGTAATTTTCCCACCTATATTCCAATAAGAACCAAAATCCAGAATAGGGATGAAAGAACAATCACGAAAGGAATTCGAGGGACAAACACACAAACCTTGTCCTGCTAAGCTCCCACCATCACTAGCTCTCTGTTTCTGTGTACAAGGCCCTCAGTCCAATCAGATGGCAGAGGCCTCACACAGAAGACAAGGCCTTGAGTAGCCTGGTTCTCTTTAGTCTGTTCAGAACTCCTCTGATTGAGGACCCCTTCCACAGCTCCCCGAGGCTGAAAGTGACTCTTAGGCGGGCCGTTGGAGGAAATCACACAATTTTCAATTTTTCCAAGTATAACTTTTGTGCACTCTAAACTGTAAATACTATGGACCATTCCATATTTTTAGAAAATAGTGATTTATAAATTAAACAACAGGAAGAAGCAGGAATCACAGGCCTATGAGAATCATTCCGTGATTCAATTGGATGAGAATAGTACATTACTGTGTGGAACACATCCACAGACTTAGGGTGAAGTCCAGAGACAGGGACTGGCCAGTCAGGGGAGGAGTTAGGTCTGGAATCTAGGTCTCATAGACTCATAGGCCAATAATGCCTGGATGAATATGAAAAAGCAAAGCCTGGGCCACACTAGTACAGTCCTAATACAGATGAAAGTTGTTTCTTTGTTTTAACACCACAGTGCTTTTTCAGCACATGGAATCAAGATAGCCAAAGTATACACACTCGAGTGATAGAAGGAGGCCTCCAGGGCATTCTGAGATGTCAAACTGGGGCACTGCGCCTGTCCTGGCACCCCGCAAGGTCCACCATAATGAATTGCTAACATTTATTGTGAGTTCACTGTTGCTGGGCACTCTTCTAAGTGCTTTAACTGTATCATTTCATTCAATTCTCCAACTACCCAATGTCATTTTATTATCTAAGTTTGACAGAGGGGAAACAGAGACATGAAGCATTAAGTAAATTGCCCCGTTTCAGTTAGTAGCCTTAACAGGATTTGAAGCCGGGAGTCTAGCTCTAGAGCCCATGCTCTTGACCACTAATGTTTATTGGGCATTATGCCCTGAGATCCCTCTTCCCCCTTCTGAAATAGCAGCCCTAACCAACAGCACCGGAGGCCCCTGAACAGCCCAGGTGAAGGCCAGGTGAAAGAAGGCCTTCCAGGGGTGGCCGGTCAGCTCCGTTGGTTAGAGCGCGAGCTCTTAATAAGGTTGCCAGTTCGATCCCCACATGGGCCACTGTGAGCTGCGCCCTCCACAACTAGATTGAAACAACTACTTGACTTGGATCTGATGGGTCCTGGAAAAACACACTTAAATAAATCAAATGTTTAAAAAAAAAGAAAAGAAAGGCCTTGCAGACCACCTGGGCTTATGTGGAAGGAAGGCAGCCAGTGAAGCTGGGTTTGGCCTGACCTGGCAGAGGTCTGGCCAGAATTAGCACCTTTCAGTTATAGTCAATTATCAGAGACTAGAGGCAGGTCTCTTGCCTCTGTCCTGACAGAGCTAAGAGAAGAAACATGACATGCATGACATGTTTTCCAGCGCAGGAAATACCCCTCAGCCTATCTCACCCAGCACCCCTCACTGCCTGGCCTAGCATAGCTCTTGATCAACAACTAAAGAAAAGGCCATGATCAATTGCCGGCAGAGTGCAGGCAGGCAGAACATAAGCCTTGAAAATACTCTAATCCCCAGGTCTACCCCCAACCTGATAAAACAAACTCCCCAACAACCCAAGCTACCACAATAAACATGTATCTGCTGATGCTCTTAAAACTTAAACCAGCGTCATCTTTTGTTGCCTTTCAAAATATTTTTCCCCTCAGTTGATATGCATTTTCTAATTCTTCCCAAGGGATTTGTTCCTTTTTGATCCTCTGTGTCCCTATGCCTCTTGAGAATTTAAATGGATTTCTGGGGGTTCCCTTTTCTCTGCTTCTTCACACACCTGCATTGCTTACTCCTTGGTATCTGGAAGGCATTTGGTTTCACAGAAGGGTTTCAAAGACTCCAGAAGTCAAAGGTCAAAATTTACATTTGTAACACACTGTCAGAAACAAAGAAGATTTAATAGATCTATTGTGTGCCTACATCAGAAGACTCAATATTGTTAAGATGTGAAGTCTCCTGAAAAATTCTAGCAGGATTTTTTCTTTGTAGAAAGTGACAAACTGATTCTAAAGCTTATATGGAAAAGCAAAGGTCACATCATGGCCAAAACAAAAAGAAACAAAGTTAGAGGTCTTACAATACCTGACTTCAAGATTTACTATATAGCTACAGTAATTAAGACAGTATAGAATTGGTGAAAGGATAGGTACATAGATCAAAGGACTAGAATAGAATCCAGAAATAGACCAACACATATGTAGTCAATTGATATTCGACAAAGGGCCAAGATTATTCAATGAAGAAAGGACACTCTTTTCAACAAATGGTTCTTGAAACATTGGACATATGCATAAATAAGAGGAAAAAAAATATCAACCCATAACTCACACCATATACAAAAATTTACATGAAATCCATCATAGATATAAATATAAACCTAAAAGGATAAAAATTTTTGAAGAAAACATAGGATAAAAATCTTTGTGATCTTGGTAAGGCAAAGAATTCTTACAACACAACAAACACACAAACAATAAAGAAAAAAACTGATAAATTTGAATTTACCAAAATTTTTCAAAACTTTTATTCTTTGCAAGGCACTGGTAATAATAATAATAATGACAAGCTATAGACTGGGAGAAAACATTTGTGAAACACATGTCTGATAAAGGACTTGTACCTAAAATATATTAAGAACTCCTACAATTCAGTAAGAGAAAAAACATATTTTAAAAATGGGCAAAAGATTTTAACACATACTTCACCAAAGAAGTTACAAGTAGTAAATAAACACATGAAAAGATGCTCAACTGACTAGGAATTGGGGAAATACAAATTAAAACCACAATGAAATACCACTATCTACCTATCAGAACAGCCAAAAATAATCAAATAAAATACAATACACTATCAAATGCTTAACTGGAATACTCATACACTGCTGGTGGGAATGTGAAAGGGTTACTTTGGAAAACAGACCTCTCATCCCATACCTAGGTATTTACCCAAGAGAAATAAAAACATATCCACACCAAGACCTGTTAATAAATGTTTATTGCAGCTTTATTCATAATCCCTAAAATCAGTAAGCAACCTAAATGTCCATCAACTGGGTGAATGAATGAACATATTGTGGAACATCTTCACCATGAGCTACCACTCAGCAAGAAAAAGGAATGAATTACTGATACACACATTGATGAGTCTCAAAAGCATTATCTAAAGTGAAAGACACGAGACACAGAAGGTGACATACTATATGATTCATTTACGACATTCCAGAAAAGGCAAAACTATAGGGACAGAAATCAGATCAATGGTAGCCAGAGGTCGGGGGTGGAAGGATGGGATTGATTACCAAGGGTGACTAGGGAATTTTGGGGGTGATGGAAATATTCTATATCTTAATTGTGCTGGTGGTGGTGAGACAACTGTTTACATTTGTCAAAATTCAAACCTGTATATCTAAAAAGGGTAAAATTTTCTGCATGAAAATGAAAAAGAAGCCAAATATTTCACCTTAAAAATACAATTTTTAAGTAATTGTATTTATGTAAGAATAGTCAGCATGGAAAACTCTGTGTGGCCAGAACTTTCCATGAAATGAATACAGTTACAACTGATGGTTTCAGATTTGGGGGGACAAAAGCTGTTTTGATTTAAAAATAATTTTACAAGGGACTTCCTGATCCTTAATTAACTGCTAAAGAAATGGTACAGAGCCTTGCATCAACAAGAAGGGGATCCGTTTGCACATTTTTTCCCCAACATAAAATTTTTTGAAGTCAATTATCATGTAATAACTTTAATATTGCAAATGACCTCAGGTAAGCAATTTCTGTTTCTTCATCTGTAGTTAGTTGGTCTAAAGAGTTCTCTGCATTGTGAAAGCTTAACACAGTGTAGCTGAACCCCCAGGGGACCTCTGAAAGCCCTCAGATCTATGAAACCTAAGAACTCAAAGAAAGTCGAACTCTACCCCTTCCTGACACCTCCATTGAGTGTGCATGTTCCCCTGCGTGTGTTAGAGCAGGGCAAACATGGTAACTGTCATTTAGAAGGGGAGGACAGCAGGATCACAGTCGTGGGAAAACTCTGCCCCAGACCACTTGATTAATACTCTTCAAACAGACCAGACTCTGCTGTTCTCCAGCCTGCAACACTCTTACCTCCCTAAGGAAGGAGCACTTGAGCAGTTTTGACTTTGTGTCTGTCCAATCCACCATCAGAGCTGCTCTGAGACAGTGACCTGCTGTAAGGCAGGCCTCTGGACCTGCTCTAAGAGCTGATCAGCTCCGTCCACAAGATGCCTCATAGGAACCCATAGTTTCCGAGAATGCCTCAAGCATCTCCCTCCAGAAGGACTTAGGCAAAAGGGGTTTCCAGGGTAGAATAAGCTTAGAACACTAGATTCTTCTCCTGCCTCCTGGATGTAGACAATCAACATACCAAGATCTCCCAGAACTCTTTGCAGTATTGAAACCTGTTTAATCTCAGTTAAGAAACTCTCTTTCATGTAATACCTATTTCTATGCCACGGAGCTGTTTCTGCACACACTTAGATCAATGCTATTAACTTCCTTGCATTTGTACTTTTCCTGTTTTTAATGACCTTTTTAGAAATCTTTGTTTCCAAAAAAATGAAAAAGGTACATGAAATATGCAAACATTTATGTAAAAATGGGGGAGAGGATATCTACACATATTGCTTGTGGATGTGTAAACTATCTCTGGAAGGACCAGGCAACTGGTCCCTGCAGCTGTTTCAGGGGAGAAGGGAAATAAGTGGCTGGGGGTAGGGGAAAGAGACATTTTGCTGTGAACATGTTACCTAAGCAACCCATTAAATTAAAATAATAGGTACTAAAAAAAAGTAGTACTTTATCCCCACCAGGAATCAAACACAATTTTAGAACTAAACTGGGCAGAATGAACAAAAAAAGTTGTATCCTAAACTTTCCCAACAGACATCTTCTCCCCAGGCTCCACGTTATCAATTTTAACAGTCCCATCAGTGGCCTTCATGACATTCACAAAGGATGGACTAATTGTGTCATTTGGTTGTGGACTCAAGTTTGGAAATAACAACCTTTCCATTCTTTGTGCTTTAGAACAATTCTCATACTGCCAGCTCATAACTGGTCAATTAAATTTTTCTTCTGAAAACAACTTAGAGCAAGAGGATCATTTACTTTACACATATTCAAAACCAGAACTCATCCATTTCTCCAGTGTCCCATGGAGGGGAAAAAACTGGTCTGACCACACAGATGTAAGAAAAAGTATGTTTCCTATTTTGGCTTCTTTGTTTTAATGACCAGAGAAAAACCCTTGTTTTCATCTTGATTTCAATGTAATAGTGTCACTATCCTTTTCTTCCTCTCAATCTTCATCCAGCATCCAACATTGATCTTTTAGATTCAAAAAACGAGTTTTTCAAAGCTTTGCAGTTTCCTTCCATCAGAAACTGACGAGGGGATTTTCCTTCCCGGAGCACATGGTCTGACTGCAGCAGACATGCCGCCCAGGTCCTCCCTCACGACCGCACATGCGCCACCCTCCTGCTAGTCTTTGTAATACCGGGGCATGGCTGCACCTGCCACCTGCTGCCCGCCGCTGCCCCAGCTGCTTCCACCCGCAACGGCCGCCACCCGGCTGTGCCCGAGCAACACTCATCAGAAAGAAAAAGTAGTACTTTAAAAATATAAATACAGGAGCCAGCCCGGTGGCTCAGGCGGTTAGAGCTCCATGCTCCTAACTACAAAGGCTGCCGGTTCCATTCCCACATGGGCCAGTGGACTCTCAACCACAAGGTTGCCAGTTCAATTCCTCGAGTCCCACAAGGGATGGTGGGCAGCGCCCCCTGCAACTAAGATTGAACACAGCACCTGACCTGAGCTGCCTCCGGAATGGTTCAGTTGGTTGGAGCGCGGGCTCTCAACCACAAGGTTGCCAGTTCGATTCCTCTGAGTCCCCCAAGGGATGGTGGGCAGCGTCCCCTGCAGCTAGCAACGGCAACGGCAACTGGACCTGGAGCTGAGCTGCGCCCTCCACAACTAAGATTGAAAGGACAACAACTTGACTTGGAAAAAAAAAAAAGGCCTGGAAGTACACACTGTTCCCCCAATAAAGTCCTGTTCCCCTTCCCCAATAAAAACAAACAAACAAAAAAAACAAACCAAAAAATATATATAAAAACATTCACAGTGCACGTACACACACACATGTATACAAACAACCCAGACATAACCAACAGCAGAGATAACATATTAATATTTGGTGTTTGTACTTTAGTACCATTTGTCTCTTTTTGCTTTTGGTATCATATTCAAAAAATCATTGCCAAGTGTCATGAAGCTTTTCCTCCATTTTTTTGTTTTCAGGAGTTCTACAGTTTCAGGTCTTACATTAAGTCTTTAATCCATTTTAGGTTGATTTCTGTGTATGACATAAGGAATGGGTCCAATTTCTTTTTTTTTTTTTAAGTGTGTTTTTCCAGGACCCATCAGTTCTAGTTGTTTCAATCTAGTTGTGGATGGCGCAGCTCACAGTGGCCCACGCAGGGATGGAACAGGCAAGCTTGTTAAGAGCACCACACTCTAACCAACTGAGCTGACCGGCCACCCCCAATTTCATTTTTTTGCATGTAAATATCATTTTCCCAGCACCACTTGTTGAAATTATCCTTTCCCCATTGTGTATTCTTGGGACCCTAATCAAAAATCAGTTGATTGTAAATACATGGGTTTATTTCTGGGCTTTTCTGTTATGTTGCATTTGTGTGCACGTCTGTTATGCCAGTACCATACTGTTTTAATTACAGTAGCTTTGTAACATTAAAATCAGGAAGTGAGATGCCTCCAACTTTGTTTTTCTTGCTCAAGATTGTTTTAGCTATTCGGGGTCCTTTGTGATGCCATATGAATTTTAAAATTGTTTTTTCTGTTTCTGTAAAAAATGTCATTGCGATTTTCATAGGGATTGCACTGAATCTATAGCTCACTTTGGGTACCATGGACATTTTAAAAACATTAAGAGTTCTAATCCATAAACACAAGATAAAATTACCTTAAATTAACCTTAATTAAATTAACATAAAAAAGCCATATATGAAAAGCCCACGGCTAAAATCAAAATTAATGGGGAAAAACTGAAAGCTTTTCCTCCAAGATCAGGGACAAGACAAGGATACCCACTCTCACCACTTGTATTCAACATAGTTCTGGAAGTTCTAGCAGAGCAATTAGGCAAGAAAAAGAAATAAACACATACAAATTGGAAAAGAAGAAGTGAAATTATCTATTTACGGATGATATGATCATATATGTAGAAAACCCTAAAGACTCCACAGAGAGATTGTTACAACTAATCAGCAAATTCAGTAACGTTGCAGGCTGCAAAATCAACAGACAAAAATCAGCTGCAGTTCTGTACACTAACAAGAAACTGTCTGAAAAGGAAATTAAGAAAAAAAATCCCATTTACAATATAGCATCAAAAAGAATAAAATGCTTAGGAATAAATTTAACTAAGGAAGCGAAAGACTTGTATACTGAAAACTATAAAACACTGATGAAAGATAAAGACATAATAAATAAATGAAAAGACATTTTGGTGCTTGTATTGTGTACTTTTCAAAGTATTTCCACAGACAGAATCTCACTTGAGCCTGATGCCAATTCTGTGAAGTAGAAAGGGCAGGCAGAATGCCACCAACAGACGAGATGAGGAGCCGGTCACTCGCCTGATGAGTGACAGAGGACTAGGTCCTGGGTGTCCTGCACAGTCCGGGGGCTCTTTCTGTGGCCTTACTCAGATGACAGACCACCACTGAATAAGTACCGACGCCATAAACTGCAGTAGGTCCACAAGGTATATAACCCTCAAAGGCCACCCCAGGCAACAATTCAATGGAAGATAATGCACCCAAAAGGCTGGGAAATATTTACCATGTATTACAGTCAACAGGATTATACATGTAATCACATACACACATGTGCACTCTACTGCTTAATACTCTTCAGTGGCCTCACGCTCAAATAGCCACATCTCTCTGTAGCAGTCCAGGCCGTTCACGCCACTGCCAGCCTCCCGCTCCATTCTCCATCTATGCTCAGCTGCCTGTGGTTCCCCATGTGGGCCATGTCCCCCCCCCACCCCCACTGAAAACATGCTTTTCATCAAGCTGACATAGACTCATTTTTCTTCTTAGTTTAGGCATCACTTCCTCCAGGAAGTCTTTCCTGAAAACACACGTGTGCGAGTCCCACAGGACTCTTGGTCAGGTATCCTTCTGCTGCTCCCTATGACGCTGTATCACTTATTCGTCCATCTGACCCCCTAGCTCCCTGATGTCAGCGCACGAGCTTTTTGCCCCTCTGTACTGACCAGTGCAGGGGCAGGCATACAGTAAGTGCTCAGTGCACACCTAGCAAATGACTATGTGAGCAAGGGAGGCCCAACACGGTGTGGTTGCACCAACAGCTGTGATACTTCAGATGCTTCTCAAAGAGAGAACAGCATTAGAGCATCAGGAGGTCTGGGCAAGACTAAAGGGAAGGTCCAACTCTCCTGTTTGTGGAAAATATCTTAAGCAACTCCAGTGTGGTGTGAGCTTTTGTCTGTTTTTCCCTGGGCCTCATGACAGGTGACTAGGGAGCTGACCCAGCCACAGTATAGTGCCAAGCCAGAAGTTGGGAAGCCTCAGCCAGTCAACAGTGCCAAAGTGAGCAGTAAAATATTCACTGCTGAAGACCCAGAGGTTCAGAGAAGTGCGCTGGCTAACCCAAAGGTTCCCAGCAGCTTAGCAGCAGGGTGAGTACCACACTCAGGCACTGGAATCCCACTGCAGGGCTCTACCAGCACCAGGCGCGCTTTGGGGTCTGGGCTAAGGCACTGGATAACAAAGGGCCGTGGACCTGCCAGCACTAAGGAGTCTGGGATATAACAGAAGGACAGGACAAAAGGATAGAGAGAGATATTGAATATACCGTTTCCCTGAAAATAAGACCTAGCCGGACCGTCAGCTCTAATGCGTCTTTTGGAGCAAAACTTAATATAAGACCCAGTCTTATACTGTACTGTACTGTACTGTACTGTATTGTACCCCATCTTATATAAGACAGGGTCTTATATTATAGCAAAATAAAACGGGGTATTATATTAATGTTTGCTCCAAAAGATGCATTAGAGCTGATTGTCTGGCTAGGTCTTATTTTCAGGGAAACGCAGTAAACATGTGCCAGGCTAACAACAGTTAGCACAAGTCCCAGTGGAGACGGACTATCTAAAGCACAAGATCCAGAGACACACTTTCTATTCCCTCCATACTTGAGATGCCAGGCGTTTTTTACTATCCTGACTTGGACCCTGGACAAGGCATGGGCTGGGCTGAGTGTTCTCAGATCCCTTATCTTCACAACAACCTGTAGAGCAGCTATGCTCCTTTGCACCATGAAGACAACAGAGCTGAGAGGGGTTAAGTAACTAGCTCAAGGTCACATAGCTCATAAGTGGTAGGGCAGGAATTTGAACCTGAGTTTTCTCCACTAACCAGAGTGGTTCTGGGTGATCTGGAAACTTTAAACTACAGCTTTTAGTGACTCTTCAAGTCTCAGTTTTACTGTCTGCAACTAAAAACAATTTTGCGTTGGTGTTCTTCAGTAGTAATGCACGTGAGCTTCACAAGGATATTTAAAAGGCTCAGTGCATGGTACAATTAGAGAAGGAAAACGACCGTGTTTAAAAATAAACAGCCGGGAGCTGACCAACAAACTTGCTGGGACACTGACCTCTCAGTCAGGAGCAGAGGTAAGAATGAAAGTGTCTAAAACTCAAGGATGACTCAGTAATTTGCTTTACCTTGAAGAGCAACAGGCATGTAAGTATACCAGTGATGGGAGACTCTACTAATGGCGAGCATGGGGGAAACCAAAGAACACCCATCTGAGGCACCCAAGAAGGGACAGCATGCAAACACAGCCTATGTGAGAGCCCAGCTTGTTCAGAGGACAGCACCCAGCACCCAAGTCTGGCCAAAGGAGAGAGTGATGGTCAGTCTTACATGTCAGCCTGGATAAGCTACAGTGTTTTTCCATCAAACACTAACCCAGGCATTGCTGTGAAGCTATTTTATAGACATGATTGAAGTCTATAATCACTAGACTTTAAGTAAGGGAGATTCTCCTACATAATCTAGGTTTCAATCAATTGAAAGGCCTTCCGAACAGAACTAAAGAAATCCCACACATGCATAGCAGCTTTGGCTTGTGCCTGAGATTTCCAGCCTTGCCCTTCAGGATAGCAGATTTCACACTTGCCTTGCCAGCCCCCTCCATCACGCACACAGAGCCAATTCCTTGTAATGTCTCATCCTGGGTATTTCTCTGATTGAACCCCGACTGATACAGAAAGGAAGGCACCTTTCAGGAGGTGAGGAAAAAGAGGAGGCTTAAGCTGGGGTTGGATTTGAGAGCCCTGAAGTGCATGTTAAAGGCCCTGGACTTTTCCTGAAAAGCTAAGGGGAGCAGACAAAGAGCAGAATTATATATGTTGAGTCCGTCTGCCTGCAGGATGGAGGAGAATGAACCGAGTGTACAGGGCCACACAGGAGGCAGCACCACAAAAGGGGAGGAAGCTGGAGCCACAATTCCCTCAGGAAATAGTGAGATCTTGGGTGGACAAAGGTCTTGCAGTGGAAATGGAGAGAAAGGGACGGGTTGGAGAAACCCTGAGAAGTTAAGCCTTGTGGAACTTGGTGACCTACTGGCTTGGGGCATGAGGGAGAGGGCAATGGAATCCAAGCTGATTTTCAGGTTAATGGCTCTTTCCATCCCACTGGACCTCAATACTACATGGCAGCAACCAGGTGTCGTCTCTTACCCACAGTTGTCATGTCAAAGTATGGAGCCAGGGACACTCATCAACTACCCAGATGCTACATACAGATCATCCAGCTTGATAACAACAATATGTCTGTAAGACACCCTGTTGTGAGCCCTTTGGCTCTTTCAGACTGAACCCTTCATCTGCCCCTGCACAGAATAAGGTAAAAGGCAACAGCTGGCAGAACAAAGCCAGAAAAACATAGCTGGAAAGATCCTGGGTGGGAAGGAGAGAGGTTAGAGCAGGGGCATGGTCGAGCAGCTGTTTCTGCCATTTTCTGGGCCTTGAAGTAGACCAAAGGCCTGGTGGGAATCTGATAGCCTCTAGGGGAGTGTGAGTGCCGGGGCACTGGCTGGTGAAAAATACCAGGGCCTTTACAGGAACCTTGGGAGGACTGGTGGTGAACAGAGACGAAGGCAAGAAATCCAAGCAACACCAGACACAACACAGCCTTCATTCTGTTTCCTGTCTACAAAATGGGCAGAATTATTCCAGCTTACGCCCTAACAGAACAAAAGGGATAATCAAGCTAGAAAAGGCAGAGGAGATACCACGATCTGTCTGGGAGAAGGAAGAGATGGAAGAGGCATTTGTTTAGGGTGACTGTCTAAATGATCTCGTCATGACCATTAGTTTCCCTTTGGCTGGACATTTCTCATCAATAGAATGGCATTTTAGAAGAGGAGAAAAGATAGGAATTCAAAATATTCATTCATGGGGTTTTGCTTCCAGTAATGGTGAACCAGATCCTATTAGACCAAACCTCTTGCAAATTAATAACTATAACTTTGGACAAAATATAAAACCTTTACCTGGAGGTACTGAAAAGCAACCAAAAAGAAAAGGAAAAAAACAGGTAGAAATGGGAGGGGAGGTCCTCATAGAAGGAAATGGCATTAGATAAATTTCCCATTTTTTACAGCTCTTCACCTAAAGACAGGACCTATAGAAGCCAGGCCAAGAGGCTAAAACTTTGGTAGAAACCCACAGTCTTACTGACTTAAAGAATCTATGGACACAGTTTGGAGTGGTTACAAACTCTGAGGAAGAACCAAAGTTGGAAGACTCACAACATCTAATTTCAAGTCTTGGTAGAAAGTACAATAAGACATCATGGTATTGGTGAAAGGACAGATTCAAGATCAATGGAAATAGACCCTCACATATAGTCAAATGATTTTCAACAAACGTGCAAATGAGAAAGACTAGTCTTTTCAACACATTGTGCTTGAACAATTGGACACCCACGTGAATAAAAAAGAACCTCAACCTATATGCCTCATACCATTCACAAAAATTAACTCAAAATGGATCATAGACCTAAATGTAAAACTATGAAACTTCTAGAAAACACAGGAGAAAATCACAGGGTTAGGCACAATTTTTTTTATAGAGTGAGCAAAAAATATAATCAATAAAGGAGAAAAATTGATAAATTAGACTTAACCATAATTTAAAACTTCTCTCAAAAAGATGCCACTAAAAAACTGAATAGGCAAAGCCACAGGCTAGACTGTAGTCACAAAGCATATCTCTAATAAATAACTGATATATAGGATATGTAAAGAACTCCTACAATTCAACAATGAAACAAATAAGTGATAATAAAGAGACCATCCAATTAAAAAAAAAAGCGGAAGTTTGGACAGACACTTCACAATGCAAACTGATAAGCACATGAAAAAGTGTTCAAGGGACTGGCCCGGTGGCTCAGGCGGTTGGAATTCTGTGCTCCTAACTCCGAAGGCTGTCGGTTCGATTCCCACATGGGTCAGTGGGCTATCAACCACAAGGTTGTCTGTTGGACTCCTCGACTCGTTCAAGGGATGGTGGGCTACGCCGTCTGCAACTAAGAACACAGCACCTTGAGCTGAGCTGCCACTGAGCTCCCAGAGGGCTCAGTTGGTTGGAGCACGTCCTCTCCACCACAAAGTTGCCAGTTCAACTCCCACCAAAGGATAGTGGGCTGTGCCCCCTGCAACTAACAACGGCAACTGGACCTGGAGCTGAACTGCGCCCTCCACAACTAAGATTGAAAGGACAACAACTTGACTTGGAAAAAAGTCCTGGAAGTACACACTGTTCCCCAATAAAGTCCTGTTCCCCTTCCCCAAAAAAACCTTTAAAGAAGTGTTCAATATCATTAGTCATTAGTAGAATGCAAATTAAAACTACAAGATACTACTATTAATAGATACCACCAGAATAACTAAAATAAGAAAGACTGACAACATCCAATGTTGGCAAAGATGTGTAGCAACCAGAACTGTCTCACTTTGTTGGTAGGAATGTAAAATGGCACAACCACTTTGAGAAAAGTTTCCATAAAACTAAACGTAAGCAACTCAATGAGTCAACAATCCCTCTCCTGGGTAATGACCCAAGAGAAAAAGAAGCATTAAAAACCCTGTACATAAATATTCTTAAAAGCTTTATTCATAATAGCCATAAACTGGAAATATCCCTGGTGTCTAAGGGAAAATGGGTAAACTGTAGTATATTCATAAAATGGAATTCCACTCAGCAATAAAAAGGAACAAACTTGTAAGACAAGAGAGATGAAACTCAGGAACATCGTGCTGAGTGAAAGAATCCTCACACACAAGAGTACATACTAATGATTCCATTTACATTAAGTTCTTGAACAGGCAAAATTAATTTATGGTTAAAAAAATGAGAAGAATGGTTACTTCTGAAGGTGGGGGCAGAGCTCACGGGGAAGGGGCAAGAGGGGACTTTCTGGGGTAACGGTAAATCCTGTTGGGAATTTGGGTTACACACATGTATATATTTGAAAAATACACTAAATGCTACACTTATGATTTGTGTGTTTCACTAAATGTAAATTTCACCTTCAAAACTCCATTGGCTACTAAAACCTACAAGATGCCCTACTGCCCTTCAGGGCAGGACCTCAGACACAAGGCAGAATAGGACTTGGAACACTCCCTCCCCTCACCATCTCTACACACTCCCCTACGCCATTCCCTAAATCACAGCGTAAGTCAGAACAACATTTCAGATGTTTCCCCAACTCAGTAGGCAGTGGTACCCTAGATTCTGAATTCATTTATACCTAGCATAAATGAGTGACTGGCCTCTTCTCTTCTGTGGCACTTCTATGGCACCGCAATTTTGCCTTGATATCTCTTTGCTGAGATGTTTCTGGGAAGATTTTTGCACTACCTCCCCTTCACCAGCCTGATCCGCAGCACCCACTCCTCAAAGCACACACCAGGGAACACTTGCCCAACTAAATCAGAGGCAGAAACTACAGTGCACCCCGCCCCCCATGTCACCATGGGAGAAGACTGTGAACCAGCAGTTTCCAGAACATAGCCTCCCACCTGGTTATCCCTCTCGAACTGAATATGGAGGAAACAAGTTGACTCCATTTTCTCCTTGAGCACATGCAACTCTGAATGATGCATTAAAACACAAACACACCTAGAATAGTACCTGGCATATGACTTGAGTTAACGAAGCAAATATTTAAAAAGAACTACAGACATCTTATGCAATGAGAAAAGATGGAAGGCCATGCTGGCAGTGAAAGAGTAAGGACACTTCAGCTATAAATTTCAGGAGAAGGGAACAATTTGTTTGGCCAAGTGGCCTTCCCTCCCTTACCCCGGGAAGCCATCATTAATCTTCCACCTTCCCAGTAGGTGTGATTCCAGAGTAACAGCTGATTCTCCCAAACAAATACTGGTGTTCTCCACCCCTACCACCTGCAGTGGCTCAGCTAGGTAAACAGAGGTCTCCCTCTAGCTTCCAGAGCTCACCCCTTTCATCTGTTAATGTCATTTACTAATTTAAAAAGAAAATACTCAGGACTGGAGCACAAAACAAGAGTTAACTCCTGGTTATCATGCTAAACATCATATGTCCCTCTTTATAGGGAAATGCTCTCAGCATGGAAATTGCTTTCTTCACCAGGGGGAAGCTGAGGTAGAGAAAGTGAAGAGAGAAAGAAAAGGGCACAAAGCAAGGAGAAAACAAACTCCTGCTTGCTGGCCTTAAGTTCAGGTCAGCACCTGGGGCTCAGGTCTGCCTGGCCAGGGCACTTCATCCTCACGTCTCATGAGGCCCCATGAGCCCCAGGTCCAGAAGCCCTGGAGAAGCACCCATGGGAACACAGTGGGTTTATAAAGCTCAAGGTCATCCCTCTTTCCCTCCCAGCATTCTGTCCAAGCTGGCTGGCAATATTCCCTATGCCCAAATACTTTTGGTAAGTGAGCTTTAAAAACAAACAAACAACAACAACAACAAAAAGCAGCGAAGAAACCACATAGGTCTGATCATATCAATCCTCTGTGTCTTTTTCTAGCATTTTGCTCATTCCCACAAAGTAACTGCAAGAATGCAGAACGGAGCGAGTACCTGCAATAGTGCACAGCTGCTCTTCCCTTGCCTCCCTGGATGCCCATTTCAGCTTCTGGAAACCCATGCTGCCAGATTCCGGAAAGCAAGCAGACTGAAACTTCCAATTCCTTTGGGGGAAAGCAGCTCCTCCCGCCTTTACCACCTTCTGGGGCTCTGAGACGGCCAAAGAGCTGCCTTGGTGCCTCCTCTCACTTGACCTGACCCAAGGACTCCAAGTTAGACTAGTAATTAGCCCCCCTCCTCATGTGCATCCACTGACTGGCATCAAATAAGATCTCTCCCCATTTTGCTCCTCAAAATATCCTAATAAATGGTTTTGTACAAATTCCACCTAAATGTAAAAATTCTTATCAGGGCTCTGTTAAAAAGCTCAAAATCATTTCTGCCAAGAGACCCAAGTCAGGGGTGATGACCTAGCATAAAGATCTGCACACGCCGTAGACTACAGTGTCCTCTGCATCTTGAGTTGTACAGTGAGGCAGACTGCTTTACCTAGTGGGTGGAGAATTGGAACATCTGGTGACGTGTTCACCATCTTTCGGATGGCAGCAAACAGGGCCAACCCAGGAACCAGCATTCACCACTGCTGGCTGGACCCCAGGTAGTGGCATCATGGCTTCCTCTGACTTAGCACAAGCCCTCTCTATTTCACCCTCAGATCTAGACCCCAACTCCATCCACCCTGTCTGCAATATACTGTATGCTCACCCTTTGAAAGGGGGTGGGGGAACCAGAGAATGCAACTGCTAATTCAAACCAGAAAAACCCAGGACACAGAACTGAAAAGAGTTTTTCATCCAGCCTGTCTGAAAGACCCCTTCCCCTGTGAGAATTTTGGCTTCCAGAGCCAAAAACCTATTTTCTTCACTCACTCCAGCAAGTAAAAGGAGATGAAAAGTGTTTATGTGGCTTTGCAAATGAGTTCTCTCTCTCTCTCTCTCTCTCTCTCTCTCTCTCAAGGGAAGAAAATAGAGGTGGCGGGGGTTCCAGACAGAATGGGAATGCACGGAGGTGAGAAGCCAAGGTTTAACCTCACTGGCCTGGGATGTGGAGACATCATCTCTGAGCAGATGACACACAACATGAAGCTCCTCTTGCTCCCCTGCTCCCTTCCCCCTGAGGACTAAAACAAATGTTTTTTATTTGCTGCTCCGAGGAGGAAGAGGAGAAGGGGTGGGGGGAGGGATTTATGGACTGAGACAGAGAGGGTAGGAGTCAAAATTCAGAGCTGAAACAACTGGTGACTTGTCAACAGCACACCATCAAATCGTCACCACACTACATAAATGCAGGCAGAACCAGGCTGTTACAGGGAGCTGATAGCCCGCCTGAGTTTAGTGGCCGGTGCCAGAGACCTCTCACTCAGCGGTGCTGTGATTTCGCTTCTCAAATGAGAAGCTATTTGACGCAAGCAAAAAGCTGCTGTCTATCTTCAAACAAACGGGATCTCTGAAAACGTTGGAAAGGAGGAATTCTGTTTAGTTGATGGGATGTGTCCAGAGCGCCCGCCATTTGTCATTTCTTTTTCCCCAACAGTTAACGACCCCAAACCTTCCGCTGGGCCCTGATCCAAGACCACCACACCACCCAGAACAGCGGGACATGAAAACCACAGACTTTTGTCTGCTTCAAGTCTGTAAAAAAAAAAAGCAACAGCCAATTCAGGATCGGTAGACTCTGGCCAACCCCTGGTGCACCCCCTCCTAAGCGCTCCCATGGGGCAGAGACAGAGGTCTCCTGGCTGCAGCTCTGGCTCCCTCTGCACCTTTCTCACCGAAGCACCACTTTTCTAATTAGAAAGTTCTTTCGGCCAGGAACCTATGCGCTCCACAGGATAAAGAGTTGAGGAATGGGAGTATCCTGGAGTTGGCCCAGGGCAGCTGCTAGGCCGGGGCGTCCGTGTGCCAGCAGGAGGGAATGTCGGGTGGACAGCTCTCCTCGAGCCACCCAGCCCGCCCTCCCAACCCCTCATCCCCTCAATCCTCCCAGTTCCCGCTCCCTCAGAGTTGAGCCGATGATTGCACGCGCCCCGATGATCAGGGCTCGATCCCCGCAGCTGGCGCGGGACGCCCCTCCCCTCCGGGCCCCGCACTCACCCACCGCCCTGATGCGGAAGCCGCGGGGCGGGCGGAGCGCCCGGCGACACCAGGCATCGCGCAGCACCTGCAGGCTGGCGGGAGGTGCGTGCACCAGCAGCACCCCGCGCCGCAGCCATCCCTGGAAGGCCAGCCGCGAGGCGGCGCGCGCCAGCCGCGAGTTCCAGAAGCAGCGCGCGTTGGCGCGGCGGAAGGCGCGGAACACTGCGCGTCCGCCGGGCTCCTCCGTGCCTCTCGCCGCTCCTGGCGCCTCCAGCCTGCTTAGCACCAGCGCCAGCGAGCCCGGCGCCAGCTGCACGGGCCGGGCCATGCTGTGCAGGCGGCCGGGACCCGCAGCCGAGCGCATCGGCGGGCGCCGCAGCCACGCAGCACTGGCGGCAGGGGCGCCGCACGCCCGACCGGAGGGATCGGCTTACTGCGCGCCGCGCCGGCTGCCGGGGGAACGGGACTTCAGGGGGCGGGGTCGGCTGTGGTCGGCAGGGCAGGGGGTGGGGCGGGAAGCGCGGCCTGGGGCTGGCCGCTGCTCTCAGCCGCGAGGCGTCCAATAGGGGTTTCCTAGCGCTGCGTTACAGGTTACTCTCCATACCCCAGCCCCGGCTGTGCCCTCTCCGCCCCGCCCCGCCCCAGGCGATTCCCTTCATTTCTCAGCTGCCTGGCAGCCCGGATCTCCCCTTGCTCCGATGGGCCCGCACTGGGGCTTTTCCACGTCCCCCCGCAGGAGTGCCCCCGCAGCCCCCGGAGAGCCGAGCCGCCTCCTGCCGCGGCGCCAGCGTCACGGCCAGGGGTCCCCAAAGCCGGGAGGACGAGGGTGGGCACCGACGCCCTGCTTTGTGGTAGGTCCCAGTGAGAGAGGCCACTAGGGACAGCCACAAGGGTATCATGGACGTCTCTTGTGCCGGGAGTCCCAGATTTGAGTCTCGGTCTGCTCCTAATCTGTTTACGAAATTCATTTCCCGTCTCTCTCAGCCTAAATTTACCGTCTGTAAAATGAGGAGCTGGGACGCTATTCTAAGGATCTTTCATACATGGCTTTCTGAGGTCCTAGGATCTGGTCCTGCCCCTGGGACACTTAAGTGGTAAGAGACATAAAGTATTCATTCCAGAGGTGCCAACCTTATTGGGAAGGACCTCAGAAAGCCCTGATGAAATCCATAGGATTCAGCCCTCGGTTGGATCTGTGAATCCGAAAAGATTGAGACACCAACTTGCCACAGGAGTGAAGGGACAGGTGCTTGTGATGTGACACAGCACTGTAGCCAGTGCCTCAGCGCTGAGGAACAGACAGTTCAGATAATGAGTGACAGAGAGGACAGAACCCTGATTGGGATATTGCAGCTGTGGACTTCTCAAGGAGGGAGGAATGGTGGAAAGGAGAAGGGCCTTACTACTACTACTAGACATTGGTAGTGTAAGAGGGAACTTGCCAAGGTGCTTGGCAAGACCTGGGGGTCATTCTGGACTTCCCACTCCCTCACCCCATCCATCATCAATAACAACTATGATAATCTGAGATAATCTATACCCTGCCCCTAGTAAGACACTAACACACTAAGTAATAGCTGATGCTATTAAATAACATCATAACATTTATTGAGCACTGTATACTGCGGCATTAGTTTCACAACCCTGTATTAACTACTGTTAGCATCTATATTTTTTAAGATGAGGACAGGAGCTAGGTTGAATGAAGTGTTTTCTCAGTTACAGAGATAGTAAGAAATGGAGTCATACAACCGCCAAGGCAGGGTTCCCTATGACAAGTCTGGCACCATTTTCAGTTCAAATAAGTGTGCAAGCTGGAGACAACCCTCTCACATCTGAATTATGACACAAATGGATGAATGGATAAATACAGCAGAAAGCCCAAATGAATTAAACTCCTCTGTCTGTATAATCTCCACAGGGAGGCAAAGCTCCACTTCTGCGTTTTGTCATGGCACTCATCTTGTGGGTTCAAGAATGCCTTTGGTGGGGTGGCCGGTTTCTCAGTTGGTTAGAGCGTGGTGCTAATAACACCAAGGTTGCCAGTTCGATCCCCGCATGGGCCACTGTGAGCTGTGTCCTCCTTAAAAAAAAAAAAGAATGCCTTTACTGTGTTCCCCATAGATCTAGCAGCCCTCACAGTGTCCTTTCCACAATCGTAAGGATGATAATGATTCCCGTTTACTCTCAGCTCACTCTGTGCCTAGTACTGTACTAAGGGTTTTACATGTGTGGTCTACTTTTATCCTCAAAATTAACCCCCTGAAAGAGGGGATATTATTATCTCCCACGGTACTATTCTGCACTTAAAGAGGCACAGAGTAGTCAAACTAAAAACGAAACTAAAATATCTCAAGATAGAGGGATTTTTAAAAATTTTACGTTTCAGTGGACTCTATGCCTGAGAAAAGACAAAGTAATTCTAACACTATAAACAAATCCAAATGGCATGCTGTGCAGTCATTAAAAAGATTGACAGAACTTTAAGTACTGATAGAAGACAATATCCTAGATATATTTTTAATTAAAAAGAAAAGTAAATAGAATAATAAGCCTAGTATGCTACACCAACTACTTGTGTTAAAAAAGAAAAATGAGGGCACATATAGTCTCATGTGTAGCTGGGAAATCTCTAGAAGGGTACTTTAGAAGCTAGTGATAACAATAGTTACTTCTAGAGAGAGGAACGGAAGACAGGGTAAAGGGGAAGCTTATTTTCCACTGTGTATTAATTACCATATGAAAATACTTGCTCAAAAATACTTTGAGAAATGTATATCAGGACAATAAGAGATTTCTTCTGGGGGTGGCCAGTTAGCTCAGCTGGTTAGAGCGTGGCACTGGGAGCACCAAGGTTGCCGGGACTGAATCCCCACATGGGCCACTGTGAGCTGCGCCCTCCCTAAAAGAGAGAGAGAGAGGGCCAGCCCGGTGGCTCAGGCAGTTAGAGCTCTGTGCTCCTAACTCCGAAGGCTGCCGGTTCGATTCCCACATGGGTCAGTGGGCTCTCAACCACAAGGTTGCCAGTTCAATTCCTCGAGTCCTGCAAGGGATGGTGGGCTCTGCCCCCTGCAACTAAGATTGAACACGGCACCTTGAGCTGAGCTGCCACTGAGCTCCCGGATGGCTCAGTTGGTTGGAGCACAGGCTCTCAACCACAAGGTTGCCTGTTCGATTCCTCGACTCCCGCAAGGGATGGTGGGCTGTGCCGCCTGCAGCTAGAAATGGCAACTGGACCTGGAGCTGAGCTGCGCCCTCCACAACTAAGATTGAAAGGACAACAGCTTGACTTGTAAAAAAGGCCTAGAAGTATATACTGTTCCCCAATAAAGTCCTGTTCCCCTTCCCCAATAAAAAATAAATAAATAAAAAACAGATTGTTGAAACCCGTGGAAAAAAAAGAAAAAGAGAGAGAGAGAGATCATCCCTGGTCATTTTGACAAATAGAAGTTTTTCTTTTTTTGTTTTTCAAGGAGGGCGCTGCTCACTTGGCCCATGCGGGGATCAAACCGGCAACTTTGGTGTTATTAGCACCAGGCTCTAACCAACTGAGCTAACCGGCCACCCCAACAAATAGAAATTTTAACAAATGTCCAATTTATTCCCTCTGGAGTAAATAATTGCTAACAATTTACATCACTTTTCTCCTTTCCTGTTTCCAGATGATCCTTCTCTTGCCCACCTTACCAGGCCTGACATTCCTGCCCTGATAAATCCCACCTTAGGAAAGGCCAAGTCTCCAAAGTCACGCTGCCTAAATAAATTTATTAGATTTACTTAGCTAATCCAATTATTGAGTTAAAAAATATAGTGCTCTTTCATGGGACAGGACACAGATCTGTAAAGGGCTTTTGGGCTTCAGGACCACACAGGAAGATTAAGACGGCTTGTCTTAGAGAGGAGGGAATGGAAGTGCCTTTAATTGAAGTGAGGGAGCAGCACTACTGGGAAATACCTTTGCCAAGAGTAGCCCATATGGAAGGATACTTGTGGAGACTAGACCCCAAGGGGTCAGCCTTTAGAAGGATAGTGAAAGGGTCTCTGAACCAATATAGGCAGGACCATCACAGGGTCCACTCTGAGCCAACAAAGAGCTTGGAGCTCAGTAGTAAATGGAGGGGGAGGAGCAGCCCTTGACAGCGGGACTGTGCGGCAGCAGGTGCCAATGTGACTATAATGGGCACCCCAGGAAAAGACCGTCCCCCATCTTCTGCATACCGTGTAAACCCCCAAGTTTTTTATGACAGCTCCAAGGAGTAGACTCCCCAAAACGTGGCCAAGATTCAATCTTTGGCCAACTCTTACAAATGGAACTTGGAGTTTGATTTTATTTGGTTTAGAAAACTGGACCTGAAAGGGAATTAATTTATAGTCGCTACATTATAATTGCTATAAAATGTACACTGGATCATTTGTTGCTCACTTATACCTGGTGTCTGTTCTAAGTAGAGCATTCAATGCTCCTCACACCCTGACTCCAGCCTGTCTTTCTAGCCTCATCTCCATTTCCATCCTTGCCTTCCTCCATCCACACCAAGGATCTTGTGCTCCAGCAACCCCAAAGTATACCTTCCCAAGCAGATGCTCCCACATCTTTGCTCACACTGTTCCCTCTGCCTAGGAGGCCTTTTTTCCCCTTTCTACCAGTAGGCATCCTACAAAGCCCAACTCATCACACCCATGACATGTCCAGGAAGATTTCATCTGTTCTTGGAGTACTTGTTAACCCTTTTGTAACACATGTGTTAAGGGCTATAATAGTTAGTTACCTGTCTCATCAAGTAACTTGAGATTCCTTGAGGGCCAGGCTCCTGTCTGATTCATCTCTGTGACACAGCATATAGCCCAGTGTCTGGGCCAGGGATTCATTCCACCTAAATTAAATCTAATTTAACTTGTGCTTGATCCAGGATAACCACTCTCTTGCTGCTTTCTCACTAGCCTGGTGTTACTATACATAAAAACATTTCTGGTTTGAGGGTGAATCACAGGAAGACCGGTTGTTCAACTGTCAAATGCCTAGGGCAAAGCCTCAAGGAACAGGCACACCCAGGGATCACACATCCAGGCATCTGCATTTCAGTGACTTATCTGGAGTTTGTGTACAACACACATGTTATATGGAGGGTGATGTTTGGCTTAGCCACCTCAAAAATTTTTCCACATCAAAATTCAGCAGGAATGGAGCCGGCCCAGTGACTCAGGCGGTTGGAGCTTCGTGCTCCTAACTCCGAAGGCTGCCAGTTCGATTCCCACAGAGGCCAGTGGGCTCTCAACCACAAGGTTGCCAGTTCAATTCCTCGAGTCCCACAAGGGATGGTGGGCAGCGCCCCCTGCAACTAAGATTGAACACAGCACCTTGAGCTGCGCTGCCACTGAGCTCCTGGATGGCTGTTGGTTGGAGCGCGTCCTCTCAACCACAAGGTTGACTGTTCGACTCCCGCAGGGGATGGTGGGCTGTGCCCTCTGCAACTAGAAAACCGCAACTGGACCTGGAGCTGAGCTGCGCCCTCCACAACTAAGACTGAAAGGACAACAACTTGAAGCTGAACAGCACCCTCCACAACTAAGATTGAAAGGACAACTTGACTTGGAAAAAAAAAGTCCTGGAAGTACACACTGTTCCCCCAATAAAGTCCTGTTCCCCTTCCCCAATTAAAAAAAAAAAAAATCATCAGGATGAAGTTTCTGCCCCTTAACTCAGAAAATCAAGCCTTCAACTTAAGGCTGATTTAGAAAATATTTCCTGTCTGGATTCTCTTTATTACGACCATTTTACTTCCACAGCACCTTTCTTCCCTTTACCAGGGGGGAAAAAAAACGTCTGGAGACTGTTTCTATTTCTCAAAGAAAAACGTGAGGTTTTGCTAAGTGACTGTTTTGACTCAAAGGGCAGAAAAAAGGAGGTGGAGGCAAAAGAAGGACATTTAATGCTGTTCTTTTTTAAACAGAACTATTACCTTTATTCTAGCTGCTTAATTTAGATAAGACTCTGGACCACAGTAGCTTTCTCTGTAAAATGGGAATAAAAATACATAGGCAACCTGAAGGATCTCTTAGGGTCCCTTCCAGCTTCATGATTCTACAACTCCATTTTCACACCCAAAGATAGAGACCTAATGTACTTTAAATAATCACTGAGTCCAATGAAATACTAAGAGATACAAAATCAGAGTTTGAGGGCTAGATATTCCCAAAGCGGATTCTGATTTGCCTTGAAACAATTCACTTCTTTTGCCTTCCGATAGCAAGAGGCCAATAAAGAAATTTTGGAGAAAAAAACGTTCTTAATTTGGAACAGGAAAAGGCTAAGAATACTAAGAACCCCATGATTCTGATATGAGACATGTTAAAGAAAAAATTATTCTGACATTCATTAAAATGGTAAAAAAAAAAAAGATTTTATTTAAGACTATTGCGAAGTCTAGATAGCAGACAGTTGTAAAGCAAAGACACCAAAAGAAGCTGGGGTTTTTGCCAGAGAGGAGAGTAGGGAGTCAGTGGATAGAAAATTACTAATAGGAGACTTCAGGGGTGGGGAAATTCTTGCTAAACTGACTGAAAAGGAATGTTGCTAATGGCACATCAAAGGTGGGGGGTGAAGAACTTGATCAGATGTCAAGGATGAGGGTTTGCACTAACCTGATTTGGCAGGACTCTTGCTAAGATGGGGCTGGGTAGGCAGAAGACAGGCTGAGTCCAGAACAGGCCTCCAGGGAGCCTGAGCACAGCTTGGTCAAGAAGAGTCTTTGTCAGGAGCCAGTACACACTTCTCACCCCTCTGCCCTTCCCCATTTCACTAAAGAAACGAATACCAATAAAACATTTAAAACACCCCATAATCCCATTTTTGTCTGGGGAATAGGAACCTGGAATAATTAGGATTATGTTAACAGAAATTATTTGTAGGTGATGGGGTTACAAGCAATTTTAATTTTTTTTAGATTTTCTATACTTTCCAAAAATTCTACAATGAAAAAGGCCCCAATAACTTCTGGTTTAAAAGAAGTTAAAGCAACTGGCTCTCTTCACTGGGACCGTCTTGGCTTTCCAGAAAGCCCGTAAGCTTTCTAACCAAAATGAAGAGACTCCATTACTCCACCTCTCCATTAAACTCAGGGTCAGAGGGCAGATCTCAAAGCTGGAAAAAAAATTACTTCCGGATAGAAAGCCAGGGCACTAGCTTGTCAAGAAGGCGTGCAACTAAGTGCCCTAGAGCCAGAGCAAGTCAGCAAAATTCTTATTATTTGAAACATGGAAAATCAAATTAACTCTTTCCTGATCCTCCCCCCCCCAAAAAAAAAAAAAAAAAAAGAATTAAGTATGGAGGCCTGAGGCAAGATGCCAAAACCAGTTTCCAGATTTTTAAGGAGAAACCTCTTCAATTTTATTCTGGCAGAGCGTATAAAGTTGGGCCTCATATCCCATTATTTACATGCAAATCCGATAAGAAATGAGTTGGCCCTATTCCAGGTACCCAGATCTCAAAGGAACTCTGTTTCCAGGGAGGCCCCTGCCTTCTAGCTACAAGTCTCTCTCCTCTGCTTTCTTATGGAGGGAAGAAAAGATGCTAAGGCATCTCCCTCACACTGAAATTCTCCCGGATTAGGAAATAAACTGTTGCATTCCCTTTCTCACAATCTACTGTAACCAGTTGTTTAAGCTTCTTTAGAGCAGGAATCCAGGATTACCTCTTCTTCATCAAAATATGTGCTCTAGAATGCCCCCACCCCACCCCCAGCAATGCTAAAAACCAAGAAAATGGCTCCCTAAACAAGATGGTGAAGAACAAAAGTGTGGTAGAAGAGGACTCGACATTTAAGTTGGTGCCAGTCAACCCTGGTTTAGGACTAAAGAGATGTAGTTCACTCGGCATTCTACAGAGGATCCAAATAAAATATGAGACTTTATAGAAGTAACTGTAATACAGCAATAATAAATACTTATTGAGCCTGCTAAATTCCAGGTACTGCTTTGGGTAATAAAGAGGAAGACACAAAGATAAAGGAAGTTTTTCCATTAGTTCAAATAGCTTACAAGCTAGTGTTTTTCAAAACATCAAAGCCTTCATAACAAATTCATGACAAGTAAAACAAAGCGGGGGAGGAGAGAACATAATTTAAAAGGGACTGAGAAGCAGGTCAACCAATGCAATAGAAAGTGTGGACCTCATTTGGATCCTAATTTGAACAAAGCAAATATAAAATAATTTATTAGAGATTTGAACACTGACTGGATATTTGATATAAAGAACAAAAGCAAAAATGAAGGAATATATGAAATATGACTTATGAAGAAATGAATATGCTCCTAAAATACTTCCACTTTAAAAAAATATATATTAGTGCATTGGATAAGTTGTTTGGTGATCTTCTTTTTTTTTTGCTCTTGAGTAAAATGATTACTAACCCTTGTCATCACCTCTTTCAAAAAGGTACATCTGGGTAGCAGAGTGCTTATAAAATATACTTAACAATAAGACACAAAAACATTAACATTTTAAAATAACATTTTAAAGGAGAAAAATGTCTGCTTTTCAATAAATTCTGGCATCATACGCTCCTCACACACCAAAAACAAACAAACAAACAACTCAGGAAAGGAAAATAGCAGCACTGGAAAAACAGAAAGAAGTGGTATGAGCCTTCAAATAGAATTAGGAGGCTACAAATTTTGGTGGCTACCGGAGTTGTGTCATTGTTTCTCATATTAGGACAAAGATCTACATTGAGAATATTAAGATTTATTTCCTTTAAGTAAACTAATTTCCATTTCACATACATGCTTATAACACTGCTTGGGTTGACTTCTGCTCCTTTAACGGAATCAAGAAATCTAATATTATAGCTTAAAAAAACTTTGTTTCATCTGTTTCTCTTCCTCCCATACTGTCAAAGCATACTTGATAAAGAAACTGAGGCCCAGAGAAGTTAAGCAAGCCCAGAGTCCCACAGCTAGTTAATGGTTGGGCAAGGAGTGGAAGTGAGGTTCATCTCCAACTGTTTGTCTAAAGCAGTAATCGGCAAACTATGGGTAGTAGGCCAAACCTGGCCCACTGCCTGTTTTAGTAAGGCCTGCAAACTAAGAATGATCTTTACATTTTTAAATGGTTGAAAAAAAATCAAAAGAAGAAGAATATTTCTTGACATGTGAAAATTATATGATTTTCAAATTGCAGTGTCCGTAAAGTTTTATTGGGACACCCGCACGCTCATTCATGGATGTATTCTCTATGGCTGCCATTGTCAGCAGAGTTGTGTGGTTGCAACAGAGACTGTATGGTCTGCAAAGCCTAACTTATTTCCTCTCTGACCCTTTACAGAAAAAGTTTGCAGAATCCTGGTCTAGAGACCTATCAGTGTCAAGACTGCTTTATAGAACAGGGGCAAACATATGGAAAGCATTGTTAGTGCACAAATGGTAGGCCTTCTGCACCTCCTTCTTGGTCCAACCCAGTTGCTTTATATGTTGGATGGTGCTGGAAGAGGAGAGAACTGGTAGCTGCCCTGTGTGTCCTCCAGCCAACGTGCTGAGCTGAGGTGGGGTAATTTAGCTTCTGTTCTCACTGCCCATTCAATCATGAACCTCTCAGCTAAGCCTGTCAACAGGGAGACCAATTAGTGCCAATTTTGATGTGAAAAGCGCTTCCTTAGGCAGGACTGAAATCACCACCTCATTTCACACAAACAATTTAAGGGCACAAGGTTAACCATGGTTAGATTCAAACCAGGGCTTAAAAAGTGAAAGGCATCCCTCTTACCAATCCCTAGAGCGCTCCAGACTCCTTAGGAAAAAAGTGTCAAAGAACTCACCTCATTTACCAGAAGGGGACCTCACACTTCAGGGATACACAGCCAACAGGCCCTGCAAATTAAATATCCCCTACAAGATTGCCCTCAGATTTCCCACAGATGTTTATGGCAAAACGTTATTAGAGCCATGTGCAATAAATCAGTTTCCTTGGAATTCAATCGGAGAGTACCAGTTAGCAGGCCCTCCACTTCAGAATTCTGAATATTTTAGGAAATCAGAGACCCACCTCCAAGGGTCAGAGAGTCCTCAAAACACATTTCTTACAAGTGAAAATATTCTTTTACATGAGGGGAAAGATGCATTTATAGGCAACCTTGTTTTTTACTAGAGTGCCTAAAAATTTGCTGTAAATAAAGTTTTTTGGTGTGTATTGGAAAATTTAAGATGAGCAAAGTTTGCTACTTAAACCCTTTGGTGGATCATTTCATAATGAATAAAACTCTCTTTTTTGACAGCACATAATTTGTTTTTCAAAAGAATCCCATATTTATTATAATTGAAGTGCCATTCACATAATATAAATTGCTTATTTAGTTATTTGTTTAGATTTTACTATTCCAGGAAAGCCTAATCTTAGTCTCTTTAAGACTTTATCTTACCTTAAGATTTTTTTTTTAATTTTATTGGGGAAATTGGTGTGGGGACAGAGCCCCAGAAAGCAGTTTCCAGGCTCTCGGCCTCACATAGAAAGGTGCTGGCTCAGGTAGTAAATGGCCATCAACTGTGGTTACATGGCCATCAGCTGTAACCAGTGAGCCATTGGCCACTAATATAACTGCTGTGGCTACGCTGGCAGAAAATGGGGGCTAGCAAGAAGATGGTGGCTGGGCCTGCAAGCGGCAGCGCAGTGAGGGTTGCGAACAGTGTGGCTCCTGCTTCCTGTGTCTCCAACCCAGCTGCCAGCGAGAATATAATGGTACGACTCCCCTACCTATGGCTCCGTGGGTGTTCCTTTTTGGCCTCACCATGTCCTGCGTTCTTATGTGGGGAGCAGGAGCAGAGATCCCGCGTGACACCCCTCAGGCCGCCCTGCATGACAATTGGGAAACAGTGTGTTTCTCCAGGGCCCATCAGCTCCAAGTCGTTGTCCCTCAATCTAGTTATGGAGGGTGCAGCTCAGCTTCAAGTCTAGTTGCTGTTTTCAATATTTAGTTGCAGGGGGTACAACCCACGATCCCATGCAGGCATTGAACCAGCAACCTTGTTAAGAGCTCATGTTCTAACCAACCGAGCCATCCAGCTGCCCTGCTTATTCTAAATAAATCAAAATTGTTCATTCTAAAGTGGACAATTCAATGGCATTCTGTACAATCACAATGTAGTGATGTTTTTATGTCAATGTAGTCTTTTCACATTGTAGTCTTTTGCCTAAAATTTCATTTATGTTTTGAATATTGAGAGCACACATCCACCCACAGTGTCCCTGTTCTTCAAATGAATTTGAAGAACTGTATTTTACACCAATACATTGTCCTTCTTGGACATTCAAATTGCCAAATGATGATGAGAGGTAAATCACACTGGTGGACAAGAGGAAAAGAAAATTCTTTTAAACCGATTATGATAACTCAGAAAGCAAGATTTACCAGGTTTTCCAGGGTATAGACTTTTCTTTGGGGGCATTAAATATCTCTCAACCTTCCCCCAAACCACACACTTAAAAAAATTGTTTTTGAAAAAATGATACATCTCATGATTAAAAATATAAACAACATACAAAAAGAAAAAAATTCACTTGAAATTTTTCCACCACCCAGAAATGATCATCTTTAGCAAGGTAAACATTTTTGTAGGTATATATAGAGACAGAAAGAAATAATTTTTAAAAAATGGAATCACATTATCTGTCATATTTTAAATTAAAAATGTTAGGCTGTTTCAGGAAGGTGGAATAGGCATACTTTATACTTCCCAGTTAACTTCACTAAAAACCTTGGGATATTATATATAGTAAATTGTCCCAGATACGTGTGTGTATGTACACACAGATCCATATAAATATATATGTATGTATATATGTATCTCCGAAGCATAATAATAAGACTCTGACAGGTAGAGAGAGGCAGACTGGCTGGCTAGGGACCTCGGGATCCAAGAACGACATCCCTGTCGTTCTCTGGGTTTTCTTTTTGCTTCATCTATCCCAACCGGCAACCTGGAAATGCCAATGGGCATGGAAAACTAATACCTCAAGCTGAAAGGGCCAGGAAAAGGGGCAGCCTAGCAAGACAGAAACCTTGACATAATCATTCTACTCCAGCTAAATATCACAGAAAAAATGGTGGCCCCACCACTGTCCCTTCAAAGGCCAGTTGGAACGCCTAGACTTCTACACCTGCCAGGTTACATGATGTGTCCCAACTGCACCCACACCACAAAGTAGTGAGGGAGAAAGGATTGTGGAGAGCCCCCCAGGCCCTTGCAGTGCCATTGGAGACCACATGGGGCACTTGGACTTTTACCCCTACCTGGCAGCCCTACTGAGTGCCCTTCCCCTTCCCCACTAGGATGGTGGCCAAGGTGGCCAGGCAGAGAGTGAGAACTTCCACCACAGCTCAGCCGTAACAAGTCCACCCCTCCTCAGAGGCAGTGGAGACCATGTGGAAAGCAGTAACAAGATACCCCTTCACTTTCAGGCCTAGTGGAGAACCTGAAATGCAATCCCCACCCAGAAGAGACAATTCTCCGTCATCTCTCTTTCCACTGTCAAAGGAGACAGAGTAGAAATCCTGCACTTCTACCATGATCTGGTGGCAACAAGTCCTCTTCACCCACCGGGGTGGAGTCAGAGGTTTGAGCAGTGTCTGCTAAAATACAAAATTTAAATAAGATCTAGAATTTTACAATACCATAATGTCCAGGTTTCAAACACAGATCACTTGTCATACCAAGAACCAGAAGATCTCAAAGTGAATGAGGACACCAACACAGATGATTAGAACAAAATACAAATATTAGAACTAAAAAACATAATAGTATTGAAGAGATATCTGCACCCCCATGTTCATAGCAGCGTAATCTACAATAGCCAAGATGTGGAAACAACCTAAGTGTCCATTGATGGATGACTGGATAAAGAAATTGTTGTACGGGGGCGGTTCAATTCCTGCATGGGATGGTGAGCTGTGCCCCCTCCAACTAAAGACTGAAAGACAGCAACTTGAACTGAACTGCTGCTGAGCTGCCGGTGGGCGGCCGGATGGCTCAGTTGGTTAGAGCGCGAGCTCTTAACAATGGTTCAATCCCCGCATGGGATGGTGGGAGACTGGACTTGGAGCTGAGCTGCACCCCCCACAACTAGATTGAAGGACAACAACCTGACTTGAAGCTGATGGGTCCTGGAAAAAACACACTGTTAGCCAATAAAATTTAAAGAAAGGCAGGATTCAGATTTAAAAAAAGAAATTGTAGTATGTGTACACACACACACACACACACACAATGAAATATTACTCAGTCATAACAAAGAAGGAAATTCTGTAATTTGCAACAACATGGATGAGCCTTGAGGGCATTATGCTAAGAGAAATAAATCAGAGAGAAAGACAAATACTTTACGATCTCACTTATACATGGAATCTAAAAAAGAGAAAAGGAGTAAAAACAAAACAAAAAATAAAAGTCATACAAAAAGAGATCACATATGTGATTACCAGAGGATGGGGTTTGGGGGGCAGTAGAGGATGGGGGAATTAAATGAAGGTGGTCAAAGGATACAAATTTCCAGTTATAAGATAAATAAGTACTTCAGCTATAATATACAACATGACGACTATAGTTAACACTGCTATATGGTATATTTGAAAGTTGTTAAGAGAGTAAATCACAAGGAAAAAAACTTTTTTTTGGTATCTGTATGAGATGAAGGATGTTAACTAAACTCATTGTGGTAATCATTTCACAATATATGTAAATCAAGTCATTATGCGGTATACCTTAAACTTATACAGTGTACATGTCAAGTATTCTCAATGAAACTGGAAAAAAATTCCAAATAAAAAAATACAAGGTCTTACAATAAAGTTGGTGAACTTGTTGCAACGATGTTGCTAACATTTTTTATCAGAAGGATTATTCATTATGAATTTGTACCAACTGGACAAACAGTTAACCAAGTTTACTATTTGGAAGTGCTGAAAAGCCTGTGTGAAAAAGTTAGATGAAAATGACCTGAATCTTTCGCCAACAATTCATGGCTCTTGCATCACAACAATGCACCAGCTCACAGGGCACTGTCGGTGAGGGAGTTTTTAGCCAGTAAACAACTAAACACCCTCCCTACTCACCTGGTCTGGCCCCCAATGACTTCTTTCTTCACCCAAAGATAAAGAAAATATTGAAAGGAAGACATTTTGATGACATTCAGGACATCAAGGGTAATGCGACGACGGCTCTGATGGCCATTCCAGAAAAAGAGTTCCAAAATTGCTTTGAAGGGTGGACTAGGCGCTGGCGTCGGTGCACAGCTTCCCAAGGGGAGTGCTTTGAAGGTGACCGTAGTGATATTCAACAATGAGGTATGTAGCACTTTTCCTAGAATGAGTTTGCAAACTTAATTGTCAGACCTTGTATATTAATGGAAATAAAAAACTCAATGGATGACCCAGCAAGCCCAATCCTAGGTATACACCCAAGATAAATCAAAATACGTTCACAGAAAAACTTGTTACATGAATGTCCATAGCAGCATTTTTCATTATAGCCAAAAAGTAGAAACAATCTAAATGTCCCTCAAATGATGACTGGATAAACAAAATAATGTGTATATATCTATACACTGAAATATTATTCAGCCATAAAAAGAAATGAAGTACTAATATATGCTACAACATGGACGGACCTTGATAACATTATTCTAAGTGTTAAAGAAATCATACATGAAAGGCCACACATATGATTCCAATTTACATGAAATATTCACCAATAGGCATATCCATAGAGACAGAATGTAGATTAGTGGTTGCCAGGAGAGTGGGGGAGAGGAAAATGGGAAATGACTAACTGCTAATGGGTAGAGTTTTCTTTTTAGAGTGATGAAAACGTTTTGGAATTTGATAGTGATGATGGTTGCACAACCTTGAGCATACGAAAATCTACTGAATCTACATTTTAAAAGAATTACTATTATGTTATGTGAATTTTCTTTCAATTTAAAAAATTGCAAACAAACGACAATAAAAACCCTCCTCACATTTTGGAGTGCCAAGCACTGAAGCCCTGCAATGCCCTGCTTGAAATTCTCATGGGTTGCCAGGGTTTCCAGGTGGACAGGGATGTGGTACCCTGGGGAATGCCCAACAACCTCACCCTGTGACAGAAGCATCAAGGGCTACCTTGGCTTAAAGTGCAAGATGGGACCCAACATGCTTTCTCTTTCCCCGTCTTTATGGAAAAAAAATAAAAGACAGAACTTTGTATCACACATTGTGCCAATGTCATATTCCTGGTTTTGATATTATACTATAACAATGTAAGATGTAACCACTGGGAGAAATCAGGGAAAGGGTATAATGGAACCTTTCTATACTATTTTTGCAACTTCCTGTAAATCTGTAATTATTCCCAAATACAAAGTTTTTGAAAAAGTATTAGACTCAATTTTACTTTAGGTAAAGTAAAAATGAATTATTGAACTTCAGATTTTTCTTACCACTGGACCTATTTTTTAAAATTTATTTTTCAATTACAGTTGACACACAATATTATATTAGTTTCAAAAATATGGAATGCTTCATAAATTTACGTGTCAACCATGCACAGGAGTCAGGCTAATCTTCTCTGTATCGTTCCAATTTTTGGTATACATGCTCTCAAAGCAAGCATTAGAGTTATTTGCAAAAGAATTATCTAGACTGAGTTAAAAGGTTATAAAAAACATAGATATTAGTACGTTTCAACTTTAGAACAATATCTAATATTCATTTATTATGAAAGACAGGAAATTAGGACAATTTTAGTTTTCATTATATTATTTCTACATTACTAAGGGTTTTTAAAACTGACATTGTAAATCAAATATTTACAGTTGTATTGGCTGGTATTTTTTTTAAATATATTTTATTAAATTTATTGGGGTGACAATTGTTAGTAAAATTACATAGGTTTTAGGTGTACAATTCTGTATTACATCATCTATAAATCCCATTGTGTGTTCATCACCCAGAGTCAGTTCTCCTTCCATCACCATATATTTGATCCCTCTTACCCTCATCTCCTCCCCCACCCCCCCACCCCCCTTACCCTCTGGTAACCACTAAACTATTGTCTGTGTCTATGAGTTTCTGTTTCTCATTTTGGTATTTTTTTTAAAAGGTGGGTCATAAGTGTGTTATTCTTTAAGTTCACCTATGCTTGAGAATATCCATAATTTTGTCTTCATTTTTTTAAAAAAATTTTTATTGGGGAACAATGTGTTTTTCCAGGACCCATCAGCTCCAAGTCAAGTCACTGTTTTTTCAATCTAGCAGTGGAGGGTACAGCTCACTGGCCCATGTGGGAATCAAACCAGCGACCTTGGTGTTATGAGCACTACACTCTAACCAACTGAGCCACCGGCTGCCCCTTTGTCTTTATTCTTAAAGGATAACTTGGCCAGATACAAAATTCTCTGGGGTTGCTTTCTCTTTATCAGCAATTTCATATGGAAAATAAAATGGAAAAGATGTGTTAGGTTGAACCATAAAAAACAACCTTTTTTGTAGATCAATTGGACATAACAATTTCATATGGTTCAACTTAACATGCTATCTTTCATTTTATTGTGTGTAATTTCCTCAAGCCTGTTGGGTCTCTGGTTTTCACTTTGTTACTCCATTTTTAACTGACTTTAAGGTGACTTTTTCTGTATGGTTTTAATATTTGACTTCTATTCCTTTCATGAGCTCCGCCAGTTTACTTTTTCTTGTTTTGTTTCTACTTTTATGAACTTCTGTAATTCTTCAACCCTTTAAAAAAGGAACGTTTCTTAAAAATCGGAGAAAACTATTTGTCTGAGCCCACTGTTTGGGGGCAATTTCTTTTGTGAATTCATGTTTTTTATCTACCTTTTGTTTATGCTCCTTTGAAGAGCGGACTGTTTTGTTTTACACTTAGGTCCTGTGTTTCTTGGGGAAACTCCCCTTGTATTATCTCAACTGCTCTTTCACCAGATCTGTTACTTCCTTAGCTTTCTCTAGGAAGACATCTCCCTCAGTGGATGAAAATAAATGGATGCAAAGCCCTCTACCTACTGCTACCACAGCACTTCTCTCACTCATTTCATCTCTATCACTTCTTAAAAGAAGCGAGGTCAGACATCATACAATGATGAAGATGGCTTGGTTTATCCCTAGCTCTACCTCCCGGACAGAAACTGGTTCTCTACAAGAATAGTCTCGGCCTCTCCAGGATCGGTCCTTAATGTTGTACCGGATTGCTCTAACCAAGAATATACCCTTAAAGATTCCGGCACTTGTGGGAAAAATAAATACTGTTCAAAGTCTAAGAGGGAAAGTGTCTGCTCGCAACGAGTACCCACACTTCATGGCAGTTATGGCTGTTCTTTTATTGGAGGTGGGAGTTTCCCCTCTAGTTCATTATTCTTATATGTGTCATGGGTTTGAATAGAGGATAATGTGCAAAAATAACTTTATTTCACCATTTTTAACTCAATATACCATCCCCAACCCAAACGTTTGGGACAGCTCCTTGCCAGGCATCCAGAATGAAGATGTCTGCCCTCTTAGCTCTCATTCATCCACTCTTCACTCTCAAACATTTTATAGACGTTTGATTCCTTTTCATTATGGTTGAGAACATCTCCATTCTTAACCCCTAAGCTCAACATTTGCAAAGGAAAAGGACTTTTATGTACGCAAGTGCGTAACTCAAATTGCCTAACTGCAATGTAGTTGCCCCCGAAAGAAGTCTGTGATAGAAAGCATGTCAGGCCGCGAGGACCCACTGTGAGCAAGGAGAGGAGGATTGCTGGTGACTGCTGAAGCAGCATGTCAGTTTCTGATCAGTTCAGCACAGCTACATCATTCTTAAACTACATCTATCATAAACAGTTTTCCCAAAAATAGTATAGCTTCTCAAAGAAAAATTTTTAGTAAATTAGCTTCAATTTCAGTTCGTTATGAAAATAACCCGAGACATTTTGTTTTTGTGTCGTTATCTATCATGAGAACTAAGAAAAGCAATCCAAATGTTTCACTTCTTTATGAAACTGGGGAGGGACTTCAGCTAGTATTACAGGGTTTGGCAGGTAAACCTTTCCTGTAAGCGTATGTGTGATCTGAGGTCAATCCCCAGTTCTGGTTCATTGCCTCAGTGTTCTCACCTGCAAAGTGGGAGAATGAGGAAAAGCCTTATCACGTGACGTTAAAAGGTGATTGAGTGAAGCATGATTTAGGGTAATTGGCCTAGAAGAGGGGTGAGACAATACTGATAAATAAGAGTATACATTATGCTGTGAAACCTAGATTTTACATATTAAGTACTTCCTATAGCCATCTTGTAAACTTTGTCTATCTTGTTTACACAGAATTCCAGAGTTATATTGTATTTTCTTACCCTAACCATATTTGTTCTTATTTATATTTCCTCTATCATTCTCTCACTTAAAATTTGGATGTAAAACCATTCTCATCTGAGCATTGTTTTGAAGGTATTTAGAGAGGTATGAGAATCTCTGTCATGATCTGAAAGAATGTGGTTACCTATGGGATTACATCATTTTGGGATAATACACATTTGTTCAAAGGAATTTAAATTAAAAGTTCATACTGAATAGTCAGTTCTTTTACAAATAGGAAGCATTTTCAGCTGGGCAAGATGGCACTTAAGTGGTTACTGCTAGGAACAGTAAAAGACAGGAATGGTTCTGACCCTGCCG
This sequence comes from Rhinolophus sinicus, assembly GCF_036562045.2. Taxonomy (NCBI): domain Eukaryota; kingdom Metazoa; phylum Chordata; class Mammalia; order Chiroptera; family Rhinolophidae; genus Rhinolophus; species Rhinolophus sinicus. The sequence continues at coordinate 46,784,977 of NC_133757.1, read as the reverse complement.
CTTAGACTTCGACTGTTATTTTAAGAAGTTTAATAAGCACTGTTAATATAAGCACCATTAAATCACGGCTGGCCTGAATCAGCATTTTTTTTTCTTTTTAGTGTAGAATAAATCTGGAGATTGGATTCTTAAATTTTTTTTTTTATTGCAGTAAACTTCGTTTTAGTGTGCTAGGTCAATCAATCCTTTCCTGTTTGCACTGACTAAACCCCATGCATCCTAGCTTCGTTAGGTTCCTATCTCTTATGCTTACACCATGACCTGTCAACCTTCTACTTCTTCTGGTGGTCATTTTGGATGTAGGGTTATTATGGAATAACTGGCAATTCTTTCAAAAATCCTAAGAGAAGTGTATGTGTATACTTCATAATCTTGGGCAATGGAATCAAATGAAGTGATGCCTTTCCCCAAAACCTTTTGTCCTGGTCAAGCAGAGGAAGGTTGGTTCCCAGGAAACAGAAACTGGGCTGCTGTTTATTAAAGACTATTTATAACACATCTTCAATCATTTAAAACCAGAGGACTGCTGAAGCAATGTTAAAGCTTGTGCATCACAGCTTTTATCTCGGCTTCAAGCTTTGGTTTCGTACGGTAACCTGCAGACTGCTGGAGGTCTTAGGCCACCAAGAGTTAAACGTGACCAAGACTTAAAACAGAAACAAATTAACTGTGGAGCTACAGAATTCGCTTTAGAATGGGCCAATTCTCACTTTATTCCAAATTCTAGTTTTTGTGGCGATGGCTGGTTGGCTGGTTTCTTTCTGAAAACAGTAGCTCAAATGTTAAACATTTCATCTCCTAGAAACATTTCCAACAGCCAGGTGAATGCCTCCTGAGTTTGCAAAACTGGTAAAAAGCCTGGGATAAAGAACAGATGTCTTAGGAAACTGGCACACGTGTAGCCCAAGGCTAGCGTACTTGTATGCCTTAAGGAAAGCTGGGTCAAGTAGGTTTTAATTAAATATTTATGTTATAGTTAGAAACAGCTAGCGTTCTTTGTGTGGCTAGGGACTGGCTTTCAACAGGTCTATCTATCTAAGAAAGAAAATGAATGGATATTAAATATTTATTCTTTATATGTTAGAAGTCGATTCTGCTCTTTCCTTGCCTGAAGGAAAATAAAAAGTTTAGAGATAACCAGTGAGCTGTATTTGAAAATAAAATCTTATTAAAAAACTGGGAGGTCAGATTCAACTAAGAAGTAATTCTGAGGTTTTATTGAGACCAGATGATGTGAACCGTTTGCCATTTATCTGGGAACACAAAGGAATAACTTTTGATTTTTGGGGTGCATTTTTTCACCCTTAGAATGGGGAAAATAGCATGACCAATCAATTTATTTTGCTGAAGCATAGACTACTAACCACTATGTCAGTTTTCCAAACTCTTATATGACCCTTGCAAAGGAGATTTGTCATAGCAAACTAATCCCAAAACTGAATTTGTTTTTGGTTTATCTGGAATCTGAACATTTAGAATGATCATGAACCAGAGCATGCAAATTCCTCATATTTTGTTTCTTTAGATGGGAGAACTCTAAGATCAGTGTTGTAATAACCTCTATTGAATAGCTTTCTGAAGATCACGTTGACAGTGCTTTATGAAGTTTCATCTGCCTGAACTGCTAGAACAACAGTGCATCATTTACTGTTGACCACAGGCGTATGTAACCAAAGCTGAAATTTGTACCTGATTTAGTAGCTCAGAGAATTTTTAGGGCAAAGGCCATGAAAATGCAAATAAATGCTAAATTAAAGTGTTTGGGAAAAGTTCAATTCTGAAGTTAAATTAATCCCCAAATTTGAGAACCTAGAACAAACTTCATACAAAGAGGTGCCCTCTTAACCACACGTTAATGATAATAAAATTGCAGTAGTGCAATAAAGGAGAACAATTAAAGTGAGTATATGGCATTCTTTGATGTGTAATCCAGGGTACATGGGGTTCTAAAACTGGTGAATTGGAAAATCATCTGCTCTCAAGACACTGTAAAACAATTCAAAGAGCCAAATATCTAAAAGGTGATTCAGATATCTAAACCTAGACTTCAAAATATTTTTAAAGTTTAAATACCCGAGTGAGGAATACGTGTTTTAAAATATCCACTTAGAAAATGAGGAGGGAGGGAATCCAGTAAGAGATTAGCCAAAAACTACTTGCCACAGCGATGCCACTAGATTTTTGTTACTGTTACAAAGGTCTCCTGACACATTCATGCACTTTACATGAACAAAATCTCTTTTTTAAATTATTAGTTTCAGGTGTACAAAACAATGTAATAGTTAAGACATTTATACCCCTCACAGAGCGACAACCTCCCTCCCCCATCTACTACCCCTCTGACATCGCATATAGCTGTTACAGTTTCACTGACTCTATTCCCTATGCTGTACTCCACTTCTTGTGACTATATATATATTAAGTTATAGTTGACATTCAGTATTATTCAGCTTCAGCTTCAGGTGTACAGTGCAGTGATCAAGGCATTTACACCATCAATGAAGTGGTCTCCCTAATAAGACCTTGCTACCTACAAAATCTTTACATTCTTGATTTTATTCCCCAAACTATCTTTTGTATCCCTGTGGCAATCTTGTGGTTATCGACTGTGCTTTCTAATCCCGTCACCTTCTCCATCATCCCTCCCCCCTACCCCGCATCTAGCAACCCTGTTTTTTCTCTATATCTCTGAGACTGTTTCTGATTAACCTGTTCATTTATCCTAGTCTTAGGTTCCATATATAAGAGAGATCATGTGGTATTTGTCTTTCTCCATCTAACTTATTTCACTCAGTGTAATGTTCTCTATGTCCATCCATGTCATTGCAAATGGTAAGATTTCATTCTTCTTTATGGCCGAGTGTAATGCAGAGTCTCAGCTCCCGCTCCCGGCAGGGGAATGCAGGATACGGTGAGGCTGAAAAGGAACAACAATAGAGCCACAGATAGGGGGTTTATACCACCAAATTCTTGCTGGCAACCAGGAGAGAACAGGAAGTAGAATCCACACGATCCACACCATCTGCAATCCGTGCTTGCTAACTGCAATCTGCACTATTGGCACTTGCTAGTTAGCCGCCGCAGTTATATACAAAACAATAATGGCTAATGGCCAACTGGTTACAGCTGATGGCCATCTAATAACCGAGCCAGCACCTTTCCATGTGAGGCGGGGAGCCTGGAAACTGCTCTCCTGGCCCTGTCCCTACACTGAGTAATACTCTATTGTATAAATGTACCACAGTTTCTTAATCCAGTCGTCTACCAAAGAGCATTTTGGTTGTTTCCATGTCCTGGCTATTGTCAATAGCGCTGCAATAAACATAGGGGTGCATAAATTTTTTTGAATTAGGGTTTTCGATTTCTCTGGATAGATACCTAAGAGTGGAATTGCTGGGTCATCCAGTTTTTTGAGATACCGCCATACTGATTTCGATAGTGGCTGCACCAATCTGCAATCCCATCAGCAGTGCATGAGGGATCCCTTTTCTCCACATCCTCGCCAGCACTTGTTGTTTGTTGATTTATTGATAATAGCCATTCTGACTGGAGTGAGGTGGTATCTCATTGTGGTTCTTATTTGCATTTCTCTAATGATTAGTGAGGTTGAGCATTTTTTCCTATGTCTGTTTGCCATCTGTATGTCCTCTTTAGAAAAATGTCTCTTCATGTCCTCTGCCCATTTTTTAATTGGGTTGTTTTTTTGGTGTTGAGTTTTCATAAATTTTGGAAATTAATCCCTTATCAGATGTATCATTGACAAATATCTTCTTCCATTCAGTAGGATGCCTTTTGTTTTATTGATGGTTTCCTTTGCTATGAAAAACCTTTTTAGTTTGACATAATCCCATATGTTTACTTTTTCTTTTACTTCCCTTGCCCGAGGGGATATATCAGTAAAAATATTACTCCAGGTAATGTCTGTAAACTTTCTTCCTATATTTTCTTCTAGGAGTTTTATGGTTTCAGATCTTACATTTAAGTCTTTAATCCATTTTGAATTTATTCTTGTATATGGTTGTGGGGACAGAGTCCCAGAGAGCAGTTTGGTTTGAGTAGTAGATGGCCATCAACTGTAACTAGTTGGCCGTCAGCTGTAACCAGTTAGCCATTGGCCACTGATATAGTTGCCGTGGCTGTACTAGCAGGGGTGGATTGCAGTTAGCAAGGGGTTGGTTGGTTGGTTGGCAGAAAAGCAGATGGTAGATTGCAGCTAGCAAGTGCAGTTAGCAAGTGGATTACATTGCGCATCGTGTGAAGCCTGCTTCCTGTGTCTTCAACCCAGCTGCCAGCCAGACTACAGTGGTGTGAACCCCCATCCATGGCTCCGTGGGTGTTCCTTTTTGGCCTCACCATGTCCTGCGTTCTTATGTGGGGAGCATGACCAGAGACCCTGCATTACAATGGTGTAAGGAAGTGGTCCAGCTTCATTTTTTTGCATGTGTCTGTCCAGGTTTCCCAGCACCATTTATTGAATAGACTGTCTTTACCCCAATGTAAATTCTTGTTTCCATTGTAGATTACATGACCATATAGGCATGGATTTATTTCTGGGCTCTATTCTGTTCCATTGATCTGTGTGTCTGTATTTATGCCAGTACCATGCTGTTTTGATTACTATAGACTTGTAGTATGATTTGATGTCAAGTATTATGATACCTCCCACTTTGTTCTTATTTCTCAAGATTGCCGTGGCTACCCGGGGTTTTTATGGTTCCATATAAATAAAACAAAATATCTTTTTTTTTTTTTTAAGGGAACAGGACTTTATTGGGGAACAGTGTGTACTTCCAGGAATTTTTTCCCAGTCAAGTTGTTCTTTAAATCTTAGTTGTGGAGGGTGCCATACAGAAAATTAACTGTGGAGCTGAAGGTTTACTTAGCTTTCAAATGGCGGGGTTCTGATTTTATTCCCAATTCAGATCTGTGTTTGATTTCACTCAATTTGAAATTAGGCTAGTTCACACTAACATTCTGAATATATTATAATGCTTAGATATTTTTGACTAATAAATATCTGAAAAACCGGCTGAGGTTAAACCTGCATTTCAGCCCTGCCCAGCTATAAGTATCAGGTATCACTAAACTGTACATTTAGGCTCACCAGGTTTCTGAGCTAATTCAAACTCCTGACAACGTTTTAGAAAGTGTTCATCACACTAATGACCAGGATGTATTCCTTTCATTGTCCTAAATGTGGTATGAACCCAAATGTCACCACCCTCACTGGGCTCCAGTCTTCAATCAAAATCGGTGTAGATGAGCCTCTATCTTGGTTGCTGGTCTCTGCCTAAGTTGTTTGCAGCACTTGGGGCCCCAGCTCTGAATCCTGCCTCTACCGTTGGGGTCCTGACAGTCTACCAAATCCTCTCTTTAGGGGCTGGCCTCTGTCTTCAAGGCCCTACTACTGGCCGAGGTTTAATTCGAATGGATCAACTTCCCTGGAACTAAGATCATAATCTGCCTGATTTTCAGTAATACTGACACAGCCTAGAGGACGACCATCTCCTCACCCCGTTTACTACCTCCACCAGATTTGACCTTTGGACAGTGAAGTCAACCTGTACACGGAAGTCTGGACTAGTAGCTCCCCCTGGGGAGGGCCTGGGGGAGCAACACAGTGTGACCCCCCATGTCATCAGTCCCACTGATTACCAACATACTCTAATTTCTTACTTAATGGAGTAATTTTAGAAACTTAAAACTAAGCCCAATTAAGTCTCTCTCACCATTGCCTTGCCCATTCAAAGCAATTTCTCTATGAGGGCCTAACTAGTCATGGAAGCTCCCTTTTTGCCTCAAGGAGAGAACACAGCCTCTTTGGTTAAGGCCTCAAAGGATGAAGTCACTGCCATTTAAGATTCAGGGCAGATGACTAACCCCTGACTGGAGACACAGTCAGAACCTGGAATTGAAATGATACCCTCTGCTCACAACTCACATCTTTAAGGGACCCTCCCTTATTGCTTTTGTTATCTGCCTAATCCTGGCCTTGTCATTTTCTTGACCTCTCTATCGGCAAAAAGGCTTTGTTGCCTATTGTTTACCACTCCCCCTGCTGACCATCTCAATTCTTTCCTTTCCTCAGCCCAGCAACCTACTCTACTGCTCTTGCCCAAGCCAGCTGACAGGCCCCCTCACCCACCAAGGCACTTAAATGCCTTCACAATCTGTTATCCTACTTGTCACCCACCCAAAAGACAGTAGAGACCACACACAAACACTCCCCATTAGTTATATTCTGTTCAAAATTTGATACCTCACAAAGGAACTACATAGCCGTGGCCACTTGAGGGTGAGAAAACAAAACAAAAAAACTATAAAGCACAAATTACTCTGTAGCATCTCCAAGACAACTGCTGCTTTTTTCAGTTTTTTTTAAAAATCACATATTAAGTAGAGACTTACCCGCTCTGCGTGTATACCTCAGTTCAGAGTTTCTCTAAGCATGTTAACCTAGAACAGCAGCAGCAGTACCTGAAACTTGTTAGAAGTGGAAATTTTGGGACTCTACTCCAAATCTTCTCAATCAGAAATTCTGGGGATGGGGCCCAGCAATGGTTTCACAAGCCTCCCAGATGATTCTGATGTGTGCGAGTTTAAGAAGCACTGCCTTAGTTTAGGTATAACGACCAGATTCAGATTCCATCATTAATGGGGCTGAAATGAGGAGCTGACTCAGTGACTTAAGTAGTACCCTATCTGACTATCTGACATAATATGCCCCCTTTACACGTAAGAAAAACTAAGTATATAATTTATGGTTAAAAGTACTTTGGCACCTAATCTTCATTTGTATACAAACCTGAGGCTTGTTTTGAAACTAGTGAACACCAAAAGCAGGTCATATTACCCACAAAGTGAATAATAAGTAGGCAATAATCAGTTTGCCTTAGACAGTCCTGGTTTATACCTGGTGTCTTGATATATTTATTCTTGGCACCTTTCTCTTCTCACAAAAGGTTCCCAGTTTAGGCAATAAATTATGGTCTAAATACTGTCGCCCAATTAATAAAAAAATAAGGCAATGAAATGTGTTAATAGATTCCTGAAAATTTTTCCACTAAGCTTCATTTAACAGAAATAACTATAAAGATATTCTTAGATACTAAATTTTAAAAAAAAATTTTATTGGGGAATGGGAACAGGAATTTATTGGGGGAACATTATGTACTTCCAGGAATTTTTTCCAAGTCAAGTTGTTGTCCTTTCAGTCTTAGTTGTGGAGGGCGCAGCTCAGCTCCAGGTCCAGTTGTCATTGCTAGTTGCAGGGGGCGCAACCCACCATCCCTTGCAGGAGTCGAAACCGGCAACCTTATGGAAGAGAGTCCACTGGCCCATGTGAGAATTGAACCAGCAGCCTTCAGAGTTAGGAGCACGGAGCTCTAACCGCCTGAGCCACCTGGCCGGTCCCTTAGGTATTAATTTTAATTAACTTCAAAACAATCTGAATACAAAATTATAGTGGAACAAATTTCTTTCCTGGAACCTATAGATATGGCAACTGTATTGCAGTCAAACCAGGAAACGCGTTGCCCACCACTTGTCCTGTACAGGAGCCTTTAATGGTTCCTCTGCTCACCTCAGCCCTCTGCCTAAAATCAGCACATGCTTTTGGTACCTACTTTGACTTCACATCACTAGGGGCAAATCTACTTGACTTCTGACATGCAGCCACCTCAGGTTATCTCCGATCCATAGATTCAACCCACCTCAAGAGTTAATTAACCTGTGGGCTTAAAGGTCTGATGAGATAGAGAGTATTCTGGGCCACACTGAAGGAAGCAGGGAAGGTGTGTTCCTCCTACGCTATGTATTAGGTGGGTGCAAAAGTATGGTTTAAAAAGTTAAAAATAAAGGCAAACACTGCCCTAAGTTTTGCACCAACCTAATATATGACTGTCAGAGTGCTATGAAAGCTCTTTAGTATAACATCAAACCCTAAAAAAAAAAACCCCAAATCTACGGTCTCCACTGTAGTATTTTTGATTAATTCTAGTCAGTATTTAGAGATCTAAATAGCTAAGGGAAGTCAGGTTCTGAGTGGCCTCTCAAGTCAGTTATCACCTGGATCAGAAAAACACACAACAAAGATTGGCCTGGACCCAGCCACCCACTGAAGATCCCATTCCTTTCCTGCGGAATTGTCAACAATCCTATGGAGGTACCTAGAGTATCTTTATTGTTTGCTATATACAAGTAACCTTACCTGTTTCCACCAAGTCCTTTAATGCCTTGTGGGCATGGATATCCACGGGCAGACTCCCTAATACATTTATGTTTTGTCCGTGTTCTAAGCCAACTCATCCATGTTTAATATATTCCAAATTCCTTTCTTTAGCAGAAAATTGTTTCTACACTTTTTTTTTGCTTCCTACATAATTGCTCTTCTTACCAGAAATGACCATACCTTTATTAAGGCAGAACACAATTATGTTGTCACTGCTTGTTCCCTTCATCTCAGTGAGGACTGTGCCCTACAGGTCTAAGGCACTTGAGATTTTCCCTCAACTGAAGGATAGGGAAGGTGGCTGAGAGCTGAAATTCTTGGGGTGGTCATGGTCTTTGACCCTGTGTCCAAGTTCAGATGTCTCCACTGGTGCTGAAAATGGACATTAAGATTTGTCAAAAATGTAAAAGCATCTTCAAGTGTCATTCCTCCTTATTACACCTTTGGCAAGTCTCCAAAGCTCTGACCCTCAGCAAAGGTACAATTACATGTCCTGGTCACTCTTAGGGTTTAGAGAGAAAATGGCTCAGGGGTATGCAACTGACTGAGCGTCATCTGCCTTGCACTTGTCGGGGGAGTTCTATGGTAACATATGCAGTGTTACTGTGAGCTCTCAGGGTGCAGAGAAGGCAGGCAAAAAGGACATCAGCTAATCTGTCCCACCTACTCCACACCATCCAGTTCAGGGTCTTTATATGTTTTTCACTCAGTGTTTTCCAAAGAATTACTATTGACGACTGAATTATTTGGATTTCTCTACTAAAACACTAAAAGGTGAGGTGGAAAAGAACACTTTGTTAGCTCTTCTTAGCTTTGCCACTGTGATTTTGGAATTCCATGGGACACGTTTGGTTCAAATTGTTGATATACATTAAGGTTAACTGTATAAAATATTCTCAAAACCTACAAAATGGTGTCACCCAAAATCAGATGTTATTAGATTAATAGTAAAATCACCTCAGATTTTAAGTCTATTAAGTGATTTGATGTCAGTAAGTGGTTAATTCTGACTCTATGCTGAACATCGATCATTTCTAGATTGTTTATGGAATGTATTCCAAATATCCTGTAACATTCATTCTTTGGACTGTATTTGAAATTTTTACTTAATGGTTTTGCCTTGCTATTTTCAGAGGATTAAGCCTATATCTTTGCTTCTCCAAAATATGCTGGGGTTATTTCTGGTAACCCAAGCAGTTCCTTTGTCCTTTGTGATGATTCATTATGTTTCACCACAAAAATAGGAGCAGGAAGTCCTCTTCTGTTAGGACAATGAATACCAAGGAACCAGCACCCTTGCCACTTCAGAGGATGTCTTGAATATTATAATGGAATTAAGAGTCTTTTCTTCATCAGCATAACCATCCATTCAGGGCCAGCCCAGTGGCTCAGGTGGTTGGAGCACCATGCTCCTAACACCAAGGTCGCAGGTTCGATTCCAACATGGGCCAGTGAGCTGCGCCCTCTACAGCTAAGATTGTGAACAACAGTTGCTGCCGAGAGCAGCAGGAGGTTGGCGTGGGATGCTGTGTGCTGCTGTGTGCTGCATGGGCTACCGTGTGCTACCAGGAGCAGCCAGCAGCCATCACGAGCTGCCGAGAGTCCACCAGAGCTGCTGTGAGCTGCTGGACAGCGACCAACGGCCTCAGCCCAGGGGGAGCACAAGGCTCATAATACCAGCATGAGCCAGGGAGCTGTGTCCTACACAACTAGACTGAGAAACAACGGATTGAACCGGAGTGTGTGGGGGGAGGCGGAAGAAGGGGAAAAAAAACCCATCCATTCATTCAAGCTACAAGACTTTATGAATTAAGGTTTTAGGATTGTGGGCACTTCAAATCATCTAAAGGGGCACACAAACTTAAAGATGGAGAAGAATCCTATAGGCTCTGAATAAACTGATTCATAGCCAATATTAGTCATCTCTAATTCCAAGTAGTAACAGCTTGCGGTTAGGGGATCAGACCAGGTAAAATACCAAAATGTATGTGTTGGATATTCCTGAAAATTTTGAGAAGAGTGAAAAGTACACATTTAGAAGGATTTTTTGTGTCGTTACATTTTTGAAGAGTAATTTTCTAGGACTTAGGCAAAATTCAGAAATACTAAATTCTTAAAATTTCAATTGTCCTATAGTGACCGAACCAAGTATTCGTAATGCAAAAACAGGCATCCAGAACATAAAAAGGATGGGAAAATAAAATTAAATATTACCATAGACCAGGGGTGTCCAAACTTTTTTCAACGTTTTTTACTAAGGACCACATGCGGTAAAAAACACAAACAGCCGGGCCACTCACTCGAGGTGAAGTACATATTGCCTCACCTGGTTTATTTAAGTAAACTAAATATATTTTTGGAATTTGCTGCGGGCCAATTAACAATGGATTGCAGACCACAGTTGGCCCGTGGGCCGCAGTTTTGACACCCCTGCCATAGACCTTTGTTATCCAATTAAATTTTTTGACATGGTTAATATCAGATGAGAATAAAAGAATAGACTGCATTTTTACTTCTGAATATTCAAAACAGTTTAGAAAAACAAAAACAGGTCTTCTTTCCCTCATTTTCTAAAACCAATTTTTCTATATGTAACTGCTTTTTTTCCTAGCTTAATCATTTCACTTTCCACTTCCAATAAAATTCTTTTATAAGAAATTTACCTCTAAGAAATAATACAATGGAAAGATTTATGCTTTTCCTCCATTTTCCCAATATTATTCTAATTTAAGTATTTCTGGGAAAAATAAGTCTGACAGGTAGACATTATGATTTTTTTCTCATTTAAAAACATCCCTTATTAAAGAGCTACATTCTTTACTGTCTTTTAGTTTAAAGTTTATCTCCAAGATTTTCCCTTGAGGAAAAACTTTCCAACTACCCTATGTTTCATCTTACCTCAAAGATGGAGAAACATTCATACAATAATTGTATAAATATGGATCAATCAGTAATCTGACTTCAGAGAAGTTCAACAAACCATAAGACCAGAAACAACAACTTAAGACAAAAATTGGTTTCAAAGAGTTTCAGGTATTTTAATCTATTTCTCAGTAAGAGCTATGTGGGTTCCATTTAGCTTAAGGCATATGGAACATGGCACTTACATTCTCACATTAACCTATTTGGAACACCTAACCATTACTCTAGCAAAATAAGGCAAGGCAAAATGGAATAAAATAAACCCTAACATAGAACCCATATACAGAGGGTGCCAAAAAAAAATGTATACACGATTTAAGGAAAAAACTGTATTAAAATTGTTATAATATATACCGATAACAAAAGACGTAAGTCACATTTGACTTCTGCAATTACAAGAGGTGCTCGAAGTGGCCAACATCAGCGTAATTTTAATATTTTTTTCCTTTCTTAAAATGTGTGTACATTTTTTTGATACCCCAGTATTTCTATGTCAGTGAAACAGTCCAGGAAAGGTTATTTAAACAAATACGAAAACCTAATCATCTGGTAAAGATGGACTCAGTTTTCACCAGTGTTATACTACTGTAAATCAGTTTCTCAACCTGGGTACTATAGACATTTTGGGCTGTAAGTAATTTTTTGTTGTGGAGGGCTTGGCTATGCAATATAGGATGTTTAGCAACTTCCTTGGCCTCTACCAACTAGATGCCAGTAGCACTCACCCAGCTGTGACAAGTAGAAATGGCTCCAGATATTGCTAAATGTCCAGGAAGGGAGGGGTAGGCAACGGCGGGTGTGTGTGTGTGTATGTGTCAAACTCACCACCCACTGAGAACGACTATCAGTGTATCAAATTTTCTACCTTTTTCACTCAACAGCTAATCAACTCTTATGTATTCACTAAAATATTCACTGAAGGAAGTATACAGATGAATAAAAATATTATTTTTAATGAAAGAAGGCTTAACTTAAGGCATCAGACTGACATCTACTGGCTTAGTACTAAACTGTACACTTGACATACACTGCAAAAAACCCCTCAAAATTAAAAGTAATTAGGTGCTATTCTGAGAAAGTGGAACAATTCACTGAAAACATTAACATCAGAACTATTAGTTCAATGTAAAACCTAAAATATGTGATAACAATGGTAATTATCTATTGTTTTCTTAGTTTCTGATGTACTGTCTTTTGGATGAACAAACTTTTTAATGAATGATTTTAGAGACTGATAATTAGAGGGTTTTTTTTATGACAAGTAAAAAAAGTGTCTGGGTCAAAAACCTTGCAAAGCTTTAGCAGCATGCTATTTTATGATTTATACTGAAATTTTAAAAGACTAAAAAAATTTTTAAAAACCCTAATAATGCTATTTCCATAAATAAAATTACTACAATTTTTTAGGTATTTTAATAAAAGACATGGTAATTAAATACTACTGTCAATTAAATTGATGAACTTTATTGGGGTTAAAACTATAACAAAGTTCATCCTAAAATATTTTGCAATGCAAAATTATTTCACTCAAGGAGTGTTTAATAATTTGAATGCCAGGAATTACAAGCAATTTTCAAAAGCAGACTCCCACATTCATAAAACTTTATACATCATTTGAACTAACAGATATTTATACTACTAAAATCAAACATGCATCACTTTCAAACATTCTTGTATCATGATTTTTTTATATTACATTATTTAACACCATTCTTCCTCACTACATGTGTTATCATACACTTGCGCCATTCTCCTTGGATTTCTGATCTTTATCCTCATTCTTCACATTATCCTATAAAATAATAAAGAAAAAGTAATTTTATTAGATTCTCTAAAATGTTACTTGAAAAACTAATAAACATTAGTAAACAGCTGCTTCAGGTAGCCCATTTTACCAACTATGCCAGAATGGAAAAAATCTTTCTCAATTCTATGCAGGATGGCTTCTATTACAGTATTTGAGAAAGCCATCTGAGTCCTGAAAATTAGAGGTAATTAGGCAAATAGTATATTCCTTGCACTGCAGATTTTGTTACATCTTATTCTCTAAGTGAGAAAAGATTGTGGAATATCTCTCAATTATTGAAGTTAGTTTACAATGGCACTGAGTTACTAGACAATTTTTTTTTTAGTAAGAATACTAATAAATTAATTTTGATAGTGCCAAAGAGTTTCTCAACTCTGCCCAACAATAAATGGGTTTTAAAAAGAAGTGTATGTTTTTATCTTCCTCAAATTCAAACTCACTCTCTGGTTCTGAGGAATAAAAATAAAATTTCCTTTAGGAAGTCTGTATACATAACCCATGTTGACATCCCAATTAAGTTCTAAAGAAATACAATCTTTTGGGGATTGCCTCTGAATAATCTGGTGGAGGGCAGAATGCTACAATTATTTGCTTCTAGAAAAAGCTTAACTAAGAGCTTAATAACATTAAAATTGCCAGAGATTTAAAAATTGAAATAAACTACGAAAACATCAAAAGTACAGAACTGCTAACCTTCTTGAGAACAGTGTGTATTTCATCCATTACTGTGGATAAGTTTCTGATTGTTTTATTCAGTTGGTTTTCAAATTGCAAATTCATGTTTTCTGAAACCTTCAAGTTTTCTTGTAACTGGCCAAGGTCCTTTTTAACTTCTCTGAGTTCACCAGAGAGGCTTTTGTTGGAATTCTCCAAGTTTAATATGGTTTTTTCATCTTCATCTGTTAAAAAAAACAAAAACAAAAACAAACAAAAAAAATTCACCACTGAACACCTTAAAATTTCCAATTTAATTTTGAGGTTAAAAATATTTAAGCTAGGAAAATAAAATGCAGATATAATTCCTTAAAATGGCTACAAGTGTCAATTTCAGTAGTTATAAAGCACATTTGCAACACTCATTTCATTTAAAATAAGCTTTATCTAAATATTACTTCTAAATCCAGGTTCCATTATTCGGTGATTATATAGACTTGAGAAAATAGCAGAAACTGGTGAAAACCAAGAGGAGTAAGAGGATGCAACAGAACAACAAACAAACCTGAGAACGCATATGAAGATCTGACATTAATTCTTACAAAGCCAAGCAATTTCTAATCTTCAACAGAAATGATCAAAACTAAAGTTACATTATGAGGCCTAGACTAAAAGACATGGTAGGATAGGCATATATGTGCAGTCATGTATATATGTGTACACATATATATATCCCAATAGGGTGCTAAAAGTACTGACATATCCAATTCTGTTCCTTACCTGTTTTTTCTTCTAGTAACTGTAGCTTCTGTTCTACTTCAGCTCTTACTTTTTCACTCTTTTCCAATTTTTGTAAGAGGCTTCCTACATCTACCATTGCACCATTATACACAATAAGGCCAACATTTTCTTCCATATCCTTCGATTCCTGTTTTACTGTTGGTGTTGGAAGTAACAACCTGTTTCCTATAACATAAAAGATACCGTATTTTATTAAGCTATTTTTTCTTTAATTACTGTTATATAATGGCACAATTTTAAAATAATATACTCAAACCTAGCATATCTTCCTGCAATGCTTCAGACTCTTCATGGTTTTCTTCATCCTTTGAGGTGTCTGTTAACTTTCGGTAAAAGCAAGATTCACGGAGTACTACTTTATTAAGAAGCTTCTTTACCTGTTATACAAGTAAACAAATTAAAAATATGAAAAGTTTTTGACTCTCCTTGAACAACTGTGTTCTAATTTTCACTTATGATGAACATCTATGGCATCTGTTTTCTCTGGTATTCACTCCCACTCAATTACAGCACTTATTCTTTGAAATATCTTCTCTACAAACCTAAAGTCCAAAGTATCATTTGAAAAACTTTTGTTAAAAAAAGTTTAACATTGATAGAAACACTAATAAATATATTGAAGTGTATGCACAAAGACAATTACAGCATAGTTTGTATAGTTGTTTATTACAGCATAGTTTGTAATTGTAAAAAATGAAAAACGCCCAGTAACTGGGACTAGCAGCTAAGACAATTATGGTACATCTATACCATGGATTGCTACACAGTCATAAAAAGAATGAAGTGGCTCTCTATTTTCATAATAGAATGCTCATGATCGATTGTTAAATTTAAAAAGTTGTTTATCGATATGTACAGAATGACTTTATATGTTGTTTATAAAACTGGAAATATAACGAGTTGCTTATAAAAAGATGCTAGAGAAAGGGAACTAGAGGGAGAGGGGACTTTTAAGTTGACTTTATACATTTCAGAACTGCTTGACTATTACTATTATATTTAGTACATATATACTGTACTAGACAGTACATATATACGGTATTGCTTTCATATTTCAAAAAGTCAGAGATTAAAAAGATAAAGTTGTTTTTAAATGTTTTTCATTTTAGATATTCACAAGATAGATTACCTGAGCACGAGAAAGATGTAATCCAAGAGTGTAAAGTATTTCTTCCAAATCCTTTTCAAGAAGGTAACCGCAATGGCTTTGATCAAAATAAACAAATGCCATTAACAGATCCCTGTTAATTGTGATCATCTGAGTCTTCTCTTTTTCCTAAAGAAAACGTAGAAGATATAGTATACAATTTTTACCCCTGAAACGCGAGAAACTGAGACTTTATCCATAAAGTAGCAAAACTCTGAAAAGATCTTTGTCTCATTTTAGCTCAAATAAGTCGATCTGGTTTATGTGTATGGGAGATAGGAATGACATACTGGTTATCTGACATAACCGCAAATATCGAAATACAACTGATTGAATTTTTTTTTTTTTTTAAAGATTTTATTGGGGAAGGGGAACAGGACTTTATTGGGCAACAGTGTGTACTTCCAGGACTTTTTCCCAAGTCAAGTTGTTGTCCTTTTAATCGCAGCTCAGCTCAAGGTGCCGTGTTCAATGTTAGTTGCAGGGGGCGCTGCCCACCATCCTTTGCGGGACTTGAGGAATTGAATTGGCAACCTTGTGGTTGAGAGCCCACTGGCCCATGTGGGAATCGAACCGGCAGCCTCTGGAGTTAGGAGCACAGAGCTCCAACAGCCTGAGCCACCGGGCCAGCCCCAACTGATTGAATTTTGCTCTGAGTGAATATATAGATATACAAGGACCAATAAACTTCACAACTATGTTATATTTAACAGTAAGTCTGGATTATGTAAGAAATGGAAATTATTGGGGCTGCCGGATGGCTTCAGTTGGTTCAAATGCGAGCTCTGAACAACAGGGTTGCCGGTTCGATTCCCACATGGGCCAGTGAGCTGCGCCCTCCACAACTAGATTGAAGACAACGAGCTGCCACTGAGCTTCCGGAGGGGCGGCCAGATGGCTCAGTTGGTTAGAGTATGAACTCTCAACAACAAGGTTTCCAGTTCAATTCCCACATGGGATGGTGGGCTGCGTCCCCTGCAACTAAGGTTGAAAACGGCTTGGAGCTGAGCTGCGCCCTCCACAACTAGATTAAAGGACAATGACTTGGAGCTGATGTGCCATGGAGAAACACACTGTTCCCCAATATTCCCCAATAAAAAAAGGAAATTATCACATTATAAAGAACACAGTATTCAATAAATACCTTATCTTTAGAGGGCCTCTCCTTGCAGTACCTGTTGATATCTCTTTTGTCATCTCGTTTGTTTACTTCTTCCTCATCCCGATCTATACAATACAATAGCAACAAAAAACTCCTTAATACAGATCTTCAACTACCAAAAAATACTTTTCTATTACTGATCAGTTTGCAAAAGACACATTAGCAAAGAAATATCATATGACTACATATGGATAAAAATAGTTTGGATTTTAAAAGAAAATTATGAAGAACTTAAGACTTTTAGTCTCCAGAACTGAGAAACAATCAATTTCTATTGTTTAAGCCACCCAGTCTGAGGTACTTTTTACAGTAGCCCTGGTAAACTAATACATACGTCATCCTTTCATGAATTATAATGCAAATATTAAAGAGTGTTTTCCAGTTACTTAATGTTATCTGTTGAAAATTTAAGAGAGAAATTTTGGTTCTACAGGCTTCTTGGCTCTCTCAATTGGATCTCCATGAAAAAGCCCAGAGTAACAAATGGTTCATTGGTAAAATACATTATGAAGTATACTAAACACAAGAAGTTAAACGGTCCTTGAGATACTACAAAGCATATATACTCATAAATATGTCATACTATATTCTTGGACATCCACAACATACATAAGCAGCTAAGAAATTCTGTGCTAAAACATGCAGAACTTTGTTTAACCCAGGTTTCCCAAATTTATTTGATTCTAGTACACTTTATTAAGCTTAATACCTGTTAATATCTTGGGACACTCTGGGAAAGACTGCTTTAGGTAAGAAGCTGTACTTGAACAATGTAAAGAAAACTTTATATTAAAGAGAATATACATGCTAAAACATGCATGAACCTTGATAACATGCTAAATGAAAAGACAGTCACAAAAGACCAAATGTGGTATGATTCCATTTACATGAAATATCCAGAATATCTACATAGACAGAAAGCTACTAGTTGCCTCGGGCTGAAGAGGTTGTGGGGAAATGGGAGTGACTGATAATGAGTATGGGGGGTTTCCTTCTGAGATAAAGAAAATGTTCTAAAATTGATTATGATGATGGTTGTACAACTCTGTAAATATTAAAAACCACTAAGTGATGTACTTTTAAATGGGTGTAATTGTATAGCATGTGAATTATACCTCAAAAAAACTTTTTTTAAAATAAAGGAAACAGGGGGCCGGCCCAGTGGCTCAGGCAGTTAGAGCGCCGTGCTCCTAACTCTGAAGGCTGCCGGTTCGATTCCCACATGGGCCAGTGGGCTCTCAACCAAGGCTGCCAGTTCAATTCCTCAAGTCCCGCAAGGGATGGTGGGCAGTGCTCCCTGCAACTAAAATTGAACACGGCACCTTGAGCTGAGCTGCCGCTGAGCTCCCGGATGGCTCAGTTGGTTGGAGCATGTCCTCTCAACCACAAGGTTGCCAGTTCGACTCCCGCAAGGGATGGTGGGCTGTGCCCCCTGCAACTAGCAATGGCAACTGGACCTGGAGCTGAGCTGCACCCTCCACAACTAAGACTGAAAGGACAACAATTTGACTTGGGGGGGAAGTCCTGGAAGTACACTGTTCCCCAATAAAATCCTGTTCCCCTTCCCTAATAAAATCTTAAAATAAATAAATAAATAAATAAATGAAACAGGAAAATATTCTAAAGCTGGATTGTGGTGATCGTTTCACAATTCTACAGTTACTAAGAATTATTAAATTGTATAGTTAAAATGGGTGAATTTTGTGGTATGTATTGGCAACCTTAGTAAACTGTTTTTAAAAACCCAGAAAACTGACAAGTACCCAGTGAAACTTTACAGGTACTTTATGGCTGGCGCCTACGACTGGTTAGGTCATCTATTATAGGGTAATTTGGGTATCATTTCTGTTAGTAAAAGTTTGTTATTTAAAATTTGGATGTTAGGTATAGGGGTGTTTATTTTTGGTCTTAACTCTACCTATATGTTATATGCATGCGTTTGCATATATGATAGTCTTCATAATTTTAAAAAATGCTAAAATCAGGTTTCTAAAGAATGTATTCTACAAAACAACATGATCTATTATACCTTTTATAACACAGTTTAAGCACCATGTTCAGGAAAATTTCTTTCCTCAAGTTGAACAAGTATTAGATATACGACATATGATTAATTAAAAATAAACATGTCTGAATTCTCTCACCTAAAAATAAAACAATATAAACAGACTTTCACTAGAAAAAAAATTTACTGTTTCTATTCTAAAAAATATAAAATACCAAAATTGTGGATTTCAGTGATACAAAGTCACTAAACAAAAAAATGTATTTTTTATTCTAAGAAGAAATAAATTTTAATCATACCATCTTCTTCATCTTCAGCTTCTTCTGCTTCCATTGGATCATATTCATCCTGATTATTATCTTCTTCAGTTTCATCATCATCTTTAGAATCATCTTTTCTTTTATCATCTTTCTGTAATTTAAAATGCTGTAAAATTAAGATCTCACCAAACGTGAAATGACAAAACCCAAAAAACATTAAATCCACTACAAATAGAATGACATTATAAATTTCTTATGACAATAATATACTCGAAGAATAAACTGCCATTCACAATATATGTAAATCAAACCATAATGCTGTGTGGCTGAAACTAAAAAAGTAAATACATGACCATAAAACTAGTTATAGATATTTATTTATATAGGCTTAATTCACAGTCTTAAATTTCTAATACACTAAAACCTTTTAGTTTGGCCTTTATGTTTCATTACTCTGATGGAATTCATCATAATTTGTTACACTCTAGAAAGCTAATTGAAAACATTTAAATCAGGTTTCTCGTCATGGAAATAAATACAGACCTTCCTTTCATCTCTATCTTCTTTTTTATCTTTGTCATCGCCTGATTTTCTCCGTTTAGGTTTTGGCTCATCAGTTTCATCATCTCTTTCTTCTTTTTTATCTTTTCTCTCATCTTTTTTACTTTTCTTTTCCTTTTCTTTTTTGTCCTCTTTCTCAGGAAGAGATAATAATGATTTGTATATTCTGACACCAAAATCTCTTTGAAGCATTTCATTGAAAAGTTCTGCAAACAATGAAACCTATAAAAAGACACCAATAGTAATCCAGATAACTTTAATAGAAATATTGAAATAAATCCAGCAGTCAGTAATTTATCAAATAACTTGCAATACCTAACAATTAATGTGCACTAACAATAGAGTTATAGTAATTGATGTCAATAATGTTGAGAAGCTTCAAAAATCCTCAAAAACTCTTCTGAAGATGTAAGCTATGTTTAATATACATTTGCTCAAATATTATAAAAAATAAAAACTGTACTACAGAAAATTTGAAAATGAGTAGAAAAAAGGATTTCTACTTCGTTACACAATCTTCATGGTAAATGTACTTTATTAATTTACTTTCCAGGTTTTTATGAAACGCCTGCTATGTACCAGGGACTGTTCTAGGCATTGGACATACAGCAATGAAGAAAGCAGATAAAAATCCTGACTCTCATGAGTCGGGATTTCCCAACTAACAATATAGTGGGGAACAGTTCGGTATAACCAAATCAACATCAAATTATAAGAAAACAAATAGGATGAGAGTAACGAGAGTATAATCAGAGAAGGCGTCCTTGATAAGGTGACATTTAAAAAGTGACCAGCAGGTGGCGGTTGGGGGGGATGCCATATATAGATACTAGAACATGCCAGGGGCAAGGGAAACCAATTAAAAATTCTGAGTAGGAAGCAAGCATTTATTACTATGCAAGGATCCATGAATAATAACTTTTAACATACTCATGAACCTAAAATCATATACTAAATATTCTATGTAAATATTTCTAAGGTTAATTGCTTTCAACATGTAATCTTTAGCAATCTGTTCAGTATATTTGGTAAAACACTTTAATCAGACTATTTTCCTGATCATAAAGGATAATACAATGTATTCAAATTATAAGTGATCTTGTAATCTATTTTTAATTCATGCTCAGTCTTTACACATTTTAAATAAAACTATTATTAGTAAAATGACAATTAAAGATGTTAAAAATTCCACTTTCTCTTAACCATTAATGTAAACTAACAAAACCTCCATTTGTGTAAGCAAATAGCAAGAGGCATATCTTTTCTTTAGAGTTTTCTATTACCTAGAGATAAAAAGCAATAATTAAAATGCATTAGATTTGCTTAGAGAATTAGAACATTAACTAGAAGAACAGAATTAATTCTGCCTATCTTTTCATCTATAAATATTGAAAAACAGACATACATCTAGCATTAATATTAAATCAGACAAAGATTCATAATTTTAATGATAGGATTTTTCTTCGTTACAGAGTAATCTTTCTTAAATCCATGTATCAAAATGACTTCTGCATTCTAATGATAGGTTAAAAGGAAACTAACTAAGGGGATATGTTAGGTGGGGAGGAAAAAATAAAGGACCATTTTGTTAGCAAAGGGCTGTTTCCAAATTGTTTTGTTTCCACCAGAGTAACATTAATTTCAGATCCTCTTACACCATCTGTTAGATGTACAGCATATACTTTATAAGCAGTAAGTAATACCGAAGACTATTTCTTTTCATTTACTTATTTCTTGAATGACTACTACATGGTAGGCACTACTAAGAGTTAAATTATGGCAACTCCAAATAAAAATAAAATCGTGTAGTAAACAATGTTTAAGGATACTGGTTTATTGGAATTATTAATGTTAACACTTGTAATATTTTATATCAACACATTTGCATGCATTTCTTCTTTTCTAACTGCCAGTAATCCTGTGTGTATAAATGCCTCTAAGTAATTTACTTCATTTTCATCTTATCAATTGGTGGACAATGACCTCTTGGGTCAAGCATAACTTATTTTTCCAATATAATTTATAACGTAAAACAACATGAGATATGTTGATAAAATACAGTAAGTGAACACAATTATAATTTTGTACAGGCTATTAAAAAATTAGTCTTTTGGTATATTTTACATTGTTTTGCTTAAAGAATGAAGCAATCATTTATTTAGGGATAAAAGTCTTCAATTGTTTTGAAAACAATGACATAAGCTGTATGTTGTAAAGCTGCTCCAAAATGATGGTACAAAGGAACAGATGCGTGTTGAAAAGATAAACATCAATTATTATATCTTACACCTCAATCAATCACAAGTTAAATTTTCAATCCCATTAATTGAGGTAAGCTTTTCCTCATTTCCAAGGCAATTAAATATTATATATCATATATCTCCTGATATCCTGATAAAAGAACATACCACTAACTATGAAGTCATCTTAGGAAAAAATATAACTGAACGTGAACCTGATTAAGACTTTAGATCCAATTATCATTTTACAGGAAATAACAAGGCCAAAGGGATATTTAAACCATACTATAGGAACGCAATCAGTAAAGGTGAGTCTGTTGGAAAAATCATCTAAGTGTTTTTCCCAAAAAAATAAGTTGCAAGGAAAAAAACAAAACACAAAAAACAGAAACACTGACAAGGCAAAGAAATTTAAGACACGTTACCCAATCAAAATGTGGCCCTTATTTGGATGCCAATTCAAACTTAAGACATTACCTCAAATGAATGTTCTTTATTATCTTCTAATCTGTAGTCCAAAAGTACACTCAAAGACATGATACTACAATCAAACTTGCCACTTTTTGCAGCCCAATTTGGATGTACAATAATGGCTGGTTCATCAGGCAAAATATATCTTCTTTCCCGACGCTGGCGTTCCATTTCCTCTTGACGTTTTCTTTCTTCTTCCTACATATTTGAAATTTTAAGTAAAGGTTAACTCTATGTACAAAACATATATACACCTGACCCTTGAAGAACATTGGTTTGAACTACACAGGTCAACTTAAAAGCAGATTTTTTTCAATAAATACCTGTAATGTTTTTGATCTGTGGCTGGGATGTGGAGGGCTGTGTGCATTGATCTAAGCTATTTTATACAGGAGACACGAGCACCCACGGATTTTGGTATCCTCAGTCCCGGAACCAATCCCCCTCAGATACTGAGAGTAGCTAAATTTTTGGGAAGTCGAAAGTTGTACACAGATTTTCCATTGAGCAGGGGTAGGTACCCCTAGGCCCAGAGTTGTTCAACAGTTACAACTGTAACCAAATGTATACCATGTAAAGAAAAAATTCCCATGACCCCTTGTGGTTATTATACCAACCATAAGGGCTGATAAGGGAGAAGAGTCAAATGACTAAAGTGGCTAGCTGTGTTTATGGCTCCTAATTCTTTCTTTGGATTTCCCAGCATAGAAACTGGAAGAAGAGGAAGAGGAAGAGGAAGAGGAGCAAGAGGCAGAGAAAGAGGAGGAGGAGAAAGAAGAAGAAGGAGGAAGAGGAAGAAGAAGACTCTTATAATTAATGTTATATAAATCAGGGAATTCTGGTAAAACAGTGGTGGTAGTAGCATAGTTTTTGGATATTCCTGAATCCCCACATTAAAGAGACAGAATAACCTAGATAACAAAACTAAAATCCATGTACATTCACAACAAAACAAGGTGACAAGGTATCTCCGTAAACCCCAATATACAAGTGGATGGGGAAAAGCCACGAGAACCAAAAGATCTATGTGTTAAATGGTGCCTCTGTGTGGGAAAAGCAGAAGGAAGCAATGGGGTGGTCTGATGGATCTAAGAAAAGGAAAACCACAAAATATTCAACAGGTAAGAAAAACAGCAGTCAATAAGCATTCACTGGAAAGGGCAGCAGGTCAATTTAAGAACAGTAGCTGAAAACTGAACAAAGTTTTACCTCCAACAACAGTGAGTACAAGGGGTCCGTATTAAGGCCTGAAAGGGCCTAGAACATTCTAGCCCTAGGAACTTGCAAAGCTGATTTGCCAGGGCATCCTTTCAGCCCAGGGCACCACACTGAGGAGAAACTTCTGAGAGTAGAATCAATAGTGAGCAGGACAGGGATAACAGAGACATGAGAGAGAAGGTCCAGATACAAGTGACAGAGGGCAGTAGAAACAGAAATCTCAGAAAGCAAGCCACCATATTTTTTGACAGGACAAGAAAACAGAACATAGAGCTCTGTGAAGTTAGAAAAGCTGTCTGAAGCAACCTGCTTCAAATAAAATTTTAGGCAAATTAAATTCACGTAAAAATAAGGAATAGAAAAGTATTGAGATCAAATGCCATACAAAGTTACTACTTTAAAAAAATTAGAACAAGGAGAAGTACATCCCTACAAGCAATGGAAGTGGGTCACAAAGACACGGCCAGAAGACAGATAAAAATTTTAACTTACTCTTTTAAAGTGTGCTAAAAGACGTTAAGAAACATGAAAGAACAATATAAGTAAAAAAATGAGGTGATAACATTCAGGAAACAATTAGAAAAAAAATGACAGTATCTAATGACATTTTTACAAATAAATTTTTTATGAAATTTAAGAATAAAACTGGAAGGAATACAAAAACAAACTCAGGAGGTAAGGCCTTAAGAGAACAGAAGTGGCAAAAATTTAAAAATCAAACAAACAGGATTCAAGAAAAAGTGACTAGTATTGAAAAAGCAAAAAGGTTCAATCTGAGATAACAAGATTCCTTATAAAAAACAAAAGCGACAACCGAATACAAAAAACTATTATTTAAAAACTTGCTTGTTCATAGCAATATTATTTACAACAGCCGAGAGGTAAAAACAATCCAAGTGTCTATCACCAGGTGAGTGATAAACAAAATGTGGTATATACATACCATGGAACATTACTGATCCTTAAAAAGAAATAAAGTTCTGATACATGCTACAACATGTCTGGGCCTTGAAACCATTGCGCTAAGTGAGAGAAGCCAGACCCAAAAGGACAAATATTGTTTGAGTCCACTTACATGAGGTATCTAATACAGGCAAATTCAGAGATGAAAAATAGAATAGAGGTTACCAGGGGTGAGGAGAGGAGTTTGGTGAGTTACTGTTTAATAGGTAGAGTTGCTATTTGGGATAACAATAAAGTTCTGGAAATGCAGAGTAGTGATGGTTGCACAACACAGTGAACGTACTCAATGCCACTGAACTATACACTAAAGGTGGTATAATGGTCATTTTTATTTGTGTATATTTTACCACAAAAAGTTTAAGAAACTTTCCTGAAAAAAAAAATCTGAAATTTTGTACTGAAAGAATACACCATGTATCTGAAGATATTAACCCAGAAAGACCAATATCAAAACACTTTTCTAATAAAATTAGAATTCTGTCCATCCAGGCAAAATAGCAAATGATTGTATCAGAAAGCAAATTGCATTATCACTTTTTGACAGCAAAACTTTGTAGGGGGAAAAAAGAGTAACATTTAAGACATTCAAGGAAAATAAATGTGAACCAAAGATTTTATAGTCAGCAAAACGGACTCAAGCATAAAGGGTATATAGTCCATCAGCATACAAGAACTTAAATATTGCTATCATGAGCTCTGAAGACTCTACTAGAAATGAGCTTCAGAGACAATGACAAAAGGACTAGTGGTGAGCATTAGCTATTTACCTGGAGAACCAAGAGTAAATGAGGATTATATGAGAATTCAGTATGCAATGCTACATGCTGGAATGATGTATTTATTGTACAACATGAAAACAATGAGAAAACAGGAATAGGAAATGCAAAAATATTTTTAAACTAATTTCAGCAGTAATATTGATGGTAGTATTATTAGTATTGTGTGTCTGCAAATATATTCCCACCCACTGGCAAAGAAAAGGACAATTTGTGCTTCAATAAAAATAAGAAATGCAAAGAACTGAAACCCATTCAAATGACTAAATCCATAAATTCATAATGATATTTAAGAATAAACACACAAACATAACTATATGAAGATCGTAAGGAACCTATTCATTATCTTGAAAACTGGATAAACAAAAAGAAAATAACACTTGCTTCAGCAGCACCTGTACTAAAATTAGAATGATACAGAAGATAAGCATGGCTCCTACCCATGGATGATGTAAATTTGTGAAGTGTTCTATATCGAAAAAAAGAAAGAAAAAGGGAAAAGAATCAAACACTGATTCCACCTTCAACAGTAGGCCCTTTGTGTCCATGGCTTTTTGCATTCATGGATTTGTATCCCCAAATTCAACCAACTGTGGATCAAAAATATTCAAGGGGGGAAAAAAAATCCCGGAAACTTCCAAAAAGAAAAATTTTAATTTGGCATGTGCCAAGCACTACGCTAACTCCACTAGAATAAAGTGATGTGTGGGCATACCATGCTGTCACCTATTTGCAAACATAGGTTATATAAATACTACGCCATTTTATATGAGGGACTTAAGCACTGGTGGATTTTGGAATCCATAGGGATCCTGGAACCAATCTCCCACAGATACTGACAGACGACGGTATATGAATTAATAAATTGTACCACTGGGTAACCAAATAGCAGATGAGGGAAATATGTGAAAACAAAATGATAAGAACTATAATAATATCACCATTTTTCAACCCAAATGAATGAATGGATCTAGGATTTGAGCACCAATGGCTGCTAACATCAAAAACTGAAAATCGCTCTTTGCCTTCTTTCTAACCTTCGTGTCCTGAACAATTCGGTTCTGAAGCAACTCTCCCAAGCAAAGCAGGTGTCCATACAAGGGACAGAGGCTGGCAGGGAGGGAGAGCTACAATGACCCAGGGCAGATAAGCTGTCCAGTTCCCAGGTTATAAAACCCAAATGAAGCCAGAAGGGCATCCATACAAACACTGTAGGGAGTCAGACCAAAGTTGCGTAAAGCGGGTAGAGTATGTAAACGGGGAAAGGAGTGCACTGGACAATTGAGCAAGTAAGCAAATGTATTAAGTGTAAAGGAAGCTACATTTCTCATTCTTGAAGAAAGCAGATATATGGAAAGGGAGAAAACTAGAATGAACTCTGTGATGTTCCAGTATTACTTGGAGGTATTAGTATAAACTCATGACTGTCAATATACGTAAGATACTGTAATAAATATAGATGTAAATATCTATCTATATTCCATAGCTCTGTTCACTGAGAGGGGGTGGAAGCAGCACAACAATAACAATGAATACACTTTGGCTCCTAACTACCAGTCATTCTTCCCTAAAAGGTACAGGGCTTAGTGGGGGAAAGGGCTGATTCCAGAGCAATGGCAGGGATAGTACACGGCGAGATGGAAACACTGTACTGCGCTGCACAGTAAGTTCTCAGATATTGATGAGCATATGTCAGAGGCCAACTTGAAAGGGCTCCCACTGGCCAACTGAGCAATTTCACTATCAAAATAAATACTTGTAACTCACTGAATAAGTAATCATGAGTCCATGCATCTCTTAAGAACAAGGTATTTCTCCTACATGATCACAAAACCATCCAAGAAATTTAACTGCTTCAATATTATCTAATAGCACACCCTTATCCATATCAAATTTCTCTGATTATCCTAAAAAATCATTTTTTATGCCTTTTTCCCCCTTCCTATCCAGGATCGAGTCAAGTTTCACTTAGTGTATTCAGTTGTCATGTCTTCCTAATCTCCTTTAATCTAAGTCATTTTTCTTGTCTTTCATTACATGGACATTTTATAAAAAGTTCAGTCAAACTGCTTTGTAGAATTTTTCACATTCTAAATTTATCTAACTGTTTTCTCACAATTAGATTAAAAAGTAAACATTTTTGGCATGAATACCATATAAGTAATGATCTACATACTTCACGATGCATCACATTAGGAAACATACAATGTTTGTTTGTTCATTTACTGGTGTTATGCTTCTGATATCCCTATATTTCAAATTCAGAAAACAAATGACAGATTTATGCATTGAGGAGTTATTTTATTGGGCATTAAAACTGACGCATAAAACAGTGTCTGAGTCTTAAGAATTCAGATGCAATCAAACACAGCTTTAGAAGCAGCAAAATTCTGGGACAAGCACTTCACTAGAACTCAATGCCTGAATTTAAAGGCTCTGTCCACCAAATTTTCTCATTTTCTATATCTAAAACATATGAATAATTTGTCATTCATTTTTAAAAGGGAGGATTAAAATTACATGACTTAGAAGTAACTCAAGTGTCTCTGGAGAATAAACAAACAAAACAAACCATGATATATTCATACTATGGGATATTATTTAGCAACAAAAAGGAACCAATTACTGACATACACAACAAAATGGGGAGGGGAGAATGGGGGAGAGGAAAAAAATCAGTGTAAAAAAAAAAAGGTTATGATCCCATTTACATGATATACCGGAAAAGGCAAAAGTATGGGAAAATAGATCAGTAACTCTCAGAGGCTGGGTGGTGGGGGTAAAGAAAATGCTTACAGAGTGGTACAAGGGATTTTTAGGAGGTGACAGACCTGTTTTACACCTTGACTGTAGTGGTGGTTACATGACTAAACACATTTGTCAAAACTTGCAGAACTGTTCATTAAAGACTGGATTTTACTATTACATAAATTATACCTTAATAAAAGTATACACACATACTTCAAGACCTCCCTATAAACCAATATTAAACAGTACATTTAAATGTTTTAGTATATACCTCTTTATCATCTTCAGATTTCCTATCATCCTCCTCTTCATCTTCTTTTTCAGATTTCTCTAATTCCTTTTGTTCTTCTTTTTGCTCTTCCAATTTAAGCTGTTTTGTCAATCGGGCTATTAACTGCGATTTTAACCCTTTGGAACTAAGGGCTCGACTTTCTAATTCTTTTCGGAGATCATTTACCTAAATATACAGAGCATAATAACACAGGAAAAGAAAATGAGATATTAAAATAGGGAACAAATTGTAATTATCTTCTGTCTGATTTTTAAAAATTTTGGTGAAAAGGATACTTATATAACTCATAAAATGTTTCTAAAAATGTAAACTGTTAGAACATTTTTTCAAAATAATTTACGTATTTTAAGATGTAAATATAGAGGGTGCCAAAAAAACGTATACACATTTGAAGAAAGGAAAAAACTGTATTAAAATTACGCTGATGGTAACAACTTTGAGCACCTCTTGTAATTGCAGAAGTCAAGAGACTTGTATTCATCTTTGGTTATAAGTATATATTGAGTATTACAATTTAATACAGTTTTCCTTTCTTGAAATGTGTATACTTTTTTTTGGCTCCCTCTGTAGTTAATGCTCTGTGACCCAGTAGTTCTAATCTCTGGGAATTTACCCTAAAGAAATGTCCTAAACAGGAAGAAAAAAATCCTTTACACATTCCTTGAATAGTCCCTCCCTCCAAAAAAGTAAAAAAAATCTAAATACCCAATAAAAGAGTAATATCTACAAAAAACAAACAAAAAAACCAGCAACAGTACATCAACTACATGGAACAGTATAGAACATTTAAAAATAATTACATGGATACCACTAGTATTAATAGAAAAGGATGAGACAGAAACTTTTATACAACATAATTAGAATTAACCAACCAATTACAAGCTTGTACCCAGAAAAAATAATGGAAGAAAATATATCAAAATTTTAAGAGTGGTTGTGTTTCAGTGATGAGCTTAAGTAATTTTTTTTTCTGTTTTAATGTATGTATCAATTTTTAAAACAAGCACACATTACATTTATAATCATAAGAAATGCAAGTTTTAAAATAAGAAACGTAATAGCAAAACCATTCATTTGACAAAAAGTCCCGGGATGTAGACTTAATCTATTTGCCCAAAGTTTTTGAATCTATAGGACTCTATGAAACCTGATGCTGACAATGTGAAGTAGTGCAAGAATAACAAAATTCTTATGATATCTATTCTCTACTTATTAAAAAAGCAATGTTGATTAAAAAGCTAGTTTCATAAAAAAGAAAAACCGTTTTTTTCCCTGAGAACAAAAGTTAATCAAAAGGTCAGCTTTTAAGTATTAAATAACAAGCTACAAAAACAAGTAATGATCAGCCTCTGATATTCTGAACATTGCAGAATGTATATATATATTTCAAGGATCTACATGCACATTATAGGCCCAGAGATACAAAACTGCAGAAAGATAATAAGTCCAGAGACCTTGGGAGCCAAAAAAACCCAGTACAGGTTAACCAAAGATTTTTTTTTAAAGGCTCTTAAATTATACCCTTTCCAGGTCAAATATGTATCAATCCACCTTTTACTTTTAAATTTTACTTTAAAAACTGGATCTTTTCCCTATGTTTCTTTCATTCTTAAACTGAAGTTACTAAAATGCAGAAATTCTGCCTTCTTGGTCAGTTCCCAAATTAGAAAACAATGTTACTCACAGCACAGGGAATTATAAATTGCATTCAACAGACATTGGCTGAAGTGATTTATCGAAAGTTGCCTTTTACTTAATTTTTACGTACACAAACATAAATATAATACAGAATACATAAAATCAGTAAACTTCATTTTTAATGGCTTTTAACTGAAAAAACCAATACAAAAAAATACTGTCCCCATTCTCTATTCCTGTTCAGAGATGTCAAATTAAATACTATCACTTTCAAAGTTACCTTCATTGTCTTTGGATCAAGTTTAGACCAATGGGTAGGAGTGGAAATTTCTTTAGCTTCACCATCATCCTTCTCTTCTTCATCCTGATATATAAAGTTAAGAACATAATTACTATTCTGAAACCTTAAAGTAAAGGTAATTTATTTTTAAAAGTCTGTTGCTGATCTGTGCAAGGTCACAAATGTTTCAGATTGTCTTCTCCTAAAGTTATTATTTAGGCAAGTCCACGTACATACATTCTACCACTTTTAATTGATCACAAAGACATTCATCAGCCAATCAAAGCCAGATCTGTGAAACACAAAAGGGTGATAAATTACAACACAAAGGATCTCAGGGATGCACAAACACTGCCGGTCTCCACTAACCACACAGTGTGTGATCTTGCCCCAATTTTCAAGCCACCCAAAGTTAAGACTGATTTAGTCAGACCTTTCAAATGTACCACAGACGATGCCACATAGCCTGAAATTTCAAATCTCTCAGACTTGTGGTTGTCCAATTTCAAATATCCATGACTAGAACTGATGACCGTGAAAGAGAAAATTTTTAAAATTTTAGAAAATGGCAAAATGTTTAAAATGGCTTAATACTGAATCTTGCTCAACAACTGGTCCCAGATTCCAGCAACTAGACCTGATAAAAACAAAATTCTGTGCAATTTAAGCACAACTTATTTTCTTTTGAGGTCTCAGCACTCTTAAAATTAGAATAGACAGATTTTTTTTTCAAGAGAAAAGAACATACAACTATACTGCTGAAAGCTGGATTACCAGTCGCTGTTACCAGTTATGTTCCTCCATGTGTGTTTGTTATGTAGTGTGTGGTGTGCATTTGTGCCTGTGTTCCTGTGCCTGTGAGAAGCGGAAATAGAAAAAGGGATTAGCGTTCAGTGCCTGTTCTCCATCAGCCTCCTTGCGTTCACCCTGAAGCTTCTCGACCAGCTGCTGCTTGTATCCTCGGGAGAGGGTTTCCCACTCTGAGCGGGTGGGAAGGCAATGCCAAACATCCGGGAAAAATAAAACCACTGTCTCCACATGAGCTGGAACTGTACGCCCCTTGTGGGTCTCCTCAGGGCGATGGTAGCGAATCTCTGCAAAACGGTACCTGTTGCAAGGGAAGAAGCATGTTGGAAAAAAAATTCTAAAATACATTTAAAAGACCCTAGTTCACTTGTAGCACATCAAGTAAAGAAATTTTGCTGCAAGAACTTGAGGTTGGTCTAAAGAAAAAAAAATTATAGAAGCCATAGTTCCTCTTTTGGTACATCTGCATATTTACAGTTAAAAGAATATGTTCCCCAAGGCATTTTCAAGTTTGTTTACAGAGCTACCCATATTTTAGAGAATACCTGAAGAAGCTGGATAGCTGTTCAGATTTCATGTGCTAAAAAAAAAGTTCTCAATTAAGTCACAAGAAATATACTAAAATACACAGGACGAATAAGCCTCAAGAGAAAATATGGCTGAACAAAAATAATCAGCAACTACGTCATATTATAACAAAAGAATTATAATGAAATGAAGTTCTCTCTTGACGATCTTCTCCAGCTATGCATGAAATGAAAAATATTTTCAACATACATCCAACTTCCGAAGTACAGCATAACAGAACATTTAAATTTCCAGTATATATTCATTAGTTCTTAATCCTTTTTCCTCCCAAACATTTTTGGCACCAAATAAACTTTTGCTACAAATGGGGATTTTTTTCCCTTTGAGATTACCTGCATGATCAACGTTGCTAAAATAAGGGGGGGGAGGCTGACAGACAAGATCATCTACATAAACTATTAGAAAAACATTTCTAATCAAGAAATGAATTAGTACTTACCATTGTGTGCATACACTTAGATCAATGCCTGTCAGAGCCTTACAACAACGAATAGCAGTCTTAATCAACACAGAGGGGTCTTTTTCTGGGTCTGGTCCATCCAACGAAGGAGACCAGTGGCCTCCAATGGCCATGGCTTCATCCTTGCCTTTCATGCCCACTAAAAACTAATTCAAAACAAAGAATCATTTACATATATTATGCAACTTTTCAAATTACAAATAAAATACTTGAAAAGGAAAGGTACAAACCTTTCCAGTATCATTTTTACTACCTCGGGTATCTGTCAGTCAAGGAAGAGTTCAGTTCATCATGTTCCACACTGCATTTCAGCAATGGAATAGGATTTACACATCATAACTCATCCTTCTAAAATATTTTTTCAGATAAAGAGCTCTTCTAAAGAAACAAGCTATAATTTACACTTTAACAACATCCAAAGATACACTAAATCCATTATCACTAAGATTTTTCTATACTACAAACAACAAAATGACAGTTGAACTAGTGACACACGAGTTAGACATAGCCATAATCTGCAATGAGAAAAACATCTACATCATTAAGTAGAGTGCCTTAATACTAAAATTAGTTTAGTTATTAAACTAATGAAAAAGTAATAAAAAGGTAGTGTTTTTGATTTTATATATACAGTTGGAACCAAGCAAAGCAAACATACACCTAAAGTTAAAGTAAATGTTTCATTTTACCTTAACAAGTCTAGCAGGATGTTGAAATCCATCTCGAAGTTCTTGTGGGTCTTCAGCAAGAGCACATGACTTATGATACAAATCTTCCATACCAGGGCTAGCCATCAGCATTACCTATTATAGTCAAATAATTCAATCCTGTCAAAAGTCTAATGTAAAAAAATGAGAAGCACTACTAATTATCCTTACATATTAGATATCTGAAATTTTTTATAAAAATGGAAAATAAAATGCGATAGCAAAAATGGTTTTAAGAGACCTTATAATTATACAGTTTTAACTTTAACTTTTCAAGAGATGGTTTTTGATCTATGTTTTAAAATAGCAGAAAACTACTGACCATAGCAGTACACTGAATGTCACCCTGTAGACTAATTTAGTACAAGGTTACCCTGCACCCTGACATAGTACAGTCACCCACCATTATGTTTTATCTGGCCCGATACAAAGTCAAAGAACATTCCTAAAAGCTCATTACATCAACTTCATCTTCACATTTTTACAAGTTTTAAAATGTTAAAACAATAACTATAATGTTACAGTTTAAGAGGTAAGGCAAATAGAGATTAAATTACTTAAATAACTAAAACAAAATCAGGCAGACAAGAAAAAAACAGGTATTCAGATCTTAAACCTAATAACCACTTCCTGAAGATTAACTCCACAAATACTCTTAATATGAATGACTGCTCACAAATTTTAGCTGTATATCGCAGAATACAAACCTTTGCACTGTATAAGTGGTCAGCATCCGGTGGATCAAGAATGGCCACATTTTTTTCTAAGGACTCTACTTCTCTGTGCATTACATAGAAATTGCAGTAATTTCCCAGCTGAAATGGTCTTGACAAAGGGAAAGCATCCACCCATGTAAACTGAGCATCAAAAAAGTCACTAGGTATATATAAATTCTGATAACGGCGCCTTAGTTCCATCATGTCACAACTAGGACTGAAAAACAGACATAAGTAGTGAATAAATAGCCCTAATAACAAAGATTATGCAAACATTCACTTAATTCTGAAGTTAAATATGTAACCTGACATGATTAAAAGCAGCTGCAAATGGACAGTCAATTATCAATGAGCTTTAGATGTTCATAGAGGCATATGAAAATCTCATTTTCAAATGGTTTAGTTATAGCTCTGAATAAACTGGTTATCTAAATGTTACATTTCTTTACTTTTTGTGTGTAGCTTAAAATTCATTATAGAAGACCCTTTGAAATAACTTCAAACTCAGCTGCAGAAAAGATCTGAACAAAAGCAGTTCTGCCTCAGTTGAAACTGTGTACTTTTGAGAAAATTATGGTTCGTATAGAATGGATACAAAGAAGGGATAAGAGTGGTACCAAATTAGCATGAACGCTCCTCAATCAGCTTTATACAATGTAGAAAAAAATAAAACCTTTATTCTATAGTAAGATCCTACCTAGCAAGAATATTTCCATTCAAAATTAAATACAAAAATTCACATGAAAGCAAAATTCAAATGGGTTTTGGATTATCCACACCACCATACTTCTCTATGTTAACGATTAAGATCCATACCTGATTGTTTATTATGTAAAGAGAGGACAAGTTTCTTGCCTTTTAAATCTGGCATACTGATTTTTTTAAAGGATGATTTCCTTTTTCCTAAGAAGCAAAGCTTTTAAAGGAGAGACACTCAAAGGTAAATCAATCTGGTAAAAAGCCAAGAGATTTCTGTTAAAAGCATAATGAAAAGTGGAAAACACCAACAATTTGGAATATGACAATATAACATTGTCCTTTTTAAAGATAACTAAAAACAAGGATATAAAATGTGAACTAAAACATTTATTATAGGGATGTCTTTTCATTTGAAACCTAAAAAGAAATATGGAACAACAAACTCATCAGTTATGAATACTGATATAATTATACTTTATTTGGATAAAATCCTGCTGTAAAAGTAATGAAAATGTGAAAATTCTTTTTCACATTTTGATTAAAATCCAAATAAAGCATTTGTTTTGTTTCTGTTGTTCAAAGAAGTGCTGAAAACGAAAAGCTGTGCAATAGTTTCCTAGTTTTCCATGACCAGAATTTTTGAAGTTGCATCTTACCCCATAGGAGTAAAATCTATAAAAACAAGGTAAGAAATACAAATAAATCATTTCTTGGCATGTAGTTTCTTATCATGTTACTGTAAGAAAATCTTTATTTCTACAACCATGAGAAGAGGTATGGAAACTTTAAAATCATTTTTATTAGTAATGGGTTCGTTTGATGTTCTGGGAATTTACTTCAAAGTGGTGAAGTGAAACTGTGAAGGTCTAACTTGAAAGGAGATAGAGAGCTGTTCAATTTATATCCTAGGCATCACTCTTCCCAGAGTAGCATTCTAGACTGGGAACAGACGAGTTTAAAAGCAGAGTTGCTCAATTTAATATCTTTGTGGCAGGAGAAGTGGTTTTGGTTCCAAAATGATTTTTTTTAAAAAATATGTGACTAGATATTTTTAAGTACACAAACAGGGATAACAAGAAAACCAGTATAAACTCAGAGTAGTTGCTGACTTGACCACAAGCCAAGAGTAAATAAACACCAACTACGTAACAATTTAGCAAGCCACCAAGTAAGTTTTGGCATTTATAGCTTAAATAAAATACACTGGTTTGATCAATCTAGAACTGAATAGACAGAAATTTTAATTTTTGATAGGCCAGTATTATGAATATTAATTATCACACATTGTAGAAATGTAGCAATACCCTCTCAGGACAGTGAAATGTATAGCTATTTGTTTCTATGCGAAATAGCTTTAAATGCTGCTTTAAATGATTCATTTTTCTTATTTTACTGTCAATTTGTTTTTTCCATCTGTTAATTTATCTTACACACAATTCCCAATTCCAGGGCCTTTAGATGATTCTTCCTTTCCCTTAGAGCAAATCAGTCATTTACCAATTTGCCTTTTTATGAATTACAAATTTGCAGTTATTACTAAGTATCTACAAATGCCACACACTGCTGCTTTAGATACACGAACTCAATTGATACACGAATTCTGCTGGTTGATATAACTTTCACTTTGCAGGTGAAGCTCAGAAATTCTTGCTAACTTGCCCATTACTTCAGATTCTAAAAGCTGAAAAACTGATTTATGTACATACATATACACACACACGTGTATGTTATATGTCTGTGAGTGTACTTGAAGGTCTATGTTTCTTATACTACATTGTCACAGCTAACCTGAAATATTTGATCCACTGTTGCATTACTTCATCATATACAATGGACTATGCACGAACTTGTTATCGATAAATCTGGATCTTAAATGATTCTATCTTTGAGGAATACCTTCATCACACAGGGGCTGCCTTTTTCAATAGCTGATATAGTTAATGAATATATTATGAAAATAATGTAACATTTGCAAAAAACTAAATAGCTACTTCAAATTGCATTTATGACCTTATATAAACTAAGAGTACTAAATGTCAGGAAATGAAAGTTCCAAGAAAAATATCTGTGTATGTAACACATTCTACCAAACTATACAAAATTATAAAACTAGCTAGTCAATAAAACAAAGTGGGGAAAATAACTTACCAATCTAAAGAAAACTTAGAAAACTGAACTGTATAACGTGGAACAACGCGACGAACTCTCCGAGGTGATCGTTCTCTCTCTCTTCGAGGAGATCTCTCCCGGGAACGTTTTCTCTGAGGAGATCTTTCTCTGGATCTACGTCTTTCTCGCTCTCTTTCACGACTTAAAGAAAAATTTTCTAAAATTACTAATATTTCTGGCATTATCCAAGAGTTCGTTCATGAAATAATAGGTAATATAAAGAAGACTCCACAGTACACATTTTAAAGTAATTCTTTAAATTGTGGTAAAATACACATAACAAACTTAACTATTTTAACCAT
Organism: Rhinolophus sinicus; assembly: GCF_036562045.2. Classification (NCBI taxonomy): domain Eukaryota; kingdom Metazoa; phylum Chordata; class Mammalia; order Chiroptera; family Rhinolophidae; genus Rhinolophus; species Rhinolophus sinicus. The sequence continues at coordinate 46,748,354 of NC_133757.1, read as the reverse complement.
TTTTAAGTGGCATTAAGTGCATTCATATTGTGCAACCATCACCACCATCAAAAGTATACTTTTAAAAACATACCTTCGGTCATCTTTTCTGTTAGGCACTTGATCCCCTCTGTCATTCCTTCCTGAAAATCTGGATGGTGGATCTAACCTTCGTGCTGGTTGTGGCTGTGAAACTATACGGACTGGAGGCTGCAATAAACCAGCTTTAAAAGACACAGAAAAAAATATTTTACTTTATTTAAACAAAACTCAAAAGCATTTACCCGATTAAATTTTATAGATAGAAAAAGTTGGCTAATATTTTATGAATGGTAGAGACCATTTTGTGTCCCACAAATGGTTACAACCTTTAAAAATGCAAAAACCGTTTTTGGTTCAGGGACCATACAAAACGAAGCTATGTCAAATATATGGTGATGGAAAAAGAACTGACTCATAATGTGAGATAGAGATGATATATAACTTTAGTAACAACTGTCACCCCGATAAACTTTAATTTAAAAAAAAGACAAGCCATGGACCAAATCCAAAGGGTGTAGTAAGATAAACCGTAAATTACAGACATTGAACCAAAGATTGCTATACAAGACTGTTGACAGAAGAAATGTCCAAACCTGTAGAGAATTTTTATGAGTTAATTTGGTCTGAACTGACAATTGCCAGGAAACAAAATCTCAACAGACTGAGAAAATGCTCCAAAAAAATCGAAGTTTTGCGGCTTACTTTATACACTAGAATCAAAGGAGGAGAAATAACGAGTTAATGAAATCCACTGGTGGCAGGTTAAGGGGGTGGGAGAAAACAAAGGGGGGGGAATCTCTGGGATTGCATAAAAAGTAAAATGGAGAGACAAGTACTTCTTTTACATTGGTGGGTACAGGATAGTTAATAATTAACATTTACAGGATATAGAGATAGTATTCAAGGGATAAGATAATAAAGGGTTCTGTGGTCTTATGCTCTGGTACGAGGCTGTACCCTGAGGGTTCTGGAAAAAGGAGATTACTCCTACATTCCAGGAGTCTGTTATCTTAGAGACAAAAAGACAACAGACAGGCTTACTTAAGATAAAGATTGACCTTTGTCAAGGAAACTACAAGTCCAGGATGTGACTACTCACCATGACCCGCTTTTAGTTAGGAATTTTTATGTTCAGACCATTTGATGTGGTTATTTTTGGTCTCTCAGTTTGTAAAGCCCACCAGGCAGGCCTCCCCTGAGCTTATTAGGTTTAGTATGTGGCTCCTTTTTCGTCCACAAGATATTCACAGGGTGCCAAAGTATCATCCAGAGATTATTTACACACAGAAAAAGAACCTCTTATATAGAAATACAATAGAAAGACTTATGGCCACCACTTTGACCAAGTGATCAAATTTAGCATCAATAATAGTGGAAGAATCTGACAACACGTCCTTCCTAGTATGATTCAATATGAATTACAAAATATCACCTATAATGTATTCTTGCTAAAAGCCTAGACTTAATCTAGAGTTTATAGTTTATATGGCAGATAGAGGAACAAAATAAAAACATCACAAGGAATCATGACAAATCCAGAGTATGACATTCCAAAAGAACTGACAAGTGTAACTAGCCCCATTTCTTCAAATAGTCAAGGTAATAAAATAAGAAAATGGGTAGCTATTCTAGAATTAAAAAAGAATGAAGAAACGTAAGCAAATACAATGCATGAAAGTTGGCTTTCTGTTTAAGAAACAAAAAACAACCTTAAAAGACATTTGGGAGCTAAATGAAGAGATTTAAATACAAATAGGATATTTAAATAATTTTTATTAGATGTGATAATAGATTGTGGTAATATAGGAAAACAGCCTCTTTCAGGAAAAACACGATTAAGTATATAGGGGTGAAAAGTCATAATATCTGGTAATTACTTCAAAAGTTTAAGCCAATAGTGTGTATATTTGTTAATATATGAAGGCAAAACACATTGGTAAAATATTAAGTGTTCAAGGTTGTAATTATACAAGAGATCGTTATGCTGTCCTTTCAATGTTTTTATATACTTGACAATTTTCATGAAAATAATTTGGGAGTTACAAAAAAAGAGCCAACTTACGAATATTTCTTATGTTAAAGTAAACCTATACCAGCTAAAGAATAATGGCCTGGTGGTATTGCTGAAGGAATCCCGGTTGCCAATGCAGATTTCCCTCCCCTTCTGCCAAATGAACCTTACCACACCCCCAACTCCAGTGATCCCTCATTCTACCACACCTCTCTTGTATTTTTTCTGCCCTACTCTCATTGTTCCTGTCCATCATCTACCAAGCTCATGGGACACATCACCACCAAAAGAAAAACTGCTTCCTTGAGCCCTCCCACAGACGCCATCTCTCTTCTCGAGACAGTGGAAGGAGGAAAAATGGTATTCAAGTCCCTATTCACAACTGGAATACAAAACTTCTTGGGAAAAATATGAGAAAGAAAAAACACCAAAACGTCAGATATGTGGAAGAACCAACTAGCCTGGAAACACTCTGCCATCACCTGGTAAGGTTAAGTTACACAAACTTTCACTCTGCAATTCCACCAGAAGACGTATGCCCCTGGGAAACCTGTACATACTGCCCTAGACACATACATGAGAACATTCATAGCAGCATTTTCAGAAACCAAAATCTAGAAACAAGCCCAATATTCACCAAAGAACAGATGAACTGTACAATAGCCATACAATGGAATATTATGAAATATTATGCAATAATGAAAATGAAGAAACTAGGGCCACATGGAATAAATATAAATAGTATGAAAAACTTTAAAACATAATGTTGAACAAAAGAAGTCTTACACGAAAGATTATATAAATGGAATCACACATTATGTAAATTTCAAAAAACAAAGCTAAATTACATTATGAGGATGCATATTTAGAGAGTAAAACTTTTTAAAAATAAGAATTGTCTAGCAATATTGTAGATTTTTTCCCCAGTAGTAATTACACATGTTCATTCATAACTTCTTATACTGTGTGATCTGTTTTATCACTTTGCTCTGTGTCATAATTTATAATAAGAGAAAGTGCCACAATTACATTTTTAAAAAATACCAATTAAGTAGGCTTCTGTTTTAACATTGTTTCAGTAAGAAAACGTCCAGCTTCAAATAATTTGCAAAGGAAAATTTAAAACAAAGCTTATCTATTTGATGCACTATGGTTCAATGAGTAATTTAAAGTGTTACCACCAGGCTCTACATATATATAAAATGCTATATGTATAAGACGTAGGTTTTAAAAACATATTCTTCTATTACACCAGGTAAGACACCAGTAGGGGAACAGGCGATTAGTAGTTTTGATGTTTAAGTTCACAAAGAACATGTCTTTAAATAAAAGCAATAAAATAAAAATATTTCCAAATAGCTATAGAAGTAGAAGTGGTCTACACAAAATATTTAACCTTCCTTTCAAGTATGCTGGAAGAGACTGCCTTTTTTATAATTAAAAGCATACTCTCACTATTTTAACAACTAAACAGTCATATATTAGTCTGAAACATAACAAGCAGATATATTGCACGTCATACCTTTCTGCTGCGGCTGCTGCAATAAAGGCTGTGGCTGAGTCTGCAACAGTGGTGTAATAGAAGCTGCTGAAATCTGTGCCTGCAGCAGTGACTGGGGCTGAGGCTGAGCTTGAACACCAAATGTTGTCTGTGGTGCAATTGGCTGAAGTACAGCAGGAGGAGTCTTCAGTAAAGGCTGGGTTTGGGACTGATTCTTAACAAAAATAAAAAAATAAAATAAAATTTAAAACAAAGAAAGAAAAATCTTTGTAAACTGGAAGACTCAGTTACCAAGTTTCTATACCTAACTCAGTATTTCATATACCTGATTTGGTAGCGTTTGAATTCTTTGTGCATTCCATTTAAAAGGCATATTGGGATTATATGTAGCTTCAACCAATACTCTGTCACCCACTTGGGGGGTTTTCCCTTTGACAGCACTGGAAAAAAAATTAAGTTAAATATAAACAAAATCAAAAGAGATTCCTCCAAAAAACATTTACATACTTGGTATTTTAAAGTAAACTATAGCTGATTTGGAAGCCTAAAGAACTCTTTTAAAAAGTAGATCTACCTTTTAGACTTATTTTATTTTAGAACTGTTTCACCCTCTCTATATAAATACAGGCTTTGAAGTGGAGGAAATAATTTTCCACCCAATATTGTGTCCCTTCCTCTACAATACTTCCTAACTGTTATAAACCAAGAGTAAGATTTACTTTGGCTTGGGAAAATGAGAGAAATGTAGATAAAATGGAAAATAGGAGACCTACTTCCAGAAAAATCTTATACAGTAATTAAATTTAATTTCCCAAATAAAGTACTTCTAAAGAAGTTCATTAGAAATGTATTTGAAATATCTAAGGACATTCCTATTTCCTGCAACCACAACACTAACAGAATACTATTTTGAATGTGTTAATTCATCAATTACTCAATTATATGCATTAATATCTCAATTAAAATTTTTTTATATGGCAATTAGATGTCAAACAGAAGATTAAATTTTAAAAGCCATGTGACTATTTCAATCCCTAATCTCACTGTATTTCTGCCCATGAAGAGTTAGAAATAACTCACTCCTATAAAACATTTATACAGAATTCACTATAAACAGTTTGTACAATAATCAAATATCGTCAGTCATATTCTCCATCGAAAAAGGTCACAGAAACACAAATATAACACAAGCTGAATGATTAAAACAAAATTATAGCTAAACCACAGTCCTATGCCAGAAATAATCAGGTGCCTTATCAATATACTTAATGTTAAATATAAGGCATCTGCCAATACCTAATGAAGCTTACCTAAGTTGAAAGAATACATCTTCATCCACAAATCCAAAAGTATCATGTAGCTTTGTAACAACCCCTGTAAAAACACGCTGTTTCTGAGGTTGGGTTTGCTGCTGACTAGACCTTGGTGTTGGATATGATACAGTTATCTGTGCTGCAGGCTGAGGAGTAGACAGGCTAAGGCTTGTAGGCAGGGCAACAGCTGGCTATAAAACAAAATCAACCTCAAATTAAGGTAATGTTTTGAAATAGTCTAGAAATGAAAAATAACTACGTCAACTCAAAATGCTAAAAACAATTTATTTGAACTTAGAAAATACACATACAAACCTTGAAGATAAGAATCAAGTCTAAAAAAGTAATGCTATTTTTTATCTATTTCATCAAGTCCCCTCATGTGAATGTTTTCACAGGTTGTTCCCAGAAAAAGATACTATAGTGCAATGAGCGAAAAATACTGCGTATGTTAGCCCCCTCTTAGAAATTCAAACTCCACAGTGGCACAATAAACACTCAGAAAAGTCCTACATAAGTGAAATAAGTCAGACAGAGGAAGACAAACATGTATGATGTCACTTAAATGTGGAATCTAAGAAAACCCCAAAAAACTCAAAGAAACAGAACAGAATAGGGGCTGCCAGAGGAGGAAGGTGGTGGTTGTGGGGAATGGGTGAAGGTGGTAAAAAAGTAAACACTTCCAGTTTTAAGGTAAGTTCTGGGGATGTTAATATACAGCATGATGACTACAGTTAACAATACTGTATCACATATTTGAAAGTTGCTAAGAGAGATGTTAAGTTCTTATCAGAAGAAAAAATTTGTTAATTATGTGAGGTGACGTATGTTAACTAAACTTATTATAGTAATAATCATTTTATAACATACATATATCAAATCCTTATGTTGTACCCTTAAACGAATGAAATGTATGTCAATTATCTCTCAATAAAATTGGGAAAAAATAAAAATGCTAACACTTTTATTGGTCTTTTCTGGTACACTGAAGAACGGATAACAACATATTATTTGACTAAAACCCTGTATATAAACAGAAATAAAATCATTTAAAAGAAATAAGTAATAATCTGACTCTCTAAGTCAAACCATGAAATTTGTTTTACACCTGCCAAATAGAGCAAGTCTTCAAGTTCTATAATTGAAAAAAAAAAAAAAAGTCCTATATATAGTAAAGGAACGCAGCGTTTCTTAAACTATGAGGTGTGATAAAACAACATGGTGAATGTCTAAATTAAAAAAAGAATTATTGCAGTAAAAGACACGTTGCCATTAATCCCCCTCAAAATACTCCCCCTCGCTTCAAACACACTAATGCCATCATTCTTGCCACTTTCTGAAGCAGTTCTGGAAGTCCTCTTACGTGAGTGTCTTTAGTTGCGCTATCGTGGCTGCCTCGATGTCCTAATCATTTTGACTTTGGGGAAGAGCCATTAGTCGCATGGTGCTAGATCCGGTGAATAAGTGGATGAGGACACACTAGTATTTTTATTTGACAGAAATTGCCGTGTACCAGAAGCAATGTGTGACACGGAGCGTTGTCGTGATGGAGGATGACTTACGACACACTTTAGAACACACCTTTTCTCAACTGTAGCTCACACATGACTGCCTGCACCCAACAAGTTGAAACTTGTCACACACTGCAACTAAGGTTCCACACACATTGCTTCCCATATTGAAGATCCCTGCCTTGGATGGCACTTGGCAGCAGCATTCTCGGTATTTTGTGATCACAATGGAAAGGCTCCCTGTCACACATTGCTTCTGGTATGGCAGTTTGTCAAATAAAAACATTACAGTGTGTCCTCATCCACCTTATTCACTGGATCTGGCACTGTGCGACCTCTGGCTCTTCCCCAAAGTCAAAATGACCATGAAGGGTAAACGTTTTAAATAAATTCAGGACATTAAGGCAGCCAGGACAGTGCAACTAAAGACGCTCATGAAAGGGGACTTCCAGAACTGCTTCAGAAAAGTGGCAAGAATGACGGGATAAGTGTGTTCGAAGCAAGGGGGAATATTTTGAGGGGGATTAATAGCAATGTGTCTTTTACTGTAATAAATTTTTTTATTTAAACATTCACAGTATTTTTCGATCATACCTCATACGACCACAGAATTATTTTCTCATGAAATTTCTCTAACATAACACATTGATGGCTTATGGGCAAACTTTGGGAAATGCTATTCTAAGAAAAGATAAACTTTTACATCTTCCTGCTTAATTTGGAAATTCTACTTTTGGAGATTGAAAATATGAGACAGTTGCTAGACAATTTTAGTTTTTTAATAAAAATAGAAGGTAAGATTAATTTCTCATTTGAAGTGTACTTTAATTTTAAAAAATAACTAACAGCTTCAAGACTAAAATAGTATGGAAGATTATACAGTAAAAAGCTTCTCTCTTACTCCTGTTCCTCTGCTACCCATGGGGTAATCACTGTCACCAGTTATTATTAAGAAATTCTGTTTTCTTTTTAACAGTTGCATAGTATTTCACTCTAAGTACATACTATGAGGAGCAGTGAGCCATGACCCATGGGCCAAATTCAGTCCACAGTTTATGATATTTGTGCAGCACATAAGCCAAGGATGATTTTTACACTTTTAAAGGATTGTAATATATGTACATACATATATATGTGTGTGTATATACATACACACATGTCTATATATGTGTATGTATATATGTGTGTGAATATATATATATATATATATGTGCAATAAAGACTGTAAGTGGTCCACAAAGCTGAAAAGTAGACTCTATCAAAAGTTCAAAACCTTTTTAATGTTGCTAAAAAATTAAGGTGATGACATAACACAACAACTTCATCTACTAAGGTCATGCTAAAAAATATATATTGTGTACAAAAAATTTCCTAAAAGTATTAGTACAAAGAAAATGTAAAAGCCAAAATCAGCATTGAGTTTAAAATAAAACCTCGTATTTATTCAAACTAGATCACAGCTGGATCTGCAATCAAACCTAAAGAGAAAAAAAACAACAACAAAATGTTTTTGATCTATATTTAACATTATATTGCTAAATTATTATGTGAATCTAACAAATACGCATCTTTAAACGCTAAAAGAAAAACTAAAATAGAAATAAAACTTTGGTCTACTTTTCATTAAAATATCCAAAAGAAATAATGTCAAACTAACCTGTGTTAAAAGGGTCTGCTGAGGTTGCTGTAACTGAAAATTAAAAAAAAAAAAAAACAGGAAAGAAAAAAGGATCAATCAGAATTGTTTCATAGATGCTTTCTTTCTATAAGGAAAAATTCCTATTAAATGGGTACTTTATTTCTAATTAAGAAATATGTGGGAACAGCCTGGTGGCTCAGGTGGTTGGAGCACCATGCTCCTAACGCCAAGGTCACCAGTTCGATTCCCACATGGGCCAGTAGCTGCGCCTTCTACAGTTAAGAGTATAAACAACAGCTCTCCTTGGAGCAGGGCTGCCATGGGCTGCTGTGTGCTGCCGTGGGCTACCATGTGCCACCATGAGCGGCCGGCGACCAGCATGAATGGCCATCAGCCAGCGTGAGTGGCCGGCAGCCACCGTGAGCAGCTGGTGAGAGCTGCCATGAGCTGCCTACCGACGACTGGCGACTTGCGACTGACTGCCTCAGCCAGGGGAATGCAAGGCTCATAATACCAGCATGGGCCAGGGAGCTGTCCTACTCAACTAGACTGAGAAACAACGGCTTGAATCCGAGTGGGGCGAGGGAAGAAGGGGAAAAAAGAAATACGTGAAAAGCTACAGGTCATTCATTAGATTTAAGGTTTCCTACAACTATTTCTAACAACTACAGACCTGATTTATAACTAACACATTCAATAATAAAGAAATTGATCTTTTTTCGTTATTTCACAGGAATAAAATCCACAAAAAAACCCTTTAAGTCCTTAGAGGGTAAGATTTCTAATTCTGCCATGTGTTAATTACCATGCTACAAAAATGATTGAGAATCAATGTTACTTATATAAAAAATATCACTGGTTAAGATGGGAGGGGGGCTGGGGGAAAGCATGAAAAAGGTGAAGGGATTAAGAAGTACAGATTAGTTAGAAAATAGTCATGGGGATGTACAGTACAACATAGGGAACATAGTTAATATTGTAATAACTATATATGATGCCACATTGGGGAGACCACTTCATAAATTATATAAATATCTAAACCACTATGTTGTACACCTGAAACTAATATAAAATAATATTGAATGTCAATTTTTATTGAACAATATCACTGGCTATATAATTCATATATATATCTGATAGCCTGACTCAACAAGGCATGGGGATGATAAAGGAGCGCACACTGACATAGTTTTTCTAACAATAGGAGGGTATAGCGCTCTTCAGGGAAAATGCAATGCTTCTGAAGCCCCAAAGGACTTAAGTCAAGGATGAAATTGGGACATGGATCTAGGATGAGTGTTTATGGGTTGAGAAGCCTCTCATGTTTCTCCATAGTGTCTTCAGATCCAAGTTTTTGGTCCCACTCTCTTGCTACCCCCTTTTCATCTCCTGACTGCTATACTTACCTCAAGCTTCTTAAACGCACTGAGAATGAATGAAGACTACCTCTCAACCCTGGAATAGCCTAGAATGGGCTAGAACCTACCTAGATTTCAGCAGGGAAAACTCTTTTCCTTGACAGGCTTCTCCTTGAGTTTTTCTTACCTCTTCCTACCATCACCAATGTTAAGACCTCGAGGAACATGATTATGAGCCCAGGGAAAGGGGGCCAAAGAAACTTGCTTTTGGTCTAAGTCAGGAGTTTTCAAATTGTTCAAATGTGCCTTGAGAGCAGGGGTGAGAACTACAAGGGGAGACTTCCTCCCATTTTCAACAGCTCTATTTTAGTATGTTGCAATACACAATTTCATCAGGACAAAAGGGGGAGGGTTGCTTTGCTTTAAAAAGATAAAGGCTGAAAACCAGTGGTCTATCTAGGGTTTAGGTTTCTTTTTCTTTTCTTTTTTTTTTACTTTTATTTATTTAAGTGTGTTTTTGCAGGATCCATCAGCTCCAAGTCAAGTGTTGTTGCAATCTAGTTGTGGAAGGCGCAGCTCACAGTGGCCCACGTGGAGACTGAACCAGCAACCTTGTTAAGAGTGTCAAACTCTAACAATCTGAACTAACCAGCTGCCCCGGGTTTAGGTTTCACATTGGAAAAAGAAGCTTTTCATTTTCACACATGGTCTAGTACAGCACAATTCCTATCTGGAACTTTTAGCCCTACTGTGCTGTACTGTGCCAAAGAGTCAGAAACAGAGTGATTCTTTCCAGATTATCTCCTACATGCTTTCTTAGAAACATGTGACAAACACTGGCTGCTAGTAGATTTTGGTTTTCTGGACCTGTCTCCTCTATCTTCCTCTCCTTTGGAGACTTTCCTTTTTACCAAACTCATGTCCCCCACCCCAAAAGAATTCAAATCACATGTTAAGGTAGCTGACAGGAAATAAAATCTATATAAATTGAATTTGAAACAAATGGCTCGTTTATAATCAGTTTTTAACATGAAGATACAAACTAACCTGTTGTTGCACACTGTACAAGGCCTGCTGAGGTTGTGAATATTGCTAGAAAAAGAATTTTTTTCAAAGAAAAATATGGACATTAGTTTTACTTATTCTCAAAAAGCAATACACATACAAATACATAACTAGAATCAAACTAGAAAGAAATTTTATGGAACAGCTCAATGTCATCTAAAAATAAACGAAATGGTTATTATTTATAATCTGGGACCCATTAATAACTGTATTGTGTTCAAATAATTAAGTTATAAGAACTGCTCAATTTAAGAATTTTGACAATGCAACTATACTTCACTATATGCCCTGGACATATATAATTTTATCACCAAAAAAAACCCTATAAGCATGATAAAAACCCACAATTATTCCTTCTTTAAAAAGTGAAAATTATTCATTCTTTTGAAAATGAACGTGCCCACTCTGGCTACTTATATTTGATAGTTTCCTATGTCACATATCAAAACCTATTAAAAATTCACCTGTTGAAAATTAAAAACTCACCTGTTGCAATGCAGCTGCTGCAGCTGCGGCTTGTTGCTGCAATGCTGCAGTTTGAGTTAACTGATAGTTTGCTGGGGTTTGTGTGGTAAGGCCGGCTGCTGCCAAGGCAGTTTGCTGTGTATAAATGGTAGGAGATGCTCCAAGGAGTGATGGCTGCTGAACACCCAATGCGGCTAAAATGAGATTTAAAAGGGGAGAAAAGGAAATCAAGATTATTTGGATCTTTTCCAGGAATTTTTCATGAGTGCTTAGTGATGCACTATGACCTGCCATGGTTTAGGGAAAACGTAGCGAAAATTTTCAGTAGTGCTTGTCGAATTTAACCAATTCATGTCTCATGCCAGATCCCAATGGCTTTATATAAGAAACCATTAATCTACAAAAGTGAACTACACAATTAACCTAATCAACCGTACCTAGTCCACGAGCCTAAGGTACCCTCAAAACTATTTTTAAGAAGTAGAGCAGAAAATAAATTATCTTATTTTAGTATAAAATTTACTGTTTTAGGTTCAAGCAGGTAAGTCATATATTAAGGACAATATTGCTGGAAGTGATCCACCCTTAAAACTTCCTACTGAAATTTTCATGTACTTCTACTTTGCATTAGAAAACTGTAAAACTAGGAAACAGACAAAAGCAACACTTTAAAAGCACAGAAAGTTTTTAATTCTAGTGCACTTCTGTACTGAGCAATGAGAGATAAAATTAACCACAGTGACTTAAAATGACCATCTGCATAAGCCAAATAATTGGGGAAGGGTTCAGAATGACAGGCTTAGGTACTTGATATTCAACACATGCTTAGGGCTCAAAGCTGAAGAGAACACAAGAAAGATTTTACTTGATATTTTTATGTAATTCCCTTTAATAAATGCAAACAAGCAACCAATTAAAAATTGGGGTCTAGGGAACAGCCGGTTATCTCAGTTGGTTAGAGTGCAATGCTCATAACACCAGGGTTGCCAGTTAGATCCCCACATGGGCCAGTGTGAGCTACGTCCTCAACAACTAGATTGGAACTACTTGACTTGGAGCTGATGGATCCTGGAAAAACACACTTAAAATAAAAGTTTTTAAAAAAGAACAAAAATTGCGGTCTAACTTTGCACAAGCAAAACTGTATCTCCTGGAACAATGATTAGCTCCCCAGGTCATTAAGATTTGAAAAGTGGGTCTAAGGTTTAAAAAGTTTAAGAAACAGTAAATTAAGCACATATTTTTACTGAAGGATCTCTCAGAACCTTTAACATGCCGCTATGCATTATGTATCTCAAAGAGGTTGCCATAAAAATCAGTATTTGCTCATGGAACACTTTCTTTTCCAAAGCACCCTGCTTATATCTAAGAATAACTTGAAACGAATGCTGCTCTAGGGGTGGCTGGATGGTTCATTTGCCTGGAGCGCAAGCTCTCAAGAATAAGGTTGTCAGTTCAATTCCTGTATGGGATGGTGGGCTGCGCCCCCTACAACCAAAGATTGAAAACAGCGACTGGACTTGGAGCTTAGCTGCACCCTCCACAACTAGACTGAAGGAGTTGATGGGGCCTGGAGAAACACACAGTTCCCCAATATTCCCCAACCAAAAAAAAAAAAAAAAAAAAAAAGCTGCTCTATAGATATTAGAAAGAACAATATTACGCTTTATAGAAACAAAACAGAGAACATTAATGAACTAACCAAACCACCTTGTCTAAAATATCCCAGAAAATCTTTAGAAATGTGAGGCTCAACATCAATCACACATTAATTTTACTTAAAAATGAAAGAAACCAATAATAAAGTGAGGCAAAAACAAATCCCAGAAATCATGCTTGGGATTCTTATAAATTACAAATTATTCCCTGCAAAAACACTGATCGTTAAATATTTAAAAAGGAGGAAAAAGAAAAAGTGGAGGAGAAACTAAGGTGGGAAAAAACCTTCTAAATGTCCTAAATACATAATGCTAAATCCTTACCACATTAATTTCTTCTCTTTTGTTTTTAAGGTAAGTCAGATGTCACAGATGGGCAGAAAGGAGAAACCAGGACTAAGTAAAAGAATTTAAATAGAAGTTGGGAATAACTTAACACCAATGTAAGTTCAAAATGAGGTTAAGTGTAATGAGAATAGAGAAAAAGGTACTGAAATCTAGGGCATAGATTCTAACCAGGGAGTCCTATTAACCTTCTGAAATGGTATGCAAAATTGCAGACCAGACAGTCCAAACTTTCATCAGATTTTCAAAAGGATTACAGACCCAAAAGAGGTTAAGAACCATTGTTCTAGGGTAACAGAAGCAAAATTCTCATGTCAACACAAGACAGGGAAAGACCCTAGGAAAATAGTATTTTAAATTCTGAGATCGGCATGTTCTGCATTTGAAAAAAGTGACATCTGTGATTCACATATACTCAATCTTCTTCACCCACCTGAACTCTGACCTCAGATCTGCTGTGTTTCATTCTGCAGGTACCAATTTCTAGAACTTTGGAAAATACTGATAGTTGCCACAGCACAAGGGCTCAGAGCCAGTATCTCAGAAAGTCTATTTCTTCTCTTAATTGGGGTGACATTGGTTAGTAAAATTACATAGGTTTCAAGTGCACATTTCTATAATATATCATCTATATATCACAATGTGTGCTCACCACCCAGAGTCAGTTCTCCTTCCATCACCATATATTTGACCTCCTTTACCCTCTTCTAACATCCCCCACATTTTTCCTGCTAGTTTTTCTATGTGTTTTGGTCCCTGGTAGTATACAGTGGCCCAGCATTAACTAGGTGGGATGATAGCCAATACCCACATTATCTCTTTCCTGTTGTTGATAGCCAATGTGATGAATTAGAAACTATAAAACAGATTAACTGGCAATGAAGGATTCAATTGATAGGAGAAATTTATGGGAAGGAAATTTACATTCTAGCCACTGCTTCCCAAAACTAGTTAATTTAAATTTGTGAAATCACTGTACATGTGGTTGTGGCTTTTGTATGTCTGTAATACACCTCTTTTAAAAATCATTTACATTTGAGATTTTAATCTCAATAAAGTATTTTTCACTAATATTTATTAATGCTCCTTTTTGTGGATATCTGAGAAGCTATCCTTGAATATGTGTTTATAGCATTCTACACTCTTCTTGAATTATTATAATAAAATTCTGCAAGATAATTCTGTAAGTTGCAAAGTACAAAGATATTAACCTCTGATTTAATCTTTCTCTCTACATAAGTGACCAAACACTGGTCAGATAATTGGAGATCTTTTCCAATTATCCACACTGGAACAGTCTATTCATTTATCTGATTCAATACGATTGTTGAACATCTCATGATCCATACGAAACATACGCTCATCTATGTATCAGTACTTCCACAGACAAACCTTTGAAATGAGCCCTAAATGACCACAGGCTACCAAGTAAACAAACAAATTTAAGGGCTAACATCTTAAACCTTCGAGGACAAATGTAAAATATATTATTTTCTAAAATGCAAAATTAATTTCATATGACTGAAACATTCATGTAATACTAGTAATTATTTACTGAATACCAGTCAACACACCATTAAAATACAAAAGAGGAACTTGTCCCTTGTCTGTTGTCCCTTTATTTTATCAAACTATTACATTTAAAAATCCCATTAACTAATACCTCGGAGTTCTATCTTTACTAAGATGAGTCATCCTTCTGAAATAATGAATAAAATTCAAAACCTCAAATTACCTCAGAAAGTTTATTTTTTTCACCTTTAGCAAAATTATTTAAAATCAAGTTAGTCTTCCAAATGTCATCTTCTACTCTGTATTCTTCCTAGGGAGTGATCGTTAAAAGTTAGATTTCTCACAAATATAAAAACTTTGATGCCTTCATGAACACATATCTTCCTTGCAATCAGACAACTCATTGGTCAATCCATTGCCCTGGCTTTTGAGGTTCTATTCTAAGTCCATAATGTACTCAATGAATGGAAATATTCATTACCTCTTAAGAATAAGAAACTAAGGGGTAAAAGGTATAAACTTCCAGTTATAAAATGAATAAGTCATGAAGATGTTTAAAAAAAGAAATTAAGGCACAAAATATTTGAAATATAATATATTCCAAGTGTTGTAATCTTCTATAACTGCATTATTTGATACACCCGCCACCAGCCTTGTGTGGCTATTTCAATTTAAATTATGGAAAATTAAATAAAACTAGAAATTCAGTTCTTCAGTCACAGTAACTACATTTCAAGTGCTCAACAGCCAATGTGGCTAGCTACCATATTAGACAATGAAGATACAGAATATCTCTATCACTATAGCAAGTTCTTAGTGAACAGTACTTCTATAAGGAAGAGGCAAAGTATTAACT
Organism: Rhinolophus sinicus; assembly: GCF_036562045.2. NCBI lineage: Eukaryota > Metazoa > Chordata > Mammalia > Chiroptera > Rhinolophidae > Rhinolophus > Rhinolophus sinicus. The sequence continues at coordinate 46,733,099 of NC_133757.1, read as the reverse complement.
AAATCAGTTATATTGGGTTCTTGAAGTCTCTATAAAGATTAATATACTAGCAGACAATAGTTCTTACATACTCTTGAAGTTGCACTGAAATGATAACTAGTGATTCTAGCCATAGTCTCTTCTAGCTACTATTCAAATAATTGTTGGTCAACCCTCCCAGGAAGTTGAAGATGCCATCCGTAATGTCATATGACGTCTTAATCATCTTCAATTGCCTCTGATATTTACCTAGTTTTTGACCCCATTTCTTTCAAGGAGTCTCGTAGCACCCAAAGTTAATATTCACACTTTCAATGTTATTTCCAATACGTTTTCATCTATAACACATCAAAATTATTTCCCAGATCATAATACACATAGTGCAAGAGAAACTACAACTTACATAAACATGAGTTGTACCCTCAACTCAGGATAGAGAGATGGGGGCACTCACTGGTTTGTAGGTTGGTATGTTAATACAGCTCTCACTGGATTAGAGCACACGTAAGATACACTCAGAGATGAGGAAAAAATGTATTAACAATGAGTCGTACTAAATTTTATGTGCATTATTTTACTCTTAAAAAAATGTTTGAAACAATTTGCTATTACATAGCAGTACTACTGTTTAAACAGAGTTAGGCCCACACTAGTAGCAATCCTCCTTTTCTACCAAATGAGTTGGAAACACCCAACTCTATGAAGGGATAACTAATTGAAAAGTGAAATATACCTGGTACATTGGCTATTATTTCTTTGAAAAGACCACAAATCTTGGAATTCAAGAATTTGAGCTGCTGACTCAAGAGACTGGAGTTTTAAAAGATGACCATCAGTCCAGAATGAAGAGATATCAAAAATAGTCATATTCAGAGATACAGAGAAAAAACTGATGGTTGCCAGATGGGAGAAGGGCTGGGGAATGGGGGAGAAGGTGAAGGGATCAGGAAGTACAAACTGGTAGTCACAAAATAGTTACAGGATGTGAAATACAGCATGGGGAATATAATCAATAATGTTGTACAGATTATGTAGGTGCCAGGTGGGTACTGGGCTTATCAGGGGGATCACCTCATAGGCTATATAGACTCCTGACCACTGCACTGTACAACTAAAGGTGAAGTAGAATAATATTGAATGTCAACTATAATTACATAAGTGTGTGTGTGTGTGTATATACATATATATATATATATATATATATATATATATATATGATCGTGGGATGTAAAATACAGAATATAGTCAATGGTACTGTAACAGTGTAGACTGGGGGGTTATCACTGTGAGGTGTGTAAATGTCTAACCATTATGTTATTTTGTACACCTGAAACTAATATAATAAGTAAAATAAAATAAATGGAGTCATAAATGGAGTCATTTGTACTGGCAACAGCTTCAGTCACCTGTATTAAAAGAACCACATTATCACTACTTTTAACTACTGAACTAGTTCATTTTTCTCTATAGCTAGAATGCAGTCATCTTATAAATGGTCAAAAGAAATGGGTGAGAAAATAGGTCTGAATCTGCTAAATCCATACCCACTTAAATATTGTTGCAATTATATGCCTATACACATGCAAATATTTTGAGTCAAGTATATAGAAGGTATCCCTACTCAATGTAATTAAGTCTAAGGGCTACTTAATGATTCAATCAGTGACTCACTGGGTATCTCTTTCAATGTCTCTTTACAAAATAGGAAACTGTTAAACTTTCAAACCTAAAAGCTTTGGTCCCAAGTATGATTGTCAGTGAATACATACCACAGCACTTCAGCTAGGAGATAGAAATATAGAACAAACATTAAGAACAAGTATTTCAGTGTGAGAAATAGAGCTGGAAAGACCATCCCATCTAAAAGTCTTTGAAGATATTTTTGCAAATGGATAAGAGAATAGAGCAATGGAAGATACAATGAACCACGTTTCTGAGGTCCTAACATTGACTCGCCTGTGACCTTCTGTAAGACCTAAACAAATTTCTTCACCTTTCCTCATCTGTAGAGAAACGAATTGAGACAGAATCTAGAGCTCAGACCCCATCCAGCTTTGAAAAATTCTGTGATTTAGATAGAAATTATGCTTTAAGAGTATCACAACTGATAAGATACATTGGAGCTGGGGGAGAAATAAGTAGCATATCCAGTAAGTAAGAAAGGAAAGCAAATAAAAGCAGTTAGAACTAAATAAAGAATAGAGAGCATCACCACCAAGTGAAAGATGGAGAAAGGAGCTTCTTGATTTAAGGGAAGGATCTTCTAGTAAGCACTATGGATGAGGATACAAAGGTTTGGGAAAGGTATGGAAGGGCCTGAAAGTTAGGAGAGCTAAGCAAGAGAAAAAAAACTGCTACTGATGCAGTTACCCAAATGTGAAGTGCAACGGGTCTAAATGTAAAATGGAGGAGTATATTTAAGGCATTTCAAAGAGGCAAAAACAAGGTTTGACAAGATTGAATATGGTAGGTACAGAAAAAGAAAATTAAAGATGACAGAGGATGACACACAGGAATAACTCTCATTAACTGAATTGGCTCAGTATTAAAATGAATCAGAAACAATTCAAATACCGATCTTCAATTTTACAACAAGATTTCAGCAATAAACAGCTAGTGTGTGTGTGTGCCTTTACTTAAGTTTTTAATTATTTGAAATATGTTATCTGTGTGAATGCACTGAAATTTTCACATCACCGTTAACTGAGAATTTTATAGTACAAATGCAAAATAATCTTGCTAGAAAATGGAACAGAAAAGCCATTAACTGAGCAAAACCATGTTATGTGATATACAAAAAGGAAATAGTGATCATTTTTATATTACTTTCAAAAGAAAATGAGTCAGAAATATAGGCACAAAGATCAAAATATTTCATTGGGGTTGAATTACTGTTAACCTTTTTCTGTTGTATGATTATTTGATTTATGACAGTGACTTCTGATACTAACACATCTGACATATTTTAATGGGTGCATTTTTTTTTTAATAAAGTTAACCTAGCACCTACACATTTCCCTAATTAAGTCCTTTTAACATCCTTTGTTGAAATTTTTTCTCAAATTGTACTGAAGCTGCCAGGAAAAAAACTTAAGATGTTTATATTTTGAAATGTTCTCTTAAGATGAGGTGTAAATAAAACATTTTAATTGCCTCAGAATTGAAACAAATTTTAACTTTGACAGAAATTTGCTTGGCCCTGAGAATCAACTCTAATAAGATAATAATTAGTCATAAATGCTTTAAAATGAAGGCAAGAAAATATCAAGCTTTCAGGAAGTAGCCTAAAATATATCACCTAGAAATTAAATATTATAATAAAAGCAATGAGCAATGTCACTAGAGAGAGCCATTTAGAACCTACATCAGGATTTTTATAAGCTAAGTGTACATGCTAACAAAACACTTCCCTACTTACTGAAGTTATGATGCGTCAAAAAAATTTTATATTTTCAAAAACTCTGGTTACCTATATAGTTCCAAGAAAATCCACAAGTAGCTTCCTACAGCACAAATACAACAAGCCGTTTACACAAATCCCGTTATTTACATTTGGACTCCACTGCCAAGTATAAAAAGGAAGACCTATATTTACTACTGACTTTGACAAGTTTTATAAACCTTTGATAGCTCTTTGCTCAGTCTTAAAAATAATGAGTATAATATACATTTCAGTAATTATAATACAAATGTTAAGAGCTAGACAATAGAATTCCAGCATGACAGTTATGTACTGGAACAATACAGATGAATTTACAAGTAAAACTAATTATATGTAGAAAAAGCAAGGTAAAACATGCTCAGTTTACCAAAATACCAGTACTTGCTTCTGGACAGAGAATAGTTGCTAATTACTATTTCATCAAAACTAAGTCAATACCAGATTTTCTATTATTTAACACAGAGGAGAAATACTTGGATCTGATTTAAATATAATGTATAACTATTATTTCATATTATTTTCTGTTGCCTGAAGAAATAACTGTTGATCATTTAATCCCCCCAAATCAAGAGTAATTAAAATAAAAACCCTACAGTATCCATTTCTTTAACGAGAAAGGTCACCTACATAACTAGGTAAGTCACATCCATCAAATTTTAGAACACTCAAGTTAGAAGATCACAATATCTCTGCAACTAACCTCAAATTACAAAACAAATATTTCAAGTAAAACACAGCAAAGAACTAGTATTAGATTAGATAAGTCATAAGTAAAAATACAAAGTAACAGAGTAAGCAGCAACTTTTCTGGGTACTCAAACTCAAATTTTCATTCTGTAGAATCCCTGGGAAACTTATAAGTCAAGAAATAGCAAAATATTCTTCCTAAGACCAATGGGAAGAAATTTATTAAAACAAACATTTTCAATGACATTTTTTGTTGACTTTATTTTGAAAATGTAAATCTTCATTTGCTCCTTTTATCTTTTTTTTAACCAATAAATTCTTTAGAGTTGGTTTTTCTACTTTAAATTTAAACTGAAAACCAGTCATGCATAATTTTTCAAAGTATGAATTTTTAATACATTTATTTTTAAATACAGTTGAGCCTTGAACATGGGTTTAAAGTGTGTAGGCACACTTACATGCAGATTTTTTTTCAACAAATATGTACAGTACTATAAATGTGTTCTCTTATGATTTTTTAAATATTTCTTCTCTGCAGCTTACTTTATTGTAAAACTACAATATATAATACATATACCACACAAAATGTGTTAATCAACTGCTTATGTTATCAGTAAGGCTTCCACAGTAGGCTATTAATAGTGAAGTTAAAGTTTTGGGGGAGTCAAAATTAGTACAGGGATTTCCCACATACCCCAACCCATCCCATTGTTCAAGGATCAACTGTAACTTCTGAATACTGACACCTTCATATGCCAAATGAGGTAATCTCTATTTAATGAATGAGTGGCTGCTAACTTCTAACAATTAAATCATTAAAAGTTAATCAATTTCATGTTTGAAAAACTATAAAACCGTCGAAAAAACTGCTGTGTAAAAGTGACGTTTTGCTAATTGATCCATGAATTTTTAAACCGAGCTTCACAGACAAAACCAGGAGACATCACTTGCAAACATTTTACAGTATTATGCACAGCCTAACTCACATGGTTATAACACGCCCCCTCCCCTTACAGTACAATGTGTTCAGTAGTCTGACCTGGCTGAGATACCGCAGTGGCTGTAAACTGAGTAGCCCATGGCGGATTCTTCTGTCCTCCAAACTGAGCCATGATTAAAGGGTGGAAAAAAGCCTTCGCTTGTTTGTCTTCTACAGCAGCGATCTATTAAGAAAGGATCCACATTGTAAGTTCAACCAAACTATAAATATCACAAAAGAAATATTTAATTTGTCAAGGACATCTTCACAGATCTAAGTATAAATAACATGGGGCATATGGATGTCCTGATATGCAGCAAAAAATTTTACATCAGGTAATTCATCAAAAGTATCCAACTTCAATATATGACATTAGGGGTAGACTTACAAAAAACGCACTTCTATCTGCGACTACAAACTGTCACATTTAAACAGAAGACCATCTGCTGTTATATACCCAATTCTTAACAGTAAGAACACAGCTTTAAGTTCAAAAGAAAAACAGCCTGCGTGTTTCTTTTGGCAATGAGTTGGGGACTGAAAAGTGATGAGCCCAATCATAGAAATTAGGAGACACTGAATAAAGGTATTTAAGAATATCATTTAAATAACGAACATCACCGTACTATCTCAAGTAGGGAAGAAACGGGGGCTTTCTTTTCTCTCCCCTCCCTCGACGGGAAAAGCAGTTAAAATAACGGATGCCCTGCCCTTTAAAGAAGCATAGCGAAGACCCCTCCCCCAAAACCAAGCCCGAAAAGGCGAAGATCTTAGCCCGCGTACCCCCTCCTTTCCCCGCGACTCGGAGGGGCCAGAGCTCTGCCATCCATCTTCCTCCAGCCCCAGTTCCTCACGGGCCGCAGACCAGTGAAGGCGGAATCCTCCGTCCCACGAGACTGAGCGAAGGGCCAAGGGGAGGATACTTAGAACCCTGGAACCCTAAACCCCTAGGACGGACGGAGAAAGCCTCCATCTCCCAAAACCCACGCCGCCGCGAGCCGCCCCGACGCGCCGGGCCGGAGGCCAGGGGACTAAAACCACAGCGGCCGGGGAGCAAGGGGAGGCGGACAGCAATCCATCCGGGGCCGCCAGACCGAGGCGGAGGGGCGCAGGGCCCAACCGAGGGGCCGCTGGAAAAAAGCGAGGGGTGGGGGAGGGGCCGGTGGCGCGGGGCCTGCTCCGACCCGCACAAAAGGGACCGCGTCCCTCCCGCCCCAGTCCCACGAGAACCCCACCGTCGCCAGCCTACGGACGCCGCGCTACCAAAACGGTCGCTCCTGGCCCTTATGCGGATCCGACACGACGTTAAGAACCCCGGCTCCGCTGCCGCCGCTCCAACCACGAGGACCAGACCTTCACCTGAATCGGGTCGCAACTACCACTGAAGCCATTTCAAACCCGTCAGCCTTAGGCGCATGCGCCAATTTCCCCCTCTTCCTCCACGCCTCTCCCCTCCCAATCCCTCCGAGGAGCGGCGCTTACGGGTAAACGTTCTACGTGCGCGCTCCCCAGCTTGCCTTCAATACGCTCAACCCTTTCACTACGCGGCTGGAACTAGAGCGCGCCTAAGAGGGGTTACCTTGGCTCCGCATAACAATGAGCTGGGCTGTATCCGTGCGCAAGCTCTGCGGGAACCGTCTTCCGAAGGGAGGGAAGGAAAGAATCGGCAGTCACGTGATCCAATGAACCCGGCCGCCATTTTGTGTTTTTTCTCTCTCACTTTTTTTTTTCCTACTGCAAGTACTTGGAAAAATGAATATACCTGTTATCTTCCCAACATTGTTTTAAAAATTGAAATTAAATCACTTATCATGTGAATAATTAACTTTTAAAAATTTTATATTGTACAATTGAGTGGCTTGTAGTATATTCATAAGGTCATACAACCTGTATCATGTCCACTCCTAAAAGAAACCTGTATCTGTTATGGTGTCACTCCTTAATCCATACCCCCTACAACCTCTGGCAACCACTAATCGCCTTTCTGTGTCTATGGATTTGCCTGTCCTAGACATTTCACAGTAATAGTATCATATAACATATGGCCCCTTGTGTCTTCTATAACTTACCATATCGTTTTCAAGATTCATGTTGTAGTATGTATCAGTACTTCATTCCATGTATCAGTACTTCATTCCATTCTATAGATAAAACAATTCCTTTAAATGGGAAATACCACCTTTTAACAATTTGTCATTTATTCATTGGTCATTTGGGTTGTCTGTAATTTGGGTCTATTATGAATAATGATACTATGAACAGTCAAATACGAATTTTTGTTTGAACTCTTCAATTCGCCTAGGTGTTTACCTAGTAGTGGAGTTCTGGGTCACGTGGTCATTCTAAACTTTTTGAGGAACTCCCAACCTGTTTTCACAGTGTTTACACCAGTTTACATTTTGACAAGCAATGTACCACATCCTCCTCAACTCTTGTTATTTTCCTTTTAAAGAATTATACTTAGCCTAGCGGGTATCAAGTGGTTTTGGTTTGTATTTCCCTAATGACTAATAATGTTGAGACTCTTTTCCTTGGAGAAATGTCTACTCAAGTTCTTTGATTCCTCCTCCCCTTCTTTTCTTGGCAAATTTTTTTTTTGGTAAAATATAACATAAAATTGATCATTTTAACCATTTTTGAAGTATACAATTCTGTGACGTTAACTACATTCACAGTGTTGTGCAACCATCACCTTTGCCCAATTTTAAATTTGCTTGTCTTTTTTTGTTGAGTTCTGAGAGTTCTAGATCTGCATTGTAGATCCTTATCAGAGACATGATTTGCAAATATTTTCTCTCATTCTGTGGTTTGTCTTTTAACTTTCTTAAATGTCTTTTTTTTTTTAATTACAGTTGATATTCAATATTATATTAGTTTCAGGTGTACAGCATAATGGTTAGATATTTATATAATTTATGAAGTGATACCCTCCACCTGGAACTATACATAGTTATAACATTATTATTGACTATATTCCCTATGCTGTACTTCTTAACAGTGACTTTTCATGCACAAAACTTGCTGACTTTTCTCGAAGTTAAACTTATCTTTTTTCATCTGTTGCTTCTACTTTTAGTGTCATACCTAAGAACCTACTGCCAAATCCAAGGTCATAAAATCATGATACCCGATATTAAATTATAGTACAAGGCTATAGTAATAAAAACAGCATGGTACTGGCATAAAAACAAACACATAGATCAATGGAACAGAATAGAGAGCCCAGAAATAAATCCATGCCTATATGGTCATTTAATCTATGACAATGGAAGAAAGAATTTACATTGGGATAAAGACAGTCTAGTCAATAAATGGTGCTGGGAAACCTGGACAGACAGATGCAAAAAGATGAAGCTGGACCACCTCCTTACATCGTATACAATAAATTCAAAATGGATTGAAGACTTAAATGTAAGATCTGAAACCATAAAACTCCTAGAAGAAAATATAGGAAGAAAGTTTACAGACATTACCTGGAGTAATGTTTTTACTGATATATCCCCTCGGGCAAGGGAAGTAAAAGAAAAAGTAAACATATGGGATTATGTCAAACTAAAAAGTTTTTTCACAGCTAAGGAAACTATCAATAAAACAAAAAGGGAGCTTACTGAATAGGAGACCATATTTGCCAATGATATATCTGATAAGGGGTTAATATCCAAAATTTATAAAAAAACTCATTCAACTCAGCACCAAAAAAAAAAAAATCCAATTGAAAAATGGGCAGAGGACATGAAGAGACATTTTTCAAAAGAGGACATACAGATGACAAACAGACATGAAAAAATGCTCAACCTCACTAATCATTAGAGAAATGCAAATAAAAACCACAATGAGATACCACCTCACTCCAGTCATAATGGCTATCATCAATAAATCAACAAACAACAAGTCCTGGCAAGGATGTGGAGAAAAGGGAACCCTCGTGCACTGTTGGTGGGATTGCAGATTGGTGCAACCACTATAGAAAACAGTATGGAGGCATCTCAAAAAATTGACAATGGAACTACCTTATGACCCAGCAATTCCACTCTTGGGTATCTATCCAGGGAATTCCAAAATGCTAATTTGAAAAAAATCTATGCATTTGTATGTTTATTGCAGCACTATTCACAGTAGCCAAGACATGGAAACAACTGAAATCCCCATCGGTAGACTACTGGATTAAGAAACTGTGGTACGTTTATACAATGGAGTGTTACACAGCCATAAAGAAGAACAAAATCTTTCCATTTGCAATGATATGGATGGACGCAGAGAACATTATGCTGAGTGAAATAAGTCAGACAGAGAAAGACAAATACCATATGATCTCACTTATATGTGGAATCTAAAGAATAGAATAAATGAATGAACTAACCAGAAACAGTCTCAGAGACATAGAGGAAAAACTGAGGGTTGCTAGATGGAAGCGGGGTGGGGATAAGGGAGAAGGTGAGGGGATTAGAAAGCACAATTGATAGTGACAAGATTGCCACAGGGATACAAAAGTCAATTTGGGGAATATAATCAATAATATTGTAAAGATTTTGTAGGGTATCCGATGGACACTTGTCTGATTAAGGAGACCACTTCAGGGATGGTGTAGATGCCTGAACACTGCACTGTACAACTGAAGCTGAAGCGGAATAATAATGATTGTCAACTATAATTTTACATATATATATATTCACAAGCAGTGGGGTACAGCATAAGGAATAGAGAGTGGAAATGTAATGGCTGTATGTGATGTCAGAGGGGCAGTAGTTTGGGGGAGGGGGTTATCACTTTGTGAGGGGTATAAGCGATAAATGTCTAACTATTAACAGTGGTGCTCGCTTCGGCAGCACATATACTAACTATTACAGTGTTTTGTACACGTGAAACTAATTAAAAAAATGTTTTCACTTGATTAAAAAAAATCAAAGGTCATAAAGATTAACCCCTATGTTTTCTTCTGAGAATTTCATAGTTTTGCTTTATATTTAGGTCATTGATTCATTTTAAATTAATTTTTGTACATGGTGTGAGTAGAGTCCAATTCATTCTTTTGCAGGTGGATATCCGGTTGTCACGGAATCATTTGTTAAAAAGTCTATTTTTTCTCCATTGAGTGATCTCAGCATCTTTGTCAAAAATCAGTTGGCCGTATATGAATGGGTTTATTTCTGAACTCTAAATTCTACTTTATGGATGTCTATCCTTATGCCAGTACCACACTCTATAATTTCTGTCTTCTTGTAGAAGGTTTTGAGAAGCGTGAGCCTTCTAACTTCATTCTTCTTTTTCAAGATTGTTTTGGTTTTTCAGGGTCTCTTGCAATTCCATATGAATTTTAGGATTACATTGTCCATTTCTGCAAAAATGTCCATTGAAATTTTAATAGGGATTGTATGGAATCTGGAAGGAGATTATGTAAATAACCATCTTACAAAATGGCTCTGATTAGGAGAGAGAAATGGTGGTGCTGAAAGTTGTGTGTTGAAGGGCAGTTTTTTGGTTGTTTTATGATGCCAGAAACTAGAATATACTGAAATACTCATAGGGATGTTTAGTATTGAGATTGAAGTTACAGGAGAAAGAAGAAATAATTTTTTCCTGAAGAAGTGAAGCACCTAAGAAGGCTAGATGAGACAGAAACCAGAGAGCACACTAGAGGGATTAGCCTTTGATTGGAGGAAGGATATTTCCTTCATTGTAATGGGAAGCAGAATAGGTACATCCAGAAGTAGATTTATAAAGTATACGGAGGAAAAGGAGAGAATTTTCTTTCTTTTTTTTTTTTTAAAGGTGGGCGCAGCTCACAGTGGCCCATGTGGTGATCGAACTGGCAACCTTGTTGTTATCAGCACCATGCTCTCACCAATTGAGCTAACCGGCCGCCCCAAAAAGGAGAGGATTTTCAGTCCGTGGGTTCTACTTTTTCTCTGAGGAAAAATGCAGTCAACATTTGTGAACAAATAGGGTTCAAAGGTATACACAGACTGATTGGATTAGAGAAACAGTATTGCAGGCCTGTAGATACTGATAATTGTGACTATGTGACTATGAGGGTTGGGATTCTGCCAGCATGCCAGGTGACCTCTAAATAATCCAACCTCAGTGGATTGAAAGGCTTCTTGGCCATATGCCATGTGACTGTGGTTTCTTCACCTATGAACATATGGAATCAATAAGTTGTCTCTAGGTGAGCAAGGCCTGGGCTGTTTCATTTTCATGAAATAATTTATATGCAATAACCAAGGAAAGAGAACAAAAACATAACATTTTCCTCAGACTTTATACTCTGTACTACGTCATGAAAATTTTGGCATGCTCACTATTTTGTATTACTCTGTAAAAGAAGAGAGACTTGCACCATTTGGTGGTCCAAATAAGAAAGGAAAGTTGTATATCATTTTCAGTCCTGGGCATACAAGAGGGAGGCCATCACAGTGTGGAGAGGTAGCGACCAAATCAACTCCCAGAGTAGCTCCTTTCCTCTGCATCACTTGAGATGAGACAGGGATGGGTGGAGGGAAGTAGAGATTAAGAGCATGAACTGTAAAGCTAGACTGCCTAGGTTCAAATCCCAACTCCTCCTTTTAATAGCTGTGCTAGTGCTGGGCATGCTACTTAACTTCTCTTCCTGATTGAGGATTACATGACTATTAAACAAGTAGAGGTTTATAGGGAAGCACTTAGAACAGTGTTGACATAGAGTAAGCTATTATAATCTTTATTCCACCTCTGCTCAGATACATGAAACAGGTCAAGGAAAGCAACCTCATCACTGGAGGGCTGGGAAACTAGTGTGGACAACATCTCGTTATTATTTAAGGTTACCTTTAGTAGAAAATAAAAAGTCTTATCTTGGTTGACTCTCAAAAGTATCATGCTAAATGAAATAAGCTAGCCATTCTATTTTCATAATATTATGAGAAAGGCAAAAAAACTAAATGAAAGAAAATCAGATTAGTCATTGCCACAGGCAACCATGTGGGGAGGCAACCATGTGGGGAGGCAACCATGTGGGGAGGCAAATAGGCTCCAGGGAACTTTTGTGGACTGATGTATATATGCTGTCATCTGAGCCATCCTATACAGTAGGCATTAACCACATGTGGCAATTGAGCTCCTGAAACGTGACTAATGCAACCAAGAAATTAAACTTTTAATTTTGTTTAATTTTAATTAGTCAAAATTTAAACTCAAAAACTAATAATTGATTCAGTTTTGGAAAACTTTTAAGTATGTTTGGAATAACTTGGGTATGTGTATCTACTTTTTCAAGTCTAAATTTGATGAAACAGATAAAGTACTTCATATGGAAATTTAACATCTGAATTGAGATGCACTGTAAATATGAGATACACACTAAATTTCAAAGACTTAGTACAAAAAAAAGAAAAATATCAATTCATTTCATATTAAAATAATACTATTTTGGATATATTGAGGTAAATAAAATACACTATTAAAATTAATTTCACCTGTTTCTTTTTTACTTTTGTAAATGCAGCTATACTACAAATCTTAAATTACAAATGTAACTCTCATTAGATTTCTATCAGACGGTGCTATTCTACATCTTCATTGTCATGATGGTTACATGACTATATATGTTTGTCAAAACTCATAGACTCATTTAAAGGATAAATTTTAAGTATGTAAATTATGCCCCCAGAAACATAACTTTAAAAAAATATTTTAAAGACAGTAAAGGTCTTCATTGCAAAATGCTTCTGAATAATGTCTGTCTCTTAAAGTTCTGAACTTTTCAATCACAGCTTTATAAAATAGTCCAGTAATAAATTTGGTGCCTGGCAAGGAGAGGGGGTTTTCATTGATCTTTGGCCAAATATTTTTCCTTAAACAGATGGTTGAATAGAAAAGTCCTGGCAAGAGAATGATTGAAATCAGGAAATAAGCCAGATAGAGAGGGAAAGTTTGCATAGGAAGAAAGGAGAAGGATCATTGGAGGTACCAATGAGGTAGAAAAAGTATGGAAACAGCTGACAGGACACATAGGAGTTGAGGTCATGATGTGTTTTATTTAATGATTTTAAAGTGATGATATGTTCCATTCTGTGACTATGGGAGTAGGAGGCTCTGTGGAAGTGGAGAAAAGGTGAGGTAACCAGATAAGATCAGGGAATTGAGATGTGAATTTGTTGGATGAAGTGCCTACTTGTTCAATGATAGCAAGAATTAGGGTAGGGAAGAATAACATGTGCAGAGGGCAAAGTCAGCAGTGAATGAGGGGCGAGTTTAGGAAGATGATAAAGGAAGGGAGGCATGGTGGAGCTAGCTAGTGTGAATTTAAAGGGACAGTACTTGGGAACAAAGAGAACATCCCCCACCTTCACCCCCATCCAGAGGTTGGTGCAGTGTGAGAGATAAGCTCCTCCACTTTTGAGGTCCCGAAGTATAAAACGTCAAATCACTATATTGCATACCTGAAACTAATATAGCTAATATAATATTGTGTACTAACTATACTTAAACAAAAAAATAAAAAATAAGAATTCTATATTCATGCAGTTGTATATGTGTTGATCAGGACTCTAGATTTAAAAAAGAAAAGTAAATGTTTACGATGTTTGCATATGCATATTTCTGGAGGATACACAAGAAACAGCTAACTAAGGTGGCCTCTGGGGAGAGAAACTGTGAGGCCAGGCCTGACAGACCAATTGGTTACTTACCCAATTGCCTTTCTATTCCCCTTCTTCCTTTGCTGACAGAGCCCACATTTTGTTCAGATGTGACTTTAGGAGAAGCCAATCTTTTTAGCCCCAGGAGGTAAATATTGATTGGTGTAAGTGAATTATGGTAATTAATTCTCCTTTCTAATGTTTGGTTTAGGCGTGGTTATGTGAAAAAATCTTGGCTAATGAAGTATAAGAAGTATATTGGGGGCTTCTTGTTTTTGTCCCTGATTTGAAAGAGACTGAAGGAGAAACTGCTCTTCAGGCCTTTTAGGTAAATTTGGGAAAGATCATGATTCTTTGAGTTGTGGCAGCCATCTTGAGATCATGAGGGAAACCTGACAAAATTGAAGAGAAACAGAACTGGAACTCAAATATTGAATTGCTGAATTTATTAACCCGGAATCATTTATCTCTGAATCTTTTGTTATGTCAGCAAGTGTATTGTTTAAGCCATTTTAGTTGTAGCCAAGAGTATCCTGAGTATAAACACTGGGCAACAGAGGTAGAAAAGTCATTATTTTTTCCCTCTAATGTCTTTCTACTTTTTGAATTTTGTACAATGATATGACTTAATTATTAATTTTTTAAAAAATTAAGGTTGATTCCCTTTAATTACTTGGCCGTAAAAAAGAATGAAATCCTACACCACTTGCAACAACATGGATGGACCTGGAGGATTTTATACTAAGGAAAATAAGACAGAGAAAGACAAATACCATATGGTTTCAGTTATATGTGGAATTTAAAGAACAAACTAAATAAACAAACAAAACAGAAACAGATTCATAGATACAGAGAACAAACTGATGATTGCCAGATGGGAGGGAAGTTGGGGGCCTGGGTGAAAAAGGTGAAGGAATAAAGAAACACAAATTGGTAGTTATAAAGTAGTCATGGGGATGTAAAGTGCAGCATAGGGAACATAGTCAACAATATTGTGGTAACAATGAATGGTGCTAGATGAGTACAAAACTATTAAGGTGGGAGGAATCACTTTGTAATATATATATATATATATATATATATATATATATATATATATATATATATATATATATATATATATGTCTATCCACTATGCTATATACCTGAAACTAGTATAAAATAATATTGTATGTCAACTGTATTTGAAAAATAAAAATTAATTTTAAAAATGATAAAAAAAGTTAAGGTTCATTCCCTTTAACCTAGTATTTTAGTGTTTATCATAGTAAAAAATTGGAAACAATCAAAATGTTCAATAATAGGGAGTGATAACATTATGGGACATTAATATACTTGAACACTATATTGCAAATGATGTGATATTTGAGCTGATACAGTAACTACAGGAAGGAGCAAGCCATATGAGGATCTGAAGGTAGAAGCAAGCAGCGGGTAAAAGGCTTTGAGTCAGAGAAGAGTTTGGCCTGTTCAAAGAGCTACAGAAGCTCAGAATGGCTGGAGCCTGGTAAATGAGAGCAGGTAGGTTGGCAGGAGCAAGGTCACCCAGAGCTTTGCAGACTAAGTAAGGAGTTTGGTTTCATGCTAAGTACAGCCACTGGAGTGTTTTAAGCAGGGGAATGTCATATTCTGAGATATTTTTAAAATATTATTCAGGTTGTGGTCTAAAGAGCATTAAGATAAAAGATCTAGAAACCATGTCACTGGAAGAACATTGAAGGAACTGTATATTTTGCCTGGAGAAGATTATAAAAACATGATAGTTTCTTATGGAATGGATGTTTAGTTAGGATATTGAGCTATTTAACAGAGCAAAATAATAGAGAATACTTATTTTTTTCTCATGTAACAGACCAAGTTGATAGATGGGTCATCCGGGGACCTGAGTTCCTTCTATTTTGCTATTCTGCCATGCCCTGGCATGTTGCCCATGTGTCCATGGTCAGCCTAACTTACATGTCTCCCTTATAACCGGTCAGGAAGGAGGTGGAACATGCAGTATCTAGCTGCCCACCTAAACCCTGGGAGTTGCTGGGGCAGGGGGATATAGTTGTTCTTGTTACTAGAAGGAAGAGGATTACAGGATCCTACAATAGGAGTTAGATTTCAAATTAGATGGATTTAAAGTAATTTATTAGTCTGTGATATTTGCTGTAATTTCACTAAAAGTTTATTGTCAATATATTTTTTCCCTTTAGGTTTTAATGACTACTTTAGGATGTCAACTTTAAAATACTGTGAGCATACTGTGTTCAGGATTAAGACGATTAAAATAATGCTAAACCCAAGGGAGGGCATGAGTCAGTCTAGACCCAAGTTGATAAATGGCTCTGCCCCATTACTAGGGGTGTGAACATTACTTTAAGCTTCAGAATTGATCTGTAAAATGGGATTGATAAGAGTCCTTACTTAATATTATTTTGTAGAGGAAAGAAAAATTAGACTACCAGGTGCAAAATAGAAGTATAAAATTTATTTAAAACCACCCACAAAGTTCTGTGTAACCAGGAATGATACAATTTGCAATAGTTTTTTTTCTTTTAAAAACTCATGACAAAGATTTAAAATATAATTTCAATTACAGTATTCATTTAGCCTTATTCAGTTAGAACAATTAAAAAGAAACTTTATGCTCTAAATAAATGAGACACAAGGAAAATATAATAGACAATTTCCACAACTATCTTTACATGTATGTTTCAATACTAGTACATTTCAATGCATTTTGCTACATAAACATGAAATCATGTACAACTGCTGTGCACCAAAATTTAGCTTAATTCAATCTTTCAAGTAACATGCAATTTCAACTCACAAGTCTTCAAGTACTGCTAGTAAGTGTTCCCTTGTACGTAGAGCACTACCTTGATCCTGAATTGAAATGATAATTATCTTTTTCCCTTCTACATGATGAAGTGCTTTTTCTTTAAACTGTTTTCCCCATGTTAAGAACCAAAAAAGGATACTCGTGGAGTTTTAAAATCTTTTCCTTACTAACATTTCATTGTATGGGATTTTTAATACAGTAGGATGGCAGTAAGTAAAAGTCCCCCAAAGCAAAAAATTTAAGGTACAAAATAAATAGTAAATACATGCCAAAGAGAGTAAAAAAGTCAACTAGAGACAGGAATATTAACTTGTGAAATTGATTTTTCTCGATGGGGAATTCAGTACTATTCTAGTTCACCATGGGGAAGGATTTGTGAGTATTTTACTCCCACTAATGATAAACACTCGGTCTTCTCCTGGGAACCAAGTTATTGATATGCACAAGAATCTACTGGTAAGTCACCATATAAAATGGAAAAAAAAACTAGAAATTAATGCTTTTCTTTCTGTTAAGTAGTTTTACAAGTTTCTCTTTAGGGAACACTTCATTTCTTAGTAACCCAAAGGTGACCATCCACCCATATGTCGTCACAATGCAAATGCTGCCCTTTTTTTTTTTTTTGCTATAAAACCATTTCAGGAAAAATAGTTCTCTTAAAGCACCTATCACAATGTTATCTCATAAAAATTAAAAAAAAGTATGACCATACATAGCGATAAAAAATATTTATTTTTTTAAAGAGCTGTCTCTGTAAAGTCCTATGTCGTCAGCCATTTTATAATATCACAAACAGGCATTAGTGGGGATAGGCAGTTACTGAACTGAGTCACCAAAAGTGAAATTTGACTATTTAGGGCAGTTTGGCCTGCGTTTTTCATTAGTAACCCATAATGTACTAATGGACTAGCCCAAATATCTTACCTCTTTATAAAGAGCTTACTAAAAATTTTACAAATACATCTCATTTTTCTTAACTCTCTGGGTAAAGGTATATTCAACCTTTGACCCAGAGATTGTATGTGGTTGGAAACAAAGGAGAAAACAAAATAAAACAAATACAAATAAGTGGGAGACAATACTATCTCTTAAAGATGCTGACAATTTTACATTTTTACCATGACTGCCTGGGAATTAAAAGTCAGTTTACCCAGCACATTCCAAGAAACCTGCATTTCTTTCTTTTACCTGCATTTCAATATAACAAATATATTTAACTTTATGAATTGCTGACTTTAGTCTTTAAGAGTATTTTTAACACAATTACTACTTAGGAGGTTTCCTTGTTTTAGTAGTACAGGGTCGTTCTTTATAAAAAAGTGTTTCTACAGGGAAAATAAAACTTCATTAATCTAAACCCCAATGCAGAAGTTTTGGGAATTTGGGGGAGACCTCAAGTATGCATAAGAAAAGAGCTGGCTAAATCAATAGTGGAAACAAAATATTTCAGAAGCAGGTTTTGCATACAAGACGTAGGTTTTATATTATTCTTAGATCGGGGCTGACAGTTTCTAATCACTAAACTCTCTTAAGATACAGTTTATGGTGCAGAAATGCATTTAGCAGTCTGCAGATGTTTTAGTCTCAGATGGGTTGACTTGCTGTGAGACTTGGAACAAGCCCTATGGTATTCTTGCCAATATGCAGTTTCCTCATCAGTAAGATGGGAATATTCTCTGTCCAATCCTCAGTGTTGGAGAGAAAAAAAAGTAGCACAGTCAGGCAGTTTGATAACGTAAAACATTATGAAGTACACAGATTAATTATAATTTGCTTTATTATCACATTTCTTTTTTTTTCAGATAAAACTGGTATTGAGTGGGAAGAAGAAACATTAAAAGTATTTCTTGGTGTTGAGCTGGAAAAGTGAACCTGCAGATCGCTGATAGGAACACAGTTCTCCCTCATTTCTGCCCCTTGCGTTTCTCCCCATTGTGCTTGAAAGAGCTTCTGATGACTGACTTATCCCATCGTTAAAAACTCTTCCCATTACTTACAGTTCACTTTCGAACCTTTATCACCCAGATTATAGATAGTTCCTATTATTGCCAACAACCAAATTCCAAAAGGGTAAATGTACAGTTGATAATAAATACCATCCACAAAAACTGGACTGGGAGATAAGGAGAAGGTGCAAAAAAAAAAAAAAAAAAAAATTAAAAAAAGATCCCTATCTATTCTATAGATCAGACCCATTACTATGAAAGTCAGTGAGTGGTCAATTTATAATTAGTGTGATGCATTACACAGAACTAGCAAAGTCATATAGAAGTAGTGGTAGAATACTTCTTGTTTGACTTTTTGTAAAATACTGAAACACTAATAAACGAGTCAAGAGTCAAACATTGTTGGAATTGGTAAAGACAGCACTCAACACTAACCTGTGGCCTTGTGAACACATCCATTCCTAAAAACTGAATTTGCCTCTAAATGAAAAGGGCTGAATAAAAGCTCTTGATTGCTTTCGGTATTATTCCAAAAAGGATTTGAGAAATACAATTTTAAAAGACAAATGACCAAGATCATTGTTACCCTTAAAATGAACGATGTGTTTTTGTGTAGGAAACCTGAGGAATGGAGAATAGAGACAAGGGAAGCAATAGGTTTTTTTAAAAAAATCAGAGGAAAGGATAAAACTGTAAAAAGAATGAAGGTACACTTAGTGACATTGTACCTTTAGTAAAAGGAGAAAAAAATAATAACAAGCAGAGTTTCTGGTTTTATACATAGCCAAATAGAGAAGAAACCAAATTCCTTTCCAGTATTGTTTCTCCAAAAATGCAAATGTTTCTGACAGCTGCAGGATTTTATTCTGATGAACAAGACGAGAATACTCTTCATAATAGCAGCTAATGACAAAATTTCTATTTTTAGGAAAACTGGGTTTATATTGTTAACCAAAGGTTTCCTAAGTTGCACTTAAATATGGATGGGTTAATTCGGCTAATATGTTTAACATCTAATAATAATATTCCTACCTTAGACTAAGTTTTATTGTAATTTGGAGGACATCTATGGCTAAACGAACCAGAAGAAAACTTGTGACCCAGGCAGGATCATGGATATAAGTTAGGATGGGAAAGGAGTACAGACAACAAACATTGGACTTTTAAAGACAGAAATATTAAAAGTTGTATACTACCAAAAGAGAAGTACATTGTGGGACCCTTAAAAGAAAATTAGGAGTGGCAAAATAAATTAAAAAAAAAAACCTTTGAATTACCTGAACGAGTAAAATACATGCCTTTTAAAGCAAACAATAGTATTTGATTGGGTGCCCATAAGAAATGGATTGAAAAAAATTCATCCAAATACTGGAATGTAGAGAATTAAAATTTGTAGAGGTCAATGTGGACAAAAGAGTGGTGTCCTGGATACAAGCCAGTTTCACCATCTTCAATATTAACAGAGGAACTTGGTCTCTATTTTATATAAGAGGGAAAAAAAGGCCAATGAATCTAAGAAAACACAAATTGAACTTCTGTCAAAGGACGTACCGATTCCTTCTGAATTGCATTCCAAAGCCATGTATGGCATCAATTCCTAAACCCGTTAGAAAAAAACTCCACATGGAGCATAATTTGATTTGTATGAATCCACACTCTTTCAGGAATCAGGGCACTGATGATATCACTTGGTTAAGTGTGCCATACTACTGATGTCAACGTTACAAGTTCAATACACTTAAGGGCAAGTTTAGTAGCTGTGCACAATGAAACAGTATTCTAATACATGTAGACAGCCTCATCAAAATAAACTATGCTGGGACTTGTGAGGCCAACTAGGCAAGACATGTGAATAGACTGTACAACCATGGCTAGGTAGTATATAGAATGGAAATATACTTTCCCCAGTTATTTCACTCAACTTCTTTCCTTGAACCTCAGAAAAAAACTCAAAGCCATTTTATTTTTGACTTGTACCAAAATAAGATTATTTCCCAGTGATAAAATACCTCTTGGGTGATCAAGTTTGTTTTCCTACAGTCCTAACCACAAAATTCCCTTCACTTGACTCTTTAAATTCTAATTACAAAAATAATTACACACTGACATTAAAATCTGCTCTTTGAGCCCCAGTGATTGAATCATATGACTTCTAGGGTGTCTTTCGGTAATGGGGAAGGCCACTACCATATTACCTTATTTCACAATTCTTGTCATAAATTTCTACAAAAGATTAAAACTCACATTTGTACTAAATCTAGACCAAAAAAAGATCTCCATGCATTAAAAAGTTGTGAAATAGAAGGTAGCTATGTATTAAAGGTCACACACAGCTATGGATTTACATGGCACATTTGAAGGAATGCTGTGCCCACTATCCGTGGAAGTTGTCATGCAACGTCAAAATTTATCCCAGATAAAAGATCTCAATATAATTTGTTTTTCAAAGACTAAACTTAAATGGTTTGGGGCTATTTTCATACATGCTATTATGAAATAAATGATAATCAGAAGTCCATGGAAGTAATGACATTAGAAAGTAGGTTACTCCATATGAATTAAGTGAGTATCTCATTTACACAAGGGTATGCATTCAATTAAGCATGTATTAGGGTTATGTCTTAAGTAAATTGCTTATGAATCTAATCTAGTTAAAATTCTATATTTAACAAATGAAATTATTTCATCCACATGCAGACTGCATAAAGATGTTGGTAGGTTATTTAAGATGTAACATTTCGCTAATATGTTGCAAAAATTTATCTACAGCTACATTTTCAGCTAGGCTCACTTTCCAATAGTAATATATTTCAGTTAGGTTGATGACATATTTGGTATTTTGTGGATGATTTGGAAAGACGCAGGTGAAAAATGGTTTGGGAGCCATTAGAAATGGGATTTTGAAGAGCAGTGTGATATTTTGTAGGCTTCTACAATAGGCAGGAGTTATTCTCTAATCATAGTTAAGTTTGTAACATATCATGAATAGGTTGGGCTAACTTAAGAGTTATGTATCAATGAATTCAATTATACCATGAACAAAGGCAAAAGTGTGAAAACCCAATTTCAGGGCTACAAAGGAGGTGATCATTACAGGAACACATAATAGAGGTGTAGAAATAATGTTAGATGACCAGTTTTCTGAGTGAAAATGTAATTTCAAACAATTTATTTCCTTGCTTCATGAGAAAGAGCATTCTAACAGCAGTGTAGCCAGCATACAATCACAGTGCTGCAGAACATTAAATAAGCATGAGCTTTGAAAAAATTACAGGGCAGACCATGGGATGGTAAATTGTTAAACTTATGAAATAGAGTCCAACAAAGCAGGAATCATGTGGTTCCCTCCATGGGGTTATCAGTTGAGCAGGCCATTCATGGCATTAATTTTAATAACTGAACGGAAACATTTTAGTTGACACTGGATATTTTCATTTACTTGTTTTGGTAAACCGCAACTAACTTGTACATATCCCAGTATTCCCCTCAACCAACCTTGGTGCTTCAAGTTTAGATTGTTAAGGAACTTTTTTAAAGGTAGTGACACTGATTTCAATTGCTGAAGACACAGTAGATTGTTTTGAAGGAAATTTGCTATTTCTTCAAAAAATATGTGTAAGAGTACTTTCTAGGATTTTAATTCTTCAAGTTTACTATGTCATAGGTGGCAATTCAAAGAAAAACAAATGCTGGTACTTAAATTTTGCAGACATTCAATAGGTGTTGAATGGAAGAATGGATAGATGGGTGGATGGATAAAGGGTCTTAAAGCTTTATCCATTCAATCTGGTGAGGAAATTATTTCTCGTGGGAACTAAGGTCTAAAATCTAAAACGAAATATCACAAGGTTGTATTCCTGATAGTCTAATACTAGTAAATATCTTATTTAAGCAGCTGAAATGATAAACAATCACTTATTTATATACTTATATGTATAAGAAACCTTAGGCTCACAAAAATATACATGTTTTAAAACAAATCTAAGGCACACAAAATACTAAAACAAGTCAATGAATTCTCCTATTTTACATATCCAAAAGCAGAAATCTACTTGTACAAGATGATGGTCTATCAACGGACATTGTTATTTACAGTCCCTTCATATTCCTTTACTTGGATTAGTCAAAAGCTTGAAACTGATACTTTGCACCATATATTATTTCAATATAAGTTATATAATGAGTTTTTCTTTAGAGCTTGCTGGAACTGTTTGCTTTTGCACCAAAATTTTGAGAAGTAGCGGTTGTGGGCTTCCTATGGCATTTCCAAGGGAGAAGCACCACTAGGTTTTCTATACTCCCAAGGAATCTGATACTTTGAATGTTATAGCACCTCTGCATTTTAACAGAATCAAGTATTTCATTGAAATTTCTGTTTGTTCTAAACGTTTGGTTTGGGCAATCCCTTCTATTTTGCTATGAATCAAGAAAGTAACAGGAAAAAATAACGAGAGGACTAAATAAATGGAATCCCTATTTTCCCGTTACTTAGAACATAGGGATTTACCAGAGATGAATTACTAGCCTTACACTACTTTGGATTAGCTCTTAATGGACAGAATCATACTTATAACACCATTCCTACTGTTTGTTTGGGATGTTGTGGGGATGTGATGATGATAGGGAATTTGTTTTCAAAATAGTTTTACAGGAATTTTATTCTAATTCTGTACCAGAACGACTTTCAGAATAAGGCAACTGGGGATGGGTAGGGTTTTCACTATTTAATTTTTGAGTTTTATCACCTTGAAACTTTAAAAGCATTTGACTCTTCTGAATCCTATTATGTCCCATCTCCTTTTGGAAACACCTTTCATGGATTATATTGAGAAAGCTAGTGTGAATGTAAATTGTGGCCACTGTTGCTCAATAAATCAGAAGAGACCACTCTTACTTAGCTCCAAAGAAAATGTTAATCAATATCGATGATATGCTTCCAAATTCCAATTTTAGAGATAATTAACATTTTTTTGCATGAGCTAACTATTTTATATAAGTAGCTAATATTTGAATGAGAAAGGACACATTAAAACAAACAAACCATATACATGATTAGAATACATATTGCAGTTAACAAGATGGAACTCTACACAGCAAGAATAAATGACTTCTCTTGTATGCAAATATGCACAAACAATAGACAATAAGAATCTTCTACTATACTATTTCAAGTTACTTTTAAAAATAGAAAGTGCTTTTAAAATATATATTTACAATCTATGAACAACCTCCAACCATTACTAACAATAATGAATTATGTTATACCGGAGAGATATTTTAAGAGAGAAAACATTTCATTGGTTTGTTTGTGTCGAAGGAATACGTCAAATTTCTAGCAATGATTGGAAGATGTTGGAACAATGGCACCATGAAATAATAATTCAGCTTATTTTTAACTGTGTCAATGTGGGTAAGCACCAGGAGCTGTGTAGAGTTAACACTATGTATCTTGATTTTACACCGTAGCACATGACCTGTTAAAATCCTCTAAAAATGACTCTTGTTTCATAGTAAACAGACTTAATTTAAAGCACCAAACTGAGTGATTCTATCAAGGTTAACACCTAACCAAAACATTTCTTTATATATTTAAAACTATAAAACTTTTATTTTTGCTTAAAATGTGCACCTTCTACCAATTGTCAAAATATAGTCACAGTTAAGAAATACCCACCCTATTTTTTCATTTTGAACCTCAGCCTTCAAATGGGTGAGATGAAGATATATAGTAAACGACAACATGACTTTCTTTTAACAGCACCTTGAAAAAATACACTACACTAGCAAAGGCATTAAGAAGGGGAGAAAAGCTTTCAGACCCAATGATTATAGGGCCCTGCGACATGAGTGAGAGCATAAGGGGACACGGTGACAACATTGTCATGGGTTAATGTTAATGCTTTATGAGAAGGAATTTGGTTCAATTCATTAACTTCAGGGGACAGTTCAGTACCCTCATTAGCTGCCTGATCTTTCTGCTCTGAGGCCTTGGTTTTCTTATTCTTAGCTTCTTTAGCCTCGAATTTAATCTTGTTTAGTTCAAAACCATGTTGGGGCTTATTCAGGTTTTTGTGCTGGTAGAAGACAAGGGAGAGGCGTGTAGGATGATTCCGGTTTGGGTGTTCGACAGGAGTCGTAGCATGAAGCTCTCGCCGGGCACACTCAATCAAAACGGAGCCATGAGCGGGCGCTATCGCCACCCCACCGATATTGGCATCCAAGAAGATGTGCTCACTGTCTGACCAATACTCATCAATGTGGGGCAATTTCTCCTCAGCAGAAGACAAGGGGTCGTCTGACAGGGGGTCATCTGATAGAGGCTCATCTGCTTCAGAATGCTGCTCATCTTCTTCCATCAGACAGGAAGCAAGTTCAGGAGGAGAGGTGATGAATGGGGCCTGCTGGTTTGGCTGATTGGAAGTTAGCTGCTCAGATGGACAAGTGGGAGGCTCAGGATAAATGAGGGAATCTGACATAGGAGTAGACAAGGTTGGAAGATGACCCACGTCACCAGGCGGTGCAATTCCAGTGCATTCCCCAGCGGCAGCATTAGCACCGCTGTGTCTTGCAGAAGGCATTGTGCAGTGGGGATTGCTACTTCTTTCTGAAAACCCATACAAAACTGATGCATCATTCTTAAAAGGAGATGTTGTGGTCGAAGCAGTCTTAGGGGACCAGGAAAAGCCTGGAGATAAGTTTCCCTCTTTCACTGGGTGAGGAATGGATGGGGTCAGTGAGTAGGTTTTAGTGTTGTCCGAACCTTTGAAGATAAAACTGGGTTCAGATTCACTTTTTATTTCAGGTTGCAAGGTCTCAGTTTTATTCCCTAAACAGAAAAAAGGACACCAGATGTGAAGATAAGTACAAACTGCTTTTGGTAGTTGTTGTCTTTAAAAACTAGCTCTGAAGAGAAGTACAAAGAATAATATAACAAAACATTGATGAGGGCAATGCTAGCCAGTTTTGTTCTATTTACTTTAAGTCAAACACACACACGTGTACATTAATAATTGGATGTAGTTCGGTAAGCTTTTTCATCCAATGATTTTCCTTAAAGAATTCTTCCCTTTCAAAACAATCATAAATAAGTGCACAGATTTAGCCAAAAAGATGTCCACTGTTCAAAACAGTAAGATATTAGAAATGACTTAATTGGCTATGAAGGAAATATTAAACCATACAGGGGAATATAATGCAAGTGATATTATGATGACAAAGAGTGAGCAATATTTAACTACAAAGAGATGTTTAGATAGATTTTATGTACAACATGATCTCAGCTTTGAAAAAAAGTAAAAATAAGTAATAGTTTATAAATATTTCTGGATAATGAAAGCACCATAACTGGCAAAATTAATTATTAGGCAAAGGGACGTCACATAAAAAAATTTTAGTTGGAAAAAAGCTTTCTGTAACCTCAAAAACACATGCATTTAAGTTCGTTTCTTTCTGAGTAAGGTAGATCATGAACACATTGGCCAAGATGGGTTAACTGTTCTGACACATCCACAAAAACAGCACATCAAGTGGAAATTTTTTGTTGAGTATATGCTCCCTATTTTGCAGTTCTAAAAAATTTTTGGAAGTGCAAAAGCAGTGAATTTTAGGACCAAGAAACAGAATAGGTAATGTGGCCATATTTTAAAATAACAATATAATTGTAAACATTTAATTCAGAAGAGCTGCAATTTTTCCCTCAGACAATACAACCTGGAGACATGACAGTTTTCATTTTTAAAGGCTACTTCTACATAGGCCCCAAGGAGTAGTATATCAAGAAACCCATGCCACTATCTGTGGCTGCATCTGTTATTATAGAGGTTAAGTTGTCAACAAATATAAAACATGAGAAGGAAAGATTAAAATACTGATGAGTTTTTCACTGAGTTGAATAAAACTGTACAATAAAAAGTTCTTATGGGTAAGATAACAAAAAGATGAGAGGTTGTGGGCGAAATATTACCCATATGGCTACTACAAGTGCATATATTATTTTTAAAATAGCATATAAAGATGCTATCTATCAGGGAATGAATTTTAAAACAAACCTAAATTAAATATATGTTAAATGGGGCTACAAGTAAAAAGGAATAATTTCTCTGCCTTCCCTCTTCATTATCTCTTTAATGAATCTTCCCCAGCATTACATAAATACCTGCACTGTAGTTTCTCTTATCTTAAAATAACAAATAATCAATCGCTCCTACAAATATGAAAATCAAGAAAGTTAAGGAATGCTCTCTAATTCTAAATTTGAATACCAGTATAAATTCATGGTGTTTTTTTTTTCTTTAGGCTCCTTGGAGAAATGGCTGATTTTAGATATGGGGCAGGATTATATAAGATGAGCCTGGCACATCTTGTTAGAACAGAAGCTAAGGAAGCTATCAAAGACAATCAGGGTCATGACAAAAAAATTCAGATGCCATCTCGATGGGTTTCTACTGACTAAAGATGAGACAATTTGAGGATTGTTTTTAAAAAGCATTTCCAAATTTAGTTGAAAAACACCTACTTAATATGCACTGAAAAATAAACTGTGTTAAAAAACTATGAGATCAAAATGATACTAAATTTTAAAAAAATTGACCAGACTAGAAGATACTTGGGAACTAACTTTATTCTGAAAACTGGTGAATCAAGGCAAATAGCTAAGCATTCATTCTGATTCCCCAACATGAACCATACCTCAGAATCAACAAGTTATTGATAAGGACAGCATTTCATTTTAAAAGAATATCAACTAACAAATGGAAAAGGAAAAATCACTTTCTTCCAATGAAATAAAGAATAAAGAGTAGGATCATAAATGTTTCTAAAACCATTAGGTAAAAAGCTGATAGGAAACATAATCAGTAAATCAGGTTGACAACACCTGACACCTGTATCAGTCTCAACTTCACAGAAACAGAAGTGTACAAATCACAGATAGTGTTCTTGCCTTAGTAACTTTTTTTTTTTTTTTCAATTGAAGCTGAATTAGTCAGGACAATGGTTTCTGCTATAAGGAAAAAAGAAAAGAAAAACAAAAAAGAAAAAGAAGAAAAATTTAAGTTTCAAATCAAAAAAGGAATAGGACACATATCAACTAAATATAATGAGTTACTTTGTTTGGATAGTTATTTAAACTAACCAAACATAAAAAACAAAAAAAAATCAACTAAGAGACATGAAGCAATTTGAACATTGATTGGTATTAAGGCATTATTTGATTTTTTGGTTTAGTTTTAGATACTGTGGTTATAAAAAATATCATTTAGTGACACATACTGATAAATCAATGGATATGACTTTTGCAATTTATTAAAAAAATCTAAGGAGGGGGAGTCCTGGGTAAGGGTATAGATGAAATAAGAATGGCTATATATTGACATTTTTTAAAATTGTGAGCATAGGAGGGATGTGGGATTCATTATATAATTCACTCACTTTGTACATTTAAAAAAAATTTCCATTTGAGAACCTCAACCCTATAAACTTCATTGCATTCAATTCACCCCCTTTATAGCAGCCTTCAGATCTAATGGTGAAACCTCAATCTGCATCTCACCTGACACAGACCAGCCTCTGACATGGTTGATCATTCCCTCCTCGAAACACCACACTCTGATGATTTCACGTCTACCTCACCAGACATACCAAGTCTTTCTTGCTGGTTCATCTTCATCTCTGAAGCCTCTACAAATTGAGACTTCTCAGGACTTGTCCTTGATCAAATTTCTTTTCTATCTTCTTCAGTTTTTCTGTGATTTTATTCATTCTCATGGCTTAGATACTATCTCTATGCAGCTGACCACCTAAATTATATCTCCAGCCTGAACCTCTCTCTTCTCTGAACTACACTCTTATTCAACTGCTTACCTAACATCTAGACTTGAATGCCTGACAGGTGTCTTGAACTTGACTTGACATGTCGAAAATTGAGCTTCCCATCTCCCTTTATATCTTTCCAACTCTGTTCTTGTCTCCCCATTCCTCATGACATGTTGGTAAGTTTCTCCATCTTCCAGTTTCTTCAGGTCAATAATATCAGGGTAAACCATGACACTTCTTTTTGTCCACACTCCAGCTTTAATCTATCTGAAGTCCTGTTGACTCTACCTTCAAAACATACCCAGCATCAGACACTTCTGATGTCCCCCTCATTAGGCAGTTTCATTATCTCTCTCCTGAGTGTTTAGGATACCCTCTATATGATCACCCTACTTTTCTATTCTCTGCCAGAGTTCACTCTAGTTCTAACCCAATAACCAGAATGTCAGGTTTGAGTCACATCATACCCCTACTCTATTCTGAAATCTCCAGTAACTTTCTCACTCACAGTAAAGGCCAAAATCTTTACAGCAGTTTACAAAGCTTGAGATTGCTCAAACCCACTCTTAACTCGCTGATCTCAATTCCTACTATTCTCCCCATTTCAAACTTCACCTTCGGCCACACTGGCCTCCCTGCTTACATCAAGTATTCAGGTAAATTCCTGCCTCCTGACTTTTGCACTTCTCGTTTCCTCTGCTTGGAATGCTTTCTCCAAATAAAAATACTGCTGATTCTCACTTCCTTTAGAACTTTTCTCAAATGTATCCTTCTGACGACGCTATTTAAACGGAGTCCTTTTACAGGACTATCTTCCCTCTTTTCACAGCTGTATTTCCAATACTTAGAACACTTTACAGTAGTGCTCAGTGATATTTGTTGACTAGATTACTTAAATTGATGGTAAAGGTGATTAAGGAAGACTTCAAGGAAGTGCTGACATTTCAGGAGTAGGGCTTCAAAACTGACGGGGAACAATAAATAAGAACATGTTTGTTTTTAAAGCATAGGTGAAAAAAATACTAAGAACTACAGATGGGTCACTTTTTTGTTGACTTTTGGTCTGGGTAAGTATGTGGAAATATGTTCAGTGTCGTGGTTTGACAACTAAACAAGCTAAATTAAAAACAAATGAGCTATAAAAAATGAAGAATACATACAAAAGAAAAACAAAAGACAAACAAATGAGCTTTAAGAACAATTAGCTAACCTAATTAATTGCTATCTAACTGAAAATTTTTCTTTTCATAATGTTTCGTTCCTAAGACAGTAGTAAACAGAAAAGAAAGGAAGAATAAGGTACAAAGGTAACCCCAAACTTCCAACAATAAAAATTGAGCGCGGCACATTAGCTGGGTCCATAGGCCTCACCTAAAAGCGGCAGCAATGAAGCCTTACTGCTGTTTGTCGTCGAGTTATTCTTCCGCTTGATTCGAGGAATGAATTTCTTCTCCACAGCCCTTATCTTGTGAGCGAGAACCTCTGTCATCATCGCTGCTCTCTTCTTCCCAGAACGAGGAACTGGCTGAGTAAAACATGTTCTTTTCTTGCGGCGGGGTGTGAGGACTTCAATTGCTCCAGATCTGACCTTGGCTTCCATTCCTTCCCTTGAGCCAAACTCATCTGTGTC
Source organism: Rhinolophus sinicus (assembly GCF_036562045.2). Lineage (NCBI taxonomy): Eukaryota > Metazoa > Chordata > Mammalia > Chiroptera > Rhinolophidae > Rhinolophus > Rhinolophus sinicus. Next base: position 46,703,181 of record NC_133757.1, on the reverse strand, counting down.
TGAAAGTTTATAAAGTGGTAGCACATGCAGCTGCTCATCTTGTGGAATAACACCCAACAAGCGGTTATCTTCTCGTGTTAAAGTACAAACCTGATAGAAAAAAAGCATGAAATGAAAAATAAAGGTCCTCCACATTCATCATAGTTATTACTATCTTCTTATTGTTGCCATAGTGAAAGGGATCTGTATTCCCATTTTATTTTCAGTTGGTTATTGCTGGTACATTAACTTTGGAGAAATGTCTTATATATCAAGCCACCCAACACTATTTAATTCTAGTAACTTATCAATTCTAAGCAGACCAGTGTAATTGAGTTGATTTTATAAGTAAATGATATTGTACATGTTTATATATTTTATAACACGTGTGTTTTAAATATTAAGCTTTCTTTATGTTACACTCCACTTTATTTAACTAAGTTTAGGAATGGTTGCTGAATTGCTCACTGCCTTCATATTAAATATGAACTGTTAAGAAGATATTACTTTAGCCTATTTCTTAATATTTACATGTCACATTCCTTGAGTAGAAGGTTAAATTATGATGAATTTTCTAAATTGCTATGTTTTTTTCTAGGATTTTTTCACTCTATCTATAAGTGGAATTTATCCATACATATTTTTTTCTACCCTCCTTGTAAGGATGATTTCCTTTTCTAGAAGGATTTATATTCTAATAGCTAAGAAAACTAACAAAAATATTTACCTTGGTAAATTCTTTTCCTTTTTTTTTTTTTTAAACATTTATTTTAAGTGTGTTTTTCCAGGACCCACCAGCTCCATATCAAGTAGTTGTTTCAATCTAGTTGTGGAGGGCGCAGCTCACAGTGGCCCATGTGGGGATCGAACCAGCAACCTTGTTGTTAAGAGAACCTCACTCTAACCAACTGAGCTAACTGGCTGCCCCTACCTTGATAAATTCTATCTTGCTGCTCCATTTTGCTTGTATTCTAGATAGGAGCATATCAATAAGTTTGCCTATCATTCTTTGAATGTGAAATGGGACGTCTTAAGAAAATTCTGTCTTGATGAGTGTATTTATATGAATAAACACAAAATGCTACTTTGAGGGGACATGTGCATTCATATGGTCACTGCAGCATTATTTACAATAGCCAATATGTGGGGGCAGCCTGGGTATCTGTCCTTAGATGAATGGATAAAGTGGAGGTGGTACATGTATACAATGGAATATTGCTCAGCTAGGGAAGGGAATAGGTTTTTGCCATTTGTGACAGCATGGATGGACCTGAAGGGAATTGTGCTGTGTGGAGGATGTGAGACAGAGAAAGACAGATGCAACGTGATTTTGCTTGTATGTGGAACCTAAAGAACAAAGTAAACAAAGCAGAAAAAAACTCATAGAAAAAGAAAACAAAAAAGAAATGTAATAGGAAAAGAGCAGAAAAAAGAAAAATGACACAGTGAAGCAGAGAAACTAATGAGCTAAATAAGTATAAAATAAGGACCAGGCAAGTGAATGGAAGGAACCCGGCAACTATCGCCTATTCCCAGGCACGCATCCTACAAGCACAGCTGGCTTCACAGTTATGGGATCAATAGACTTGCAAAGCGTTCTGCACTCAGGAGTTCTGGTGTTTAATGGATTCTCTGTGGCTGCTGTCTTGAAGTTATTAGTAATTTTATATTTGGACATGTGCTTTGTAAGTGAAGTTTCAGGACAACTGATCGCGAGCGAAGGGCTAAGAGCCCCTGCATAGATGCCATCCTGCCTCTTGCCTTTCACCATCTCCATCCCACTCCAGAATGGGCTCTTGGCTGGCAGCTCTCCCACTCCTGGGCACAGGCATGATGAGAATTAGGGCACAAGCACCACAGGGACCGCGTCACAGGGCTGGCCCGAGGCCTCAGAGAGGCACTATGCTCACCCTGATTGTATCTCCATGCTTGAGGAATATGACATTAAATGAGAAATAAAAAACTCCATGACAATTCAAGAAAGACCGCAGTAGAAAATGACTTTTCCTCCTTTTTGAACATCGAGTCCCACAGTTTTATTTTATACTGGGCCCTGAAAATTATGTATCTTGTCCTCGGTACCTGAGAACTTTATTGCCGCAGAACTACACTTGTACCCACAATCCTGTTCTCCTCCGCCTAAAACTTGCAATATCAAACTAAAAAGTCCAAGAAAACCTGAGAATTTAAAAAAGTTTAGTTAAGAGAAACGGAAGGCAAGTTCTTTTAGAATCAGGCATTACTCTATGCCCCATATCTGAAAAGTGGGGAAAGCAACTGCTTGTAAAATAGCTATCAGGTTTTTTATTTTTAACACACCATCTTGCTCACTTTAGTTTCCTCACACATACAGTGTGCATAAGACCGAGAGCTGTGATGTCCTCTGCCAAACCTTATTCAAATTCAAATTCTGCCACTTGCTAAGTGGGTGACGTTGGTCATGTTACCTAACCTTTCATAGTGAATTTCACTCTTCTGTAAAATGATTATAATAATGAATTTGCAGTGTTGTTCCGATTGAATGGTTTATCATGAAACAGACACAGAGTATAATGCTTAGCATGAAGTACAGACATACTTCTATTAAAAAACACATATATAATTTAAAGAGTATTTTATATTTTTAATATTTCAATGAATATGGGTAAACTCATTTGTGTCAAATACAAAGAACCCATAATTTTAGTTGAAATGATCAAGTTATTACAGTGTTTCAAAGGCTATGTCCACCGAATCTCGATGGGCCCATCAACTGTCATTATGTACAATAGTTGAAATGGCAAACAGTGTTTTTCTGTGGCAAGCCTAAAGTTGATTTAAAGTTTTTGGTACCCCTGAGACCCAAGCAAAGTGTTTAGTCTTTCACATGCCCCCAATTTTTTTTCTTAGATATTGAGAATTTTCTTGATTGCTTTGATATGTGAGAGTGTAGCTTTATAATAGAATGAGAGTAGTGACTAATGTGTATAATAATCCACAATTAGCAAAACCATGAATCCGGGTTTATCTTTTTCATTTCTATTATGCAGTAAACAGTATTTGTTAAATTACAATAGTTTTAAAATATAATAAAATTAAATTCCAAATAAGTCATAATTCTTTTTTAAGTGTGTTTTTCCAGGACCCATCAGCTCCAAGTCAAGTATAGTAGTTGTTTCAATCTAGTTGTGGAGGGTGCAGCTCACAGTGGCCTATGTGGGTATTGAATCGGCAACTTTGGTATTGTAAGCACCTAACTCTAACCCACTGAGCTACGCAGCTGGCCCAAGTCATAATTTCTTAAGAAAAAAATATTATGGGCAGCTGGTTAGCTTAGTTGGTTAGAGTGTGGTGCTCTTAAAAACAAGGTTGCCGGTTCAATCCTGGCATGGGCCACTGTGAGCTGTGGCCTCCACAACTAGATTGAAACAACTACTTGACTTGGAGCTGATGGTTCCTGGAAAAACACACTTAAATAAATTTATAAAGTTAAAAAAAGAAAAAAAGAAGAGAAAAAAAAATTCTGTCTTGAATATAACCTGTTTTAGCCCTTTTCCCTACTTTATTTTTATTCATTGTAGAGAAGTAAAAATATACAGAACTATATACAGAAAACTCCTGACCATTGATAGCTAATATTAATACTTTTCTACATAAACTAATATTTTAATAATAATTAATTTTCAACTGTCATTAAAGACCCATTAAAAATATATCCAATGGTTTCATTATTATTCAATAAAAACATTTTCCTAGAACTAAGAGCTCTTTCTAAGACAGCAGAGGTGTTTTAAGACTCGAAATAAATGAAATTGCTCGATTTGATTTTCAAGGTTGATAGAACTGGATGGACACAGATGATAAAGTAAAGTAAACTAAAAGTTTTAAAAAGTCACACTATTTTCTCAATATCTATGATCTCATTTACCTGCAAGCCTTAAAATATTGAACTCTCTTGAGTGCAATTTGTTGAAAATTTAAAAATAATTGCTAAAAATTTGAATCTTCTACCAGTAAAAAAGTTCAATCACTTTATTTGTCCATAGGGAGATGAAGAAGGGGACAAGGGCTAGACGAGAGGAACCAAATTAGAAAGACTGAGGAAACAGACAGAGTGGAAAAAGATTTGATAGTAGAATTTCAAGAGTTCAGGTTTTCGAAGATGGGAAAATCTGGAATTATGCCAAGTTTTAGATACGAGCCTTCCTGCACAAGTAATGAGAGCAATAGCGAAGAAAAACACTGAATAACATGAGAGAAGCCCAAGAAAAGGAACAAAATTTAGTTTGACTCTAAACCCAATCCAGCCTGATCGCAGATATCCTATTAATATAACAAGGCAATTCAGGTAAAATGTACTAGGAAGCAATGATGATGAACCACTTTCTGGCTAAAATTCATCTGGACAGATTTATAAAATTTCAATATCTAGAAATAGCATTGGTCTCAAAGACTACAGTCATAACCAGCGGAGAGGAGTAATATGCAAAAAAGTTATTTCAGCTCCTTAAGCTATCACTGACAGGCTTTACTGACAGTGACGAGTCAGGCTGTGCACTTCTAATCACACCGTAAGAACCTGGAGCTGTCTCTTATACAGGACCAATCAAAGAAACAGGTGTAGTGCGAAACAGAGGTGATCACTATTAATCTGTTTTACTAGGTAAAAGGAAAATAATTACTTGAAAAAAAGCTTAAGCAAACTCTTTGCCCTTACAAAAGGGTTGTTGCCTGATTTTTCCCTGGTCTTCTACCTAATTTAAGTATCCCTTGATTGACTTCACACCACAGTCATGTGATTCTTTTCATGGCTATAAACATAGTATGCACACCTAAATGCAAATATTTCTGGCAATTTTGGAATATTCATGTAACTTTATACATACTGCAACTAAGAAGTACTACGCATAAAACTGATGATAAATTTGGCACAGTTCCCTCACAAAAACTACGTATAAAATACAAATGGAAAAAAGAAACATTAAGTTCCTCAACTTTCTACCAACCAGTTTGATAACATAGACTCGTTGCTTTGAATAATCATGTACTCTTATCTGTCAGCAAACATACCACAATGAAGTATCTAATTGAAGACTTTCAACAAAATAATTTATTTAAGGCTAGTTCTGTACCTTTTTGGAAGGATGTCGATAATCACTTAAATTAATGCTATCGATATATACACTAGGTGGAACAGAACATAAAACAGGATGTTAAGGCAATCATATTTAAGGACTTTAACCTAAGAATATAGCAATGGAGCTTTTAGAATCAAAAGCCACCCAGGTACATACCACAGTGCTTCCATTATTCATGTTGTGAATGTCTCTGTGGGGATGGGCACAGAAGTCTAGGCAAGCAGTGACCCCAGAGAAAGGACGACCTTCTTTGCTGCCAAGCCGACATTCTCGGGCAACGTGTTCATATTCCACCTAAAAAATAATGTACGACACGCCGTTTAAGAGACAGAATCACGTCCAAGAAAGACTAAAACTCATTTCCTGACAAAGTTCTTAAATCAATTAAACTTTATAATTTCAGAGATTTCTGAGACTACAGTGTATGATTGCATTGCTAGGTAGTTTAGCAACATTATGGTAGAGTTTGAGAATCCATGGGTAAAATGAAAATCACCGACAGGCTGCAGGTAGGGTGAGGACCCTAATACCCACTGGTGGTGGATAAACAGGTAGAGTAGCCTATAGCCTATGTCATTACACCAGGAAGAAAGACTAATCATTAATCATGTATGTAGAGTTTTTAATGTGTATAAAAAGTAGATACACATACATATTCACAAACCAGCAATAAAGTGAATTTATCAAAATTTTAAGTAAAAAGCTAAATTTAACAGAGAGCATGTTATTCATAATACAATTAAAGATTTAAAAAATATGGACCTCTGGTTATGTTTAAAATTTAAAAAATATTTACACTTACTTTCTACTTTTTCTGATATGTGATTTGCAAATATTCCTTCCCATTCTGTGGTTGTCTCTTATTTTAATTTGTCCCCCCCCAGCTTAACTAAGCTATTACTGACATATAATATATGTAAGTTTAAGGTATACAATGTGATGATTAGATACATGTATGTATTGCAAAATGATTACCACAATAACGTTAGTTAACATCTCAATCCCTTCACACAATTACAATTATTTTGTGTATGTAGTGATATCATTTAAGATCGCTTATAAACTTTTAAGTATATAATACAGTATTGTTAATTCACATGTGCAATAGATCCCCAGATTTTATTTATCTTATAGCTGGGAGTTTGTACACAGGGACCAACATCCTCCCCCCCATTTACTTTCTTTCTTCTTTTTTCCCCCAAAGATTTTATTGGGGAAGGCGAACAGGACTTTATTGGGGAACAGTGTGTACTTCAGGACTTTTTTTTTTTTTTTCCAAGTCAAGTTATTGTCCTTTCAATCTTAGTTGTGGAGGGCGCAGCTCAGCTCCAGGTCCAGTTGCTGTTGCTAGTTGCAGGGGGCACAGCCCACCATCCCTTGCGGGAGTCGAACCGGCAAACTTGTGGTTAAGAGGTCATGCTCCGACCAACTGAGCCATCCGGGAGCTCAGCGGCAGCTCAGCTCAAGGTGCCGTGTCAATCTTAGTTGCAGGGGGTGCTGCCCACCATCCCTTGCGGGACTTGAGGAATTGAACTGGCAACCTTGTGGTTGAGCCCACTGGCCCATGTGGGAATCGAACCGGCAGCCTTCGGAGTTAGGAGCACAGAGCTCTAACCGCCTGAGCCACCGGGCCGGCCCCCCATTTACTTTCTTGATGATGTCCTTCTGAAGCACAAAATGTTTAGATTTTGATGACCTATTTTTCCTTAATTTCACTTTTAGATTGTCTATTGCTACTGTACAGAAATACAGTGATTTTTGCATATTGATCTTATATCCAGAGACCTTGCTAAACTCATGAGTTCTAATAGTGTGTGTGTGTATGTGTGTGTCTGTGTGTCTCAGTATTTTCTACATACAAGATCATATCATTGGCAAGTAGAGATGCTTTTATCTCTTCTTTTTTAGTCTGGATTTCATTTACTTGTCTATTTACCCTGACTAGAATCTCTAGTATGTTTAATAGAAGTGGCAAGAGTAGACATTGTTATTTTATTCCAGATATTAGGCAAAAAGCTTTTAGTCTTTTATAATTAATTATGATATTAGTGCTGAGGTTTTCATAGATGTCCTTTATTAGGCTGAAGCAATTCCCTTCTGTTATTAGTTTGTTGAGTGTTTTTATGATGAAAGTTAGTTGGATTACCTTTTCTGCACCTATAGAGGTATGTGCTCTTCTGTTGTTCTATTAATATGATATATTACATTGATTAATTTTCATGTGTTGAACAAATCACATATTCCTGCTTTTATAAGTTTTATTCCCAGAAATAATCATAATTCTGTCACTCTGGAGTTTTAATTAAAGTACCACAATAACAAGACTTCTAAAAAGTACTAGATAATTTAAGTTGTCCAATAAAAATAAATATACATCAAAGTACAAACTGGAAAGGTTTTCTATTAACAATGATTTTGTTTATACAGAAATTTCAACCATGTTTAAGAGTACCATATAAGGTTCTAAAACATACCTGGTTCTGGTAAGCAACTGGAGCATACTGCTTATAAACTGGAGCTAATTGTGTAGCCAAATTCTGTAAATTATCTTCCAGATTTTTTTCCTATAGGAAAAGACAGTCCATAAAAGTTGCTTCCCAATGACATGTAAGATGAGCTTAAGGTGTGACAATGGATCATAAATCATTGCTGATGTGTGCTTGATATACAATCCATACTTACCCTGATAAAAGAATCACCATAGCAAACGACAGATTGCTTTTTCAAATTTATACTATTAGTGACTGTTATGCTTTCATTCAATCTTTTGAAATTAAAATTCTATGTTATAAGCAAATTAGAAATCTAAATGGTGTTAGAGGTAATTTGTAAAACTGCCCATGTTGCTAAAAACGAGAACTATATTTTATATTTTTTCAATGGTACTGGGCACTGGAATTAAATCAAGATAAGGTTGTTGCCAGTAAGGGGAGATGTCGAAGCAAAGAATTCTGACACAGTGCAACAACTTTCTATAACTGAGATGGCAGAGTGATACACATAAGGCACATACCATGTATCAGATCCTGTGCTAAGAGCTTCAAATGTTATAAGTGGGCAAATGGTTGTCTAAAACCAGGTTTCTACACCATAAAGGCTACAAATTGAGGAAGATTCAGTAGGACTGTGAGAACGTAAACACCATTACCAAGCATCTGAAGTACCCCTGAGTAGAAACACATAAAGGCTTTTTCAAAAGAAAAGTGTGATGACAAGATTCTCTATTAAAAATGTCACTGATGACAGAATGAGGTATGAAGCACAGAAGGAAGACTTTGGCAACAATAGTTGAAAGACAACTATGATAGTTTTTCAGAAAGGATTATAATCCTAAATCAAGCCAGAGACTTGTAAAAATGATCAGTCACATCTAAGGAAGACAACTGAAGGGGGGCACTGAGAACGAGGATGAAGGAGGAACTTAAGAAGGTGTAAGACTTCTGCCTCATTTGAAATTTGGTGGATGCCAAGAACACAGAAAGAAGACTTTCATATGGATCAGTTCACCTCTGGTATGTATCAGATTATTATAAAACACAGCAACGCAGACATGGGAAGCTAATTCATGAGTGTTTTTAAACAAGCCTCAATCATGGCAACTTGTAAAGCATCAGTGATACCCTTTTGGTTTCCTACTGATTTATGTTGGTGCGTTCATTGAAAAAGAAATTCATGTACATAGGGTCTATATCTAGATTACTCTGTTTCATTTATCTGTCTACTTAGCTATCTTTTACTTAATGTAACTTAACCTAGGCAAAAAAGTCAGGATCTTACTTTAAAAACAACCTGGCTATCCTCTGACATTAATTATTCCATTTATTTGGGGAAAACTTTAGAGTTATGATTTAAATATCTATTGAAAAGATGTTGATTACGTGTTCTAAAACTTAAAATACTGTGTGGTATGGGTTAATTGTGTTTTACTGGTAGTAGAGTATTATGAACCATCCACTGTCACAAGTCAGGCTGCATAATTTGTCATCTTACAAAGAAACCTCATTTATTGGGCGGAAATGTTGAAACAAGTGGGCAAATGGAAACAAATCAGATAAAGCTTGTATTGTTGACTACTGGTATCATTTTACAAATAGAAGACTCATTCATATGGTAAAAATCCTGACTTTCTAATTGTTTCATTAGAATAAATGTGTGTGTGTGTCAGATAAAAAGGTTTCTTCTTATCAGATCTTTACTGGTTGGGGCTCAAGCCAGTATCTCTCTACTCTTTTTACCCTATACCTGATCTCTAGGACCATCAAATCCACATCCATGGCCACAATTACCACAGATCACCACCCCTTGAGCTTCAGATTTTTATTATTGAACTGACATCCCACTTGGAATACCCTTGGGAAATCTCGAACCCATTGTGTCCAAAATGAATTTACTTTAAACTCTCCTCTACAAACATGGTACTATTTTAGCATACCCTTTGTCAAGAAAAAGCACCACCGTCTATTTTAAAAAATATTTCTAGACCAACCACTGCTCACTATTTCCTGTCACAACCATAATCCAAGCCACTATTATCCCTTCCCTGGACGAGTCTTATAGCTAGCTTATTTTGCTGAACCCACTCTTGCCCAACTCCAATCCATATTCAAAGAGCAGGCAGAGAGAGTTCTGTAAAAGAGAAGTGTAATTATGTCACTCTCCTCCTTAAAACCTTTCAATGATCTTCCAAACTCTTGGGATGGCTTACAAGGATGCTGCATGCACCTCACTTTCCCTTGCCTGCTGTGCTTCATAGGGGCCTTCTGTCAGTTCCTGGAATGAGCAATGCTTCTTCCTGTATTATAAGCACTATATATATGTTATTCATTATTAATAATAACCATTAAAAAACTGATCTCACATTTATTAATTGTATAATAGTATTACTATTATAGAATAAAATTTAACAGTCATGTCAATATTACTAATATATTTACATACTAACAGACAATTCATCACATAATATTTGGAAAGAAAACTTAACTAGTTAATTTTAAGGGAGAACTGACATCACATTATCAAATGTTCTGATCTTTGAACAAGGTATCTTTCCATTATCAGGTATTTTATATACCCCTTACTGAATTTTTATAGTTTTCCCCCTAAAGGATAATGCATTCTTTTTAGACTTCTACAGTACTGCAGATGATAGTTCTCCCTCTCTCTTTCTCTCTCTCCTTTTCCTTATTTTATTGCAGTATAATGGAACTCTAGGAAATGCTAAATCATTTTAATTACCTTAAAGGGATCACTTATTAAATTCTGAGCGTTTTTGAAATGTTATATTCATTGTACTATAGATATAGTTGAATTAATTCCTGCTGTTTCATTTTCTGTTTTCTATTTTTCCTATGTCCTAATGATTTTGTATACTCCCTTTGCTGATTTATAGATGGATTGTTTTCTTTTTAAAGATTTTTCCCACAATTAGTTCAAACCTATAAATTCTATTTCTACTCATCTAAAAAATTTTCAAACATGCACTTTTTCAAATATGTTTTTCTGACATCTAGAGCAGTGTTTTCCAAGCTGTGGGTCATGACTCATTAGTGGGCCATGAAATCAGTTTAGTAGGTCACAACTAGCATTTTAAAAAGATGTATAATTTTACAAAAAATATTACACTGCATCATACTAACTTTTAACTAACTATATTACACATTAACTTTTAATTGTAAAAATATTCTCTTTGTTACATATAATAAGGCTGTCGCCTTTTCCGAATGTTTTGTTTTAATTCGTTATTTGTATATACCTTACATATAGCTGTTTGTAATATAAAATGTTTTTTATACTTTTGGTCACAGCTCAAAGTTTGAAAAACACTGATCTTAGATTGAATAAGTTTCTAAATCCACCCCACTCCAAACAAAGTAGAAAACATTACCATACTTAGTTCTTATAGGTGCCCCACCCTTCTCCCATTGCCTACCCACCCCTGAGTTGTTAAGAGTATGGAATTATACTTATAGGTTATTTTTAATTTAAAAGTGTAAGTACTCAACTTATTTAAACTTAACAGTAAGGTTGACTAATTTCTTTGCTCACCATGGCCTCGTGTCCCGGACAGATTGCTTCCGGTTTCATATATCTTCTTTCTGGATTACGTCCTTTAGTAATTCTTTCATAGTAGCTCTGTGGGTAGTAAACTTTCTGAGTCTTTGAAATGTTGGCAAATGGTTTTATTTATTTTTCCTACTTTGGTTGGGTATAAAATTCTAGGTTCTTTTAACAATGATTCTCTCTGGGGCTAGGGGAGAAGGAAGAGGGAGCCAGGGACAATTGGAATTTGGGTTGACAGCTGAAGACTTTACCTAATTTATTTAGAATTTTAAACTATTTACATATACATATTTACTGTTTTGTCATTACTTTTTAATATTTAGGGCTTTTTTTTTTTACTATTTAAAAACAGTTTAAAGGAATGTACTTATATAATCATTGTTGAATTCAAAAGTAAAAAGGACACTTACATGTAAGGGAGAGCTTGGATCAATTCTAAATCTTCTAGGGCTTGGGCTTCTACCAAATTTGCAGCCATTGAAATACATACTCCATGAACAGCCAAAAGAGAATGAAGCTCCGCAAGTCTCTGGATCAATTCCTTGACATGTACAGGTACGACTGTAAGATGGTAATTGCAAGGGAATAAACTGATAAACCAGGACAATACCTCAGACAGAAAATTTCAGGTTCATGTAACTTTAGGACTATAGATGGCTAATGAACTGATTTAACACATCTCTTTTATTAATTATTTTACCTAACTGTTATGTTAACAACACAAAGCTAACTGTATGTGAATATAACTAAATTTTTAACTAAAATGTTTGTTCAAGATTATAAATCCAAATAAATGGGCATACATTAAACAGGTCTAAAATATCCATACCCTTGTTAGACTGGGAGATATCTGAGGAGGGGCTTGAATTTTACATCCTAGATCTATTCCCTATTAGAAATGAAAACTAGAGCATCTCATAACCTCCTTGGACTTTAGCTCCTCCATCAGTAAAATGACATTGATATAATCCTCTGAGGACTGATAAAGGATAATCTATACTGTATATGAAATCACTGTCAATTTTAAAGAAAGCCTTTATGAATGTCACGAGAAAAAAAACTGAGCAGAAAGCCTATTTCAGCAACTTGGTAATTTTGTCATTTTGGGGCATTTCTAAAGCTCTAAACTGGACTCTATCATAAGGATGACAATGATTAGAAAACACATCCGAAGATATGAAACCAAAGAAGTAACATACACTCTTGTGGATCCTATTTGCATAACGCTTGAAACTTCTAATATTATCTATGTAGTACTTCCATAATGACTTAAAAATACAAACAATATAGAAACTAGACTTAGATGGTGATGAGCATTCAATAGAGTATATAGATACCAAATTATTTTGTTGTACACCTGAAATTTGTGTATTATTAGCCAGTATTACCTCAATAAAAATAACAAAATAAAAAACAGTAAAAAGCCACATTTAAAAAATAACAGTAAATGAAAAGAATATAGAAATTTAGAGATCAAAACTATTAGTATTTTTTTGTGAAAGTGAGAAGATAGCCAGATATGTAAGATAACATTGAATACAAAAAAGAATACATAAAGGATCATTCAAGATATTATAAAAGAAAAGAAGTAGTACAAATATTCTAACTCCCTTTAAATCTTACAAAGATGGAAGATAATACTTTAAAAGGGCAAAATATTACAATAACTTGATAAGGAAGTGGCATGCAAATGGGATCAAAGAAGTTAAACCTGAAATTGCAGAGGAAATCGAAGTTGCCAAACAAAATAGAAAAATCAGTAACTTGTTTATGTCACTGAAATAATACATGGGAAAGAGAGAAAATGGAGTTTAACTATTGACAGTTATTTAAAAATTCAAAACATCAGAAATGTGAAAGACTGTGAGAGCTAAAAGAGCTTCCGCAGAATATCTTAAACAGTCAATATCACTGATAATGGGACAAATTGATTTAAATAGGTCCTAATATTATGGACTGAGTGTAGTATTCCTGCCAATAATTCCTAAACGTAATTGAATCAGGAAGAAATAATTGGACAAACCAAAACTGAGCTAGTATACAAAATCAGCCCATTCCCCTTAAGAATGTCAATGCCATGAAAGACGACGAAGGACTGAGATAAAAGGATCAGGAGACCGAAAGATAAAACAACTTAATCGAACAATCCTGGGTGGGGAAAATTACTATAAAGAATATTATTAGGAAATAGATGATATTTGAATATGAACTGCACATTAGATCATCTACATTTTTATCAAACAGCTTTGTTTTGTTTTTAAGGAGGACGCAGCTCACAGTGGCCCGTGCTGGGATCGAACAGGCAACCTTGGTGTTATGTATTAGCACCACGCTCCAACAAACTGAGCTAACCAGCCATCCCAATCTAGCACTTTTATCAGTTAAGTTTCCTGCTTTTGATCATTGTACTAGGGTTATGTAGGAGAATGTCTTCATTCTTAGGAAATACTCTCTAAAGTATTATTTAGGGGAAAAAGGCATAAAGTGAAGTAGTTCACAAATAATCCAGAAAGAAAAAAGAAAAATATCAGTAATAATATGTTTGTCTGTGTGTGTGGCTTTGCGTATAAGTGCAAATTTAACAAACTTAATTGTGGAATCCAGGTAGGGATATGTAAGAGTTCAATGAAGTATTCTTATATCTTTTCAGTAAATATAAACTTAAAAAAAACAAAACAGGCTAGATCTACATTGGGTGAAACAGAATAAAACTTATGTTATTCGATTCTTGGGAAGATTAATTAAGACAATATATGTGTATCCTTTAGAGCAGTGTCTTCATAGAAAACATATTATTATTGTGCATTCACATAATAAAATAATTAGCAAACATTAAAAATGATTTACTTGTAGCACTGGAAAGATAAGAAAAATACAATAAAATGATATAAGCATAAAGGAACGCTCTGGAAGTATTACAAATTAATCTTGTGTGTGAATGAGATAAGGGACAATATATATTTTTGTTATGCTTTGTATAATGACATTTCTTTAAAAAGAAAAGAGAAACCCTTCAAATATATGGAGATGGAAGGAGAACTGACTCTGGGTGGTGAACACACAATGTGATATATATATATGATGTATTACAGAATTGTACACTGAAACCTATGTAACTTTACTAACAATTGTCACCCCAATAAACTTTAATTTAAAAAAAAAAGAGCGAGACCTACCTACATGAGGAAAGCTACATAAAACACACTTGAAGGATACACAAGTAAACCTGTACACATGGAAAGAAAAACCATGGTATGGGATAGGAAGATTCATTATCATAAAGATGTCAGTTTATTATAAATTAATGCAATCCCACGGAAATATCATTAGGTTTATCTTAAAGCTACACAATTATGAAGTTTATTTGGAAGCACAAAGAAAAAAGAATGACAAAGCCTTGAAAAGGAACAAGATTGGCAAGCTAGTCCCATCGAATATGAAAATGTATTATAAAGCTTCTGTAATTTAAAAAAATGTGGTACCAACTACCTGAAAAGCCAGGACAATGATACAGAATTCAAATACAAGAGAGGAGTCCATTACATAAAAAATATTTGTGTACAGTTAAGTAGCATTTCAAATCAAGGAAAAAAGAAGTACTCTTTAGAAAGTAGTGTTGGGATAAATGGGGATAAACAGAAAAAAGGATAGAAAGGGATCTCCTCTTGCCACTACTGACCGGCATAAATTTTAAATATATCAGAGATTTGTTTTTAAATATTCATGATTTCAACAAGTACTAAAAGAAAAAAAACATAGGTGAATTATTCTTTAATTTGTGAAAGAAAAAAGGTCCTTAAATACCACTCTAAATTGAGATACAAATAAGGGAAAAATAGTTTCAAAAAAGAAAACTTTTGCAAAAGATGACACAGGAAAAGTAAAAAGACAAACGTCAAACTGGCAAAACCATTTAGAAATTATATCACAATGGGTTTATAGTCCCAATATGTAAAAGTTAATTCTACTAAAATGAACAATTCTTTAGAAATATGGGCTAGAATAATTAACAGATGATTGACCAAAAACAAACAAAAAGAAAGGCAAATAGCTTTTAACCATATGAAAAAATATTCATAATATGAAAAATGCAAATCAAAAGTAAACTGACAACTACTTATCACCTATTAAATGGGCAAAAACTTAAGTTTTTGGCAAAACTGTAGGAAAACAGATAGTCTCTTACATTGCTAGAGGAAATGTAAAATGGTAATTCGCTGTGGAAGAGCCTTTCTTTCCTTTATGGAAAAATCCCTCTGCTCCAGGCTCTTGGGGTGAGTGGTATCAGGTATCAAAGAAAGAAGCAATAAAAGAATATTCTAACGGAGAATGGTCATAACTCACTATGAAACCAAGTCTCTCTAAAAAAGAAATGTTCATATTTTTTTTCAGTTGCAGAATATCTAAAATCCTGTTCTCCCATATATGTATTTGCTAATTAACAATTTAACCTTATATAATAGAAGTCTGAATGTCAAAACAGTACAAAACAGATTTGATTACTTTTCATTGAGAGTGCATCTTCGGTCTGTGGGATGACCATTGTATGACTTTAGATTTTCGGTAAGCTCCATGTACAATTTGTCTGCCATCGGAAGAGGGATGCCATCCCATACCATGATGAGTACCACCATCACAGCAGTTGGACAGTGGTGGCCTGTACGCTGCCGAACCAAACAAAGAACTTTTTCTTCATCGCTGCTTCTTCTTAAAACCTGCAAAAGCAGAATGCATTCATTTACAGAAAACAAGAAATGTAAAGTCAAATACAATGCATACTGCTTTTAAAAGCTCTGTATTACTGCATTTTGTTATGTTTTTTAAATTACTATTTCTCAAAGGGTTGAGGCCTAAAAGACCTTCAGTTGCCAAACTAGCTTCCCTCTACACAACTCATCACAGAGCATCCCAGGTAATACTTAACTAACAAACAGGTAGAACAGAAATCTCTGCTATGTGGTTATTATTTGTGAAAGTAGACCAAAGCAGTCTGTGTTTATTTCACTGTTGATAACAGTTCTGCAAAAAAGACAACAGAGGATCCTGTGGAAAAGAGCCTAACTACCTGCTCTGCTCTCCTATAAATGTCACAACAGGACAAATCCAGCTAGATGAAAATAAACAATATTGAAAATAAACTTGAGCAACGAAGTTTAGCATCTGAGGAAAGTTATGGATCTTTCCCTTGAGTGAATGCTTTTACTAAAAAGATTAATCAATATATAAAGCAATGTTCCTGCAATTCCTGTGATTTTTTCCACGCCATCACGAGGATTTATGATACCCATCATATAAGATTAAAGTGGTCCAGCTGACATGGTAAATGCAAAACACAACAATTAATTTTGAATATTCATCCATTTAGCTTATACTACATCACTCCTGTGGGGTGCTACAAAGACTTCAAAAGTATTTAAAATACTGCCCAGTGTTCCTACAGTTAATCAAAAGAAAAATTACATAAAAATGTTGACACAATATGAAATCATCCAATTCTGTTTAAAACTCCCTCCTTTTATTACAAACTTACAGAGCAGAGACTGACCACATTAATCAGTACATAATCAGTAACTGATAAAACTATCTACCCCTGGTATCAAAATGGAGCAACCAATAGAATAATATTCCATTTTTGCTGACGTAATAATATCATATAAACTTGAGATGAAACTTCTTAAGATATTAGTTACCCAATATCACTTTCTTCTGTCACTCCAGATGGTTAACAATCATTGCTACCAAGGCATCCCTTGAGTAGAGTTGGTTTTAGGACCTTCCCCCTAAACACAATTATTTACATTAAAATTTTTTTCTATATTTATATGTCCTTTTACAGCCAAATAAGAATACATTTGCTTTCAAATAAGCTTAAATACAAAATGAGATATATTGTATAAAAAAATATTATACCAGATATTTTTCACGTTGTCAAACCAACAACAGTTATATTGAGCCATTGTTTGTATGAAAAATGCTATTTATCCATTGTATTTGTGCTTTTCCCAGATTTTTCCAAATTTTCTTCAGCGAACAATAGGAAATTAAGCATGATGAGTCTCTAAATTCAGATTTAGGTTCAACAAATTTCTTAAGTATTGCTATGATATGGACATTTGTGTCTACTCAAAATTCATATTAAAACCTAAATCCCCATGTGATGTGATTAGGAGGTAGAACCTTTGGGAGGTGAGTAGGTCATAGGTGGGAAGCACTGATGAGTGGGATTAGTGTTCTTACAATAAAAGAGATTCCACAGAACGCTGCAGCTGCTTCAACCATGTGAAGACAAGACCAGAAGAAAGAGAGCCCTCACCCGACCATGCCGGCACCCTCATCTCAGACTTCTAAACCTCACAACTGTGAGAAACACTTTTCTGTTGTTTTCAAGCCACCCAGTCTGGTGGTTTTTCATAGCAGTCTTAACCAAGTAAGACAAGTATTAAACCTGTGCAAGACTCTGAAAACTGTAAATAAATTATTGAAAGAAATTAAAGGAGACCTAAATACATGGAGAGAGACACCATGTTCATACAATAGCCATCATTGTAACAATGTCAATTTTCCCTAAATTGATTTCCAGATTTGGTGCAATCCTAATCAAATGCTATCAGTTTATTTTGAGTGAAAATTGACAAACTTGTTTATATGAAAATGCAAAAGACGAAAGAGAGCCAAGAAAAGGAACAAAGACGGAGAAAGTGATTAACCAGATATCAACATCTATTGTAAAGCTATTGTAAGTAAGATAGTTTATTATTGGAGTGGTGATAGACAAAGAGATTAATGGAATAGAGAATTCAGGAGATCCATATAAACATGGTCACCTGACACACGATAAAGATGACACTAAAGTACAATGCAAAAAGCAGTCCTTTCCATAATGGTACTGTATATATCTACATGGGGAAAAAAAATCAATCTTGACCCCTACCGTACATGAGTAACTTGAGTTATACAGTAGATCTAACAGTGAAAGGTAAAGGGGCCGGCCCGGTGGCTCAGGCGATTGGAGTTCCGTGCTCCTAACTCCGAAGGCTGCTGGTTCGATTCCCACATGGGCCAGTGGGCTCTCAACCACAAGGTTGCCGGTTCAACTCCTGGAGTCCCTCAAGGGATGGTGGGCTGCGTCCCCTGCAACTAACAACCGGCAACTGGACCTGGAGCTCAGCTGCGCCCTCCACAACTAAGATTGAAAGGACAACAACTTGACTTGGAAAAAAGTTCTGAAGTACACACTGTTCCCCAATAAAGTCCTGTTCCCCCTCCCCAATAAAAATCTAAAAAAAAAAAAAAGTGAAAGGTGAAATAGTAAGTTTCTAGAAAAAAGCACCTTCATAACATTGGAGCAGAAAAACAGTTTAAAATAGATTACCAAAATAAATAATTAGAAAGGAACAAATTAAGAAGTAGGGTTATATTAAAATTAAGAACTTCTGTTCATCCAAAACATTAACCAGGAAAAAATTAAGGCAAGCAATACAGTGGGAGAAATATTTGCAATACATATAATTGACAAAATATTTTTAACCAGAATATATAAAGAACTTCTCCAAATGAGTAATAAAAACACATTAGAATACACTCAACTCAAGAGAACATCCAAACAGATGAGAAGCATATGAAAATATGCTCAACATTATTAGTCATCTAGCAAAGTAAAACAATTTAAAAGCACTATGTTGCTGGGGTTATAAAATGGAGCAACCGCTATGGAAAACAGTGTGGAAGTTGCTCAAAAAATTAAAAATAGAACTACCATGTGATCTAGTAATCCCACTTGAGTATATATCCAAAAGAATTAAAAGCAGAGTGTTGAACAGATATTCGCATGTCCATGTTCATAGCACCACTATTCATGATAGCCAAAAAGTGGAAGAAACCAAATGTCCATTGACAGATGTAACAGATAAATAGGTGTATATACGCACAATGGAATATTATTCAGACTTAAAAGGAAGGAAATCCTGTCACATGGATGACCCTTGATGACATAATTCTCAGTGAAATAAACCAGTCACAAAAAGACAAATACTGTCGGATTCTACTTATATGAGGTATCTAAAGTAGTCAAATTCATAGAAACAGAAACTGGAATGGTTGTTACCGGAAGCTGGGGTGATGGGAAAATGGGGAGTTATTTAATGGGTATAGTTTCTGATTTGCGCGAATAAAGTTCTGGAGATCTGTTTCACAACAATGTGAATATACATATAACTAGTAAACTGTAAACTTTCTGATTAAAGTCTCTTTAAAAATCCATTGTGTTGCTATCACTGCTTTATTTCATATTTATGGTATTTATTTATAATATTTGGAGTCAATCATATGCATAGTGTTAAGGTAGAATAGCATTTTGTCCACTTTCACATTAATTAAATTTATTGGGGTGACATTAGTTAGTAAAATTATATTGGTTGCTATCACTCTTAAGATTTCTGCATTTCTGTCCTATGTTTAAATCCTGCATTCCACTATTTTCACTCAGTCTATCTTTAAAATTATTTGATTTTTTAAGAGTCCTGGGTAAATATTAGTATGATGTCTAATCTTATCTCCCTCCTATTAATTTCTAGAGACATAAACAACAAAGTAAGTATCAGGAAAAAAAAATACTACTGCAATGAAATTTGGAGAAATGAAGACCTTATGTTCTCAATTTTGAAAAGTAGCTGATAATTAAAGAACAAAGTTTCAGAAGAGTCTAGTTTGAACCCCAAATAGAAGATTAGCAGTAAATCTGTTTCTAGAAAAGCCTTTTATTCTTTACAGAAGAGAACTTTCAAAATTCATGGGTAATAATTGTTCCCTGAGAATGGAATAAAAGAATGAGGTGATGAGTTCCAATAAATCCTAAAATTATATACATCAAATACACAGAAAGCAGATAGCCCCAGAACCTATCAGTGTCAGCAAATGACACTTCCATTTGTCAAAACTGATCCAACTGAGTAAGAAAACATAATTGACTATCTAATTACTGTTTACTGAATGACAAGTCTTTAAGTCACTTAGGTATTTCACGACAATTTATTTCATTGTAAAGTTTGAATTCTTAAAATGTGGCAAATGACAAATAAATATAAACAAGTCATCATGGATTGGATTCTGAAGCAGGACAAAAATTTGTTATCTTTCTCCATAAAGGATTATGATTGGATATAAAACCTAAATTTAGATAACAATATCAGCATTGATAATTGTCCTGAGGTTATGTAAGATTTTAATAATTGTATTGTAGTTATTAAGACAATGTCCTTGTTTCTATGAAACACATACCAATGTATTTAGGGGTAAAGGACATCAAGTTTACCAATTACTTACTATCAGAGTATCCAGAAAAAAACAGAGAAGGGGGAAAATCAAAGGAGAGAGAAGGAAGGATAAAGATAATGCAAAGCAAATGTGGTAAAAAGTTACATTTGGGAAATGTCAGTGTAGGGTATCAGGAATTCTCTGTAGTATTCTTGCAACTTTTGAGTATGTCTGAAGTTATTTCAAATTAATAAGTTAAAAAAATATTTCTGTGGTGCTGGTCAAAGTTTTGTGACATTGTATACTTTTATTCTCCATACAAGTTTGAGACTCAAGAGCACATGGCCCTCAGTAACGGAAGACAAACTCCAGGACAGTTACTGGCTCACTGGGATCATAGCTCAAGACACAAGCGACAGGCAGATCTCTGGATGGAAAGTGCCAACTCCAGTGATTTTAAAAACAGGCCTCTATCAGAAACGATGTCAGAAGAGAAAGAAGCTAATCTTTGCATAACCTAAGGATGAAAAATGGGGGAATTTTTTGTAAACAAAAATATCTCTTTTCAGTGAAATTCAATCTGTGGGACAATGACTATTCAATAGTATATTAAGGTATAGACAACATCCTAAATAAATTAATGTAATTAATAAGTATGTGCACTTAGATAAAGCAAAATTAGTAGCCAAGTCCAAAACACCGCCAAAGTTAGGAAGATGACACTTTCTCTAATTATGATATGCTGAAAATTGTTTGTAATCAGCTGGGAAGGTAATTAAGTAATATTGTAAGTGAAATGATACAAACGCAAAATTGAACGCACAGCATCATTTGCACTAGTGGGGAAAATATGAGCAATGCATTTTTCTATTGTAATATTGTTGGGGTAAATACAGTAGCCCATCCCTCCTTTATCCATAGTTTTGCTTTCCACAGCTTCAGTTACCTGTGGTCGACCGTGGTCTAAAAATATTAAACGTAGAATTCCAGAAGTAAGCAATTCATGTTTTAAGTTTTGCATCATTCTGAGAAGCCATGATGAAACCTCATGCCCTCTTGCTCAATCCCGTCTGGGGTGTGAATCATTCCTTTGTCCAGCATATCCACACTGTATATGCACCCCGCCCTTTAGTCACTTAGTAGCTGTCTCAGTTATCAGATCAACTGTGTATGCAATGCAATGCTTGTGTACTAGTAACCCTTATTTTACTTAATAATGGCCCCAAAGACCAAGAATAGTGATGTTGGCAATTCAGATATTCGAAAGAGAAGCCGTAAATGCTTCCCTAAAATGAAAAGATACAAATATAGGAAAAACCATAGTACATATAGGATTTGGCACTGTCCATGGTTTCAGGTATCCACTGAGGACTTGGATCAAATCCCTGATGGATAAGGGGAAACTACTGTATAAGACATCTGCAAGGAGTTTGTCTGAATAAGTGTGCAAAGTAGGGCCAGACTTTGTATAGAGACAGTGGGAAGGATTCATGGAGGAGACCCTCCTTCTTAAAGGACTAAGAGTTTGCCACCAGGGAAAAAACAGTATACAGATAATTCTAAGATTTCTGGAAAACAAGCCTCACAAGGCAAGGATGTTATTTAACTGAATTCCGCCAATTGTATTGTCACCAGATGGCTTCTGATTGTAAAACTTCCTTTATTAAATTATTATATAGTTGGTTCTATTTCTGGGATCTATAACATAAAGATAATGCTTGCTCCATTTTCAAGATACACCTCAAAGGTTGACACCACCCTAAAGTTCTTCCTGGACCCTCAGCTCCAAATGTGATTCTTGGTTTCCTCCCTGCTCCCTCCATGTGCCACTCTCAAGCAGTCAAGTGGTCTGATTTCATAGCAATTATAGTTCACTGGTGACTGCTTAAGGCGTGGCCATGAGTAAGCTCACGTAAGAAGGCATATTGCAGATTGGCTGACTGAAGAAGAGCTAAGGAGTGATGAGGGAAAGTTGTGTTACTGAAGCCAACAAAAGAATAAGCTTCCCAGGAGAGAGAGTGTATTACCAATAGTTTGAACTGCTGAAGAAAGATTATGAGGATCTAGAATTTTCCTTTTCCTTTTTTTTTTTTTTGAAGTTTATTGGGGTGACAACTGTTAGTAAAATTACATAGATTTCAGGTGTACAATTCTGTATTACATCCTCTATAAATCCCATTGTGTGCAGAGTCAGTTCTCTTTCCCTCACCATATATTTGAAGGATCTAGAATTTTCTTTGGCAATGAAGGTATTGGTGATTGTTTGGAATAGCAATTTCAGAGAAGGGGTGGAAAAAGAAGGCAGATCAGTCTGATGATCATTGGGAAAAGATTTCCTAGACTTTCTAAGACGGAATTCCTTTGTCCTGTGTTACAAATTATTCTGCTTCAACGGCCTATTTATAAACAACGTGGTCTGGATAGGACAAATTCCCCAAAGGGAGTTCATAAGGCAGGTTTAACCCAGGATCAAAAGCGATAACCTGGGGATTTCCGGGCAAGATGGCGGAGTACAAAATAATATAGAATGTCAACTGTAATTGAAAAAAGAAAAAAAAGTGATAACCTGGGATAGTCTAAATAACCTCTGGAAGTCTAGCAAGGTTTAGGCCACCTACTACTACGCATATAAAAACTGAAAGAGAAAAGACTGTTCTGAGAAATAAGATTACTATTGCAATTTCTGTAACAGTATTTTTATATTCTTAGGGCATAGAAAAAAGAAACTCAAAGACCAAGAGAGGTTTCTACTATAGCAGGCAAACCTGGCTTCTAGTCAAAGTATATTTACATAGGAAACAGAAAAACAAAGTATTTAAACAGCTGTCTAATTTTCACACTTCCAAAAATCACAGAACACTAAATGTATACACATTCTTGTTTTGTGGTACAAAACAAACTATTCATAATGTCGGTAAACAGTGTGGTAGCATTTAATTATTTTTCCACTATAATCACTAATTTCCCTACTGGTATATACCGTGCTTCCCCGAAAATAAGACCTAGCTGGACAATCAGCTCTAATGCATCTTTTGGAGCAAAACTTAATATAAGACCCGGTCATTATTTTACTATAATATAATACAGGGTCTTACATAATATAATATAATATAATATAATATAATATAATATAATATAATATAATGTTTTTACCACGCATGATACTGACGCTTGTCACTCTTCTGCTTAACATGCTTCACCAGTTGTTCACCTCTTAATGGAAAGTTCTAATATCCTCTTAGTTTGGATAAACCCCACATTATTATACATCATTATATCAGAGGGTAAATATAAGATGGATTTTTAAATTTGAAAGTAACAGATTTTTAAAATTTAGTTTTAGTTTAACAGAACTTTAATTTTCAGAATGGATACTTTAATTTTGAACTTACTTTTAATTAAATTTAAATCAAATAAAAATGCAAATATAATGAAACATTATAGAAATGTATATGTTATATATACATACATACATATAATATGTTATATATACATATATGTATATATATATATATATATATTTAAAGCAAATAAAACAGTCCTTGTACAAGATATCTAGGGTCCTACATCAGCTCTGCAAAAGACGGGATCACAGAAGGACTAGTTAAAATCAGAGCTAGGGGCAACATTGATATTGTGTGGTATAATTAACCAAAGAGATCACTGTTGAGTTTGTCAATAATCATGTGACAAAGTAGAGTTCAATTTTCAACACAAAATGATGGTGGCCAACCAAAAAAACAAACAAAAAATTACCCATTAAGATCATATAGAGCTAACTACATATTATTAAAAAATGAACTTAAGGGCCAGCCCGTTGGCTCAGGCAGTTAGAGCTCCATGCTCCTAACTCCGAAGGCTGCCGGTTTGATTCCCACATGGGCCAGTGGGCTCTCAACCACAAGGTTGCCGGTTCAACTCCTCCAGTCCTGCAAGGTGAGCTGAGCTGCTGCTGAGCTCCCAGATGGCTCAGTTGGTTGGAGCACATCCTCTCAACCACAAGGTTGCCAGTTCGATTCCTGGACTCCCGCAAGGGATGGTGGGCTGTGCCCCTGCAACTAGATAAGGGCAACTGGACCTGCAACTGAGCTGCGCCCTCCACAACTAAGACTGAAAGGACAGCAACTTGACTTGGAAAAAAGGCCTGGAAGTACACACTGTTCCCCAATAAAGTCCTGTTCCCCTTCCCCAATAAAATCTTAAAAAAAAAAAAAAAAAAAAGGAACATTATGAAAAAAAAACACAAAGTTAAGCCCTTGGGGGCAGTAATAACTGGATGCATGGCGGGGGTGATCTGGAGTGGTGGTAATGATTTATTTCTTGATCTGGGTGGTGGTTACATGGGTGTGTTCACTTTGTAAAACTTCACTGGGCTGGGCTGTACATTTATGACGTGTGTACTTTGTGTATATTATAGTTGAATTAAGTTTCCTTAAAAAATGAACTCGATAAGCGAGTAAGCTAACATAAAAGTAGTTCTAATGGTATGTTAGTAGACAATAGACTTAAGTGAAGAAAAATATATTTTACAACAAAAAAAGGCAGTGAAAAATATGTCAGTTTAACATCAACTTCTTGGCCGTTGCCTAATTATCATCACTGAAGCATAAAATGGTTTTCTCGCATTAGCAAGATACCACAGGTACCAAACACATAAGCCAGGACACCAGCTACTCCCTTTATTACGTGACACAGTAATATACAAAGAGGTGTCTCATATGGGCACAGAAATAAGCAGCACCATGGTACAGCCCAAAGACAACTGAGGAAGACAATTGGCAGAACTCTGGAACAGAGGGACCAAAAAAAGGCATCTCTGAAGATTATATTATTGTATAAATCCAGGCAAGATGGTTTGAATACTTTTGGATACTTCGGCTTGGTTTATACCTCACCCCAAAATCTCTGGTCAACATTAGACCAGAGTATGCAATAAAATATTCACTTGTATATATTCTTTGCCACACCTGTTCTACTGTAATAAACAATCCTACAGAGGGGACTCACCAACTGGTGTCTGATATGAATTGATGTGGCACAGGAGCCGACTGGGCAGCCTGTTTGAATTTTTCTCTCTACTCCTGCCATCACCCCCAAGACTCACTGGGGAGAAGAGAGGAGTATAGGGAGTTAATAGAGCCTAGGGTATCCAAGAAACTACATCAACCTTTCCACCAAAATCTACTGAATACAACATAACTAGTCCTCAGCAAGATCTAAAGTGACAGTAGATAAAGGAGTATAAAACATCTGCAAAAGGCTAACAATTAATGACCACCTGGCAAAGAAACATTTCAAGAAGAGAATAAAACAGTGTTAAGAGTAAAGGCAAAACAATGTGAGAATGGCTCAGAAAGCTTTGCTGCCCAGTTAGAATTTGCTATCAGGCTTTTTGTGTGTGACCATGAAAAAGAAGCAATAAACCTCTCCTTCAAGTAAAGGAGGTAAGTGCAGCACAATAAAAATAGAAAAGAATTCAACCACTATTAACAAACGTAAGTCTGCACACAGAGATGAATAAAATGTACATATAAAAATCACACAATGTTTGATTTGAGTTAGTTTAATATTAAATACGTGACAAATGTACACTATGCAACATGAAACATAAATTTGGACCAATGCAATCCACTAGTTGAATGTTTATTAGATTCTTTAGTTTAAAATGATTGATCTTCATTTCCTCTCACTCCTTTTATTTCATTCCTGCATATAGCATCCATATGTGAGACTTAATTGCCCTAGTGTTTTGCAAAATAATCTGTTTATAAAGTCCTAAAAACTATGTAGATTATTGAGAGACCGAATTCTTTCTAGTTTTCATTTAACTTGTATCAAAAGTTCAAGTTCGGGGTGGACAACTTCAGCAGACTATTCTAATACTCAAAAGTTATGCATGCCTCAGAAGAGCTAATAATGAAAGCCACAGCCATACTATTTTAAGATACAAATTCAAATTCAAAATATTCAATACTCTAAAATAGTCTTATTTAAGGTTCACATGCATTAACTCAACAAAAATTTGTGTTGAGTCTTGACTATGTGCTGGGCATTGCTCCAGGCCCTAACCATGAACAATAGAAGCGTTTTAAATAAGATAATCTGGCAAGTTTGCGAAAAGTAAAGTTTGATTACCGTTATGATTTTTCTAACATAAACATTTATGAGACCTATTTCTCACAGATATACAGAATCAATTCTTGGTTTTGCTATCAAGATTAATACTTTTGAATTGTCCTTAGTAGATGTCAAAATTTTCACTAAGTTGCTTAGCAACCATGCTTTATTTCATTCCTTATCTCTGGATTGTTTTGTATTTGTGAAATGTGCCAGATACTTATCAGTATATATGAAAATGTTCTATTTATTCTGAAATAAATATTGCAAAGGGGAAAATAAGAAAGCAGTTTTGCTACAGCTGCTTCATGGAAAATGCTAAATACTCTTCTGTGTATCTAAGAATGCTTCAAGAAGAGTTAAACCAATAAGAGGACTTTAATAGAAAGTTGCTACCAAAATCTTTAAGCTAGACTTCATACTTATTTTCATAAATAAATAAATAAATAAATAAGTATATACCAAAATTCTATCAGCGTAATTATTAGTATTACATTAGAGAAGGTTTGAAAGGTAGGAAGAATCATCCAAAATCCCACCAATTTAACCCAGCTACCCTGCTCTTTTGGAGCATTTACTCTAGGGAAAGCCAGCTTCCACGTCCTGAGGATATTTTTGGCCTTTGTTACCTAATAGGCAAATAAGTAAATGATTCAGAAATAATTAACAGATATAGATTAATGAACCTATATCAACTATCAGTGCCAAATACTGGGAACCAATCCCTGCCATTTATTTCAGCAAATGTGTAAGGGACTGTGTGGGGGGAATATACAAAAGAACAAAGTAAAATGATACTGTTGAGAAATACTTCAGTGCGGGGAAAGCATGAAAACTATTACCACAAAAGTCAGGATGGGAAGTTCTTGGGGCTTCTGGGAATCTAAGAATGATCTATTTTTGACCTGGGTAGTTGTTTCATGAATGTTCATTTTATAATTATAGGTAAACTGTACATTTATGTTTCATGAACCTACTGATATATTCTACAGTGAAAAATGTTAATGCTTAATAACATTATTTTGTGAATGAAGATTCACAAATTAAAGGATTTCACCTTTAAAGAAAATAGAGCTAAGGTGGAGAGATCAGACATATTATTAACAGATATTAGATATATTGGATGGGACTAAGATAGACATATTTTACTAAGTCAATGTAGTGTTCTAAATGTGTTATTTTTAGTGAAGAAGAGATACATGGTAGCCAGTCTCCAAGATGTACCCAATGATCACCACCACCTAGTATTAGTGCCCTTGCATATTGCCCCCATACACTGAATAGGGTTCACTTGCATAGCAACTTCCAAGGCCAGTGTCACAAAAGACATTGTGGCTTCCTCCATGCTATCTTTTTTAAAGATTTTATTGGGGAAGGGGAACAGGACTTTATTGGGGAACAGTGTGCACCTCCAGGCCCTTTTTCCAAGTCAAGTTGCTGTCCTTTCAATCTCAGCCGTGGAGAGTGCTGTTCAGCTTCAAGTTGTTGTTCTTTCAGTCTTAGTTGTGGAGGGCACAGCCTAGCCCCAGGTCCAGCCACCGTTGCCAGCCACAGGGGGCACAGCCCACCATCCCCTGCGGGAGTCGAACCAGCAATCCTGTGGTTGAGAGGATGTGCTCCAACCAACTGAGCCATCTGGGAGCTCAGCGGCAGCCCAGCTCAAGGTGCCGTGCTCAATTTTAGTTGCAGGGGGCAGAGCCCACCATCCCTTGCGGGAGTCGAGGAATTGAACTGGCAACCTTGTGGTTGAGAGTCCGTGCTCCAACCAACAACTGAGCCATCCGGGAGGCAGCTCAGTTCAAGGTGCCATGTTCAATCTTAGTTGCAGGGGGCAGAGCCCACCATCCCTTGTGGGACTCGAGGAATTGAACCGGCAAACCTGTGGTTGAGAGCCCACTGGCCTAAGTGGGAATCGAACCGGCAGCCTTCGGAGTCAGGAGCATGAAGCTCCAACCGCCTGAGCCACTGGGCCAGCCCCAATCCATGTTATCTTTTCATTGACTCACTCTGGGGGAAACCAAGCTGCCATGACATGAGAAAGCACTTTAAGAAGTCTTAGTAAGGAAGCGAGGCCTCTACCAAACAACAATCAAGGAACTAAAGGCTCCTGCAAATGACAGGAGAAGTAGGCCCTCCAGCCCCACACCACACTCCCCAGCAGTTTTCAGACTCATGAGACACACTTTTCCAGAAGCGCCCTACTAAGCTATACTCAGATTCCTGACCCACTATAACTCTATGAGATAATAAATGTTTGTTAACATAAGTTACTAAATTTGGGGGCAATTTGTTAAGCAGCAACAGATGACTGATACAGATTTTATCAATTAATTCCTTAGAATGCTCTTTATAAAACAAAATTCAGACAAATAATACATTCCTAATTAAAATACATCAAAGCCTTCATGTTGTTCATGGACTAAAAACCCAAACTCCTCACTATGGCCTACGAAACCATTCATGCTCTGGTTTCTACCTACCTTTTTACCCTCACCTGGGTTCCATTCTCTACCTCAATTTCACTGGATTCCTCTTAGATTATTACAGTATGTACTCTCTTCCTTGACCTTTGCACTTGTTTTCTTTGCTTAGGAATGCTCTTCCCTGCATTCTTGGGGGGTAATTCTTTGCATACTCAGCTCCTTTTTGTCACTCAGATCTCAGCTTAAATGTTCCCTCCCCAGAGAGGCCTTCCCTGACGATCCATTCATAATGAGAAGACCCTGGAAGGTTCCCACTAAAGAAGAACAAGATAAGGAGGCCATATTTAAAGCAATATAAAATTGGAGTTAGTCTGGTAGACTAACTGTATTAAATGAAAAAAAATTAAAAGTATAAAATTTGAAAAGGAGAATACATTATATGATTGTACATCTCGGATACACAATAGAAATAAATTATTAAACAAGAAATATGTAAAGTCTGTGGAAACAAAACTTTGAAATACCCCTGAAGGACAAAAGAAGGCATTAGCAAACAGAAAGGCATAATATGGAGGATAGGGAGACTAAACACCAAAAAGATGTAAATTCTCCAAATTCTCTGTGTGATATGATTCCAAAAAAATACCAGTAGCACTTTATTCTTGCGATTAGATAAGGTGATTGATTAAAGCTCAAATGGAAAAATAAACAAGGCAATAGTCAAGAAACTTCTGAAAAATTAAAAGGAAGAATCAGCTGTATCAGATACAAAAACATCTTATAAAACCTAAATATTTAGAGCAATTTAATGCTAATACAGGACAGACATAACATTGATGTAACAGAACAGAAAAATCTTCTAATACAAACAAATACAAATCAGTACGGAAAAGATGGACAAGACAGCTGAGTAGTCATCTGGAAAAATACAAGTTGTTACTAACATTCTATACAGAAAACAATGGATAAAATAGTTAAATGTAGAAAAAAATGAAATCATTAAAATACAACAAAAAGAAAACGAGAGAATTATTTAAAAGCTAGAAGTCGTAAAGATTTTTCTAATTAAGATACAATACACTGAAGCCATAGAAGAAAAGATGAAAAAAGTTTTTCATCTTTTATTGAAAACATTTTTTAAATTTCATTTTAAAACTATGAATGTTAATTAAAAACAATGATAAATTGAGGAAATACATTTGCAACTTTGATCACAAACGGTCAATTTCTTAAAGAAGTTCATATAAAATCAATAGAAGACTAATAATCCAATAGAAAAATGGTCAGTCTTGTATGACTTCCTACTTTAAAATGTTTTCAATCAACTACGTTACTTTTTTTAAAAAGTGAAGAAATAAAATAAAAATGAAGATCACCCTAGCTAGTTTTTAGATATCTCTTCATCAGAACTCTTATATATGGAGATTGATTTATATGAGTGAGTGTTTTGTGGCAATTGAGAAAAGTACTTAACTTCCATAGCTGAGTTGATACAGTGAAAATCAATGCACAGCAGGATAAGAAGTCGATCCATGAAGTAAGAAAATAATAGTTCACAACCACCAACCCCCACTCTCACCCCAACCATTCACATGATAGAAATTTTAGGTAACGTTTTAGACTTCTAGGGGCGCATTTTGGGAAATTGTATTCAGTTCTTGAGAGGTAAAGTGATTCCGGCAAACATTTGTGTTCCTAGAGGATAAAAGTGAATTTTATTCAGTAAGCCGAGTCTCAAAATTTGTTTGTGATGGTGAGGTGACTCTGGGCCAGTTTCTACCAGTATACAAAATGAAATGAGTGGCAGAACTTAATTCATGTTTGTATCCCCGGTATCTAATCGAGGGTCTGGCAGTAGAAAGTATTTATTAATAATAAATTTCTTCACTTACTTCATTCTCAAATTGTTTTTTGTTTTCTTCCAAAATTCACCCACATAGTAACAAATTGAAGGCAAGTATCTTAACTGGGACTTGATTCAAAACCCCCAAAATAACAAATTTTAAACAAATTAAAAAAAAATTCTCTCATGTGAAAGAAATCCAGATTTCAGAAGGCCTGGGGTTGGTGTGGCAGCTCCACTGGTATCATCAGAGACTCAGGTTCCTATCTGTCTTCCCACCATCCTAGTACAAATCTTCCACTATCGAGTCAATTTGTGGTTCTAGATGGCTGTTGGAGCTCCAGCCATTAACTCCATGTTCTATAAATGTTGAGTAAAAGGAGACAGACACACAAGAGTACATAATTGATTCTAGTTATATGGAGTTAATCAAAAAAGACCTTTATAGTGATGAATGTCAAAATAGTAGTTATCTTTATGTGAAGTTATTGACTGGGAGGGGCCGCAAGGGAGCCTTCTGGAGTGCTAGAATGATTTATATCATTATCCTGGTAGTGTTATGGATATGAAGAATTCCTTGATATGTACACTTAAGATCTTGCACTTTACCAAATGTAAGATAACTAACTAAAGTACATCCCAGTTCTTTAAACGTATCTGAATTTTCACAATACTAAGCGCTCCAAAGAGACTGAAGAAACAAAGTATTCTAAAGCATTTGTGTTCAGTGTCCAGCTCTCCTGCTTCTCACTGTTGTCACCATTCAAAGGTTGAAAAGTAACCAAAACACACAGTCTACTACAGTGGTTAAGGGTGTGGCAATTGTCTGACTTCAGGAATGCCTGGATTCAAACCCTATCTCCATTTTGCATTGAATGTTTTTCTCTGAAAGTGGTATAAAAACAATGGCTTTTACTTTTTCCAAAATCATTATAATAGAGTCCCTCTATGAGGATTTATGAGGCAACATATGTTCTTAACATAGTGCCTGATACGTAATAAAAGGTAGTAGTTATTTTTATTATTTTTATCATTATTAAAATCACCATTATTAACAATGATCTCAAATGATTCTACGGTCAAGAATTCCACATAAACTGGTTAATATCCCTGTGAATGTGAATATCCTACTGAAAATTTGCATTTGGTCATGTACCTGTTTTTCAGTTGAGAATTTACTAAAGAAGCTGAATCCAGTTCTTACTTCTTATAGCTCTGCATTTTCACAAAACTTAAAGTAGTCACAGGAACAATTTTGGAATATGTTGTAAAATATTTAGTTTGCTTTCAATATTGTATGATCCTCATTAAAGTGACTCTATGAATATTGAATTGAAAAGAATTTCAACATATAGTAACTGATTAAAATAAGATATAAAGCAGTATGTATAGGTTAGTTGCATTTCTGTTGTCTAATTATAAATGCATTCACTGCTCTCTAAAAGTACACAAGAAACTGGTAAAAGCAGTGACCTTGGGGAGACGAAGAACATCATTGAGTAATAACTGGGAAGGGCTATCCCCTTTTGTTCATTTAATATAAAAAGCCCAAGCTAAGACAGATAGCTTCCTCATTATTTCCCTGAGAATAATGGGAGTGGGTATTTTCCTAGTCCACATTTTCATAGGGAAAAAAAATTATTTTATATGTGGAACAAATCCATTTTGAGAAATGTATAAATGCAAAATACTTACCCACTTAGCGATTGGGCATCCTTGCGAGCTTTTGCCTTCTTTCCCCGTATACACCACTATTTCTATCCGTACTGCGTTCCCTTTTTGCCCATACCTGAGTGTAAAACACAGTGAAGAGAAAATAACTGCAACATACACTTTTAACATCTTAATGTGCGTAAGATACATATTTACAGAAGTACAAAAATCAATCACTCCTCATAATCTACTTTTGTTAAAAATTTACTTTTATGTAGCAGATATTTTGTTATTCAGGTGTTTACTTATCCTTAAAGATCACTCTTTTTAAAAATGGCCTGGCTCCAAGACAGACAAAAATGTGAATGCAGTGTTGATAGAGGTAACCTGAACTACTTCTACTATTATTATACAATAATATAAAAATAAATATTTCTGAATTTAACAAAGACAGCCTTGCTTTGTGAGTGTCTTGTTGAGTGCCCATGGCTCATGTGATGAGTGACTCAGCAGGAACGCCAGTAAATTATTCTTTTCCTGGGCCCTAAGATATATCCAACTCATCCTACTGAACGCTTTCCATTCACTTCATGTTTGTCCCCAGAGATAATTTCTCTGCATTGAGTCTGGTCCACAGTAATGAATGATTTTAACAGGGAAGCATATTTCCTCACCTATTCTCCATGATTTCCCTGACAGCAGCAACACTTGGTCCTGCCCCAAGGTGTGTGTAATATGGGCCTTTGTCTTTTTGTATAACTCGATCTGTGGAAGGAATAAGATTATTAGACCCAAAGTTTTACAGAATGGCATAGGGGCAAGGAGGAGGTATGTTTACTAATTTTTTTTCTTTCTTTTCAATTCAGAACAATGAATTTTGACAAAGTTTTGGTAAGCTTTAATAATTAAAAGTCTAGGGCAATAGGCCCTGGAATTTAACATATTCTTTTCTAGCTTTTCCTAACTAATTCATTCTCCTTCTAAGAATAAGAGGAAGAAAAACATTTTAAGATGTGGGTTATATTTATTTTTCTATTTCCTGCCTTAAAAAATTCAAAAATCTATAATAATTGAGGTGCAAAATTAAAAAATTATCCAAGAGCAATAAGTTTTAAAACATGGCCCCAGAATCCTATTAAAATGAGCCTAATTGCACTAAGAATTTATGCAAATGTACACAAAAATGTTCCTAGTTACAACTATTTGTAAGATCAGAAAAAAGAGAAACACTCTAAGTAATAGTTTAAATGGATTAGGAGATATTTGTTTATATAGTGTAATACTATATTAAAAGCTATTAAAACAATGATATTTATAAACATTGAAAAAATCTAAGACTTTGTTAAGGTTAAAAAAGCAAATTGCAAAAATATTATAATTTTTATTTATTTATTTTAACAAGGGCAAAGCTCACAGTGGCCCATGCAGGGATCGAACAGGCAACCTTGGTGCTTACCAGCACCATGATCTAGGTGAGCTAACTGGACACCCCCAAAATATTATGTTTTAAAACACCTAAATTTTGTAAAATTTGAACAAAAATTAAAATCAGTAATAGTGTCAATTCATATAGAAAAACTGTAACAGAGGTTTTATCTTTAGAGAATGGAACTTAAGAAGACGTTTGCATCACATTTCTGTACCATTTTAATTTTTCTGAGTGTGAATTACATGTTTCTTAGAATAGAAAACAGTATTTTTAACTTAAGTCTCTTAGAATTATGTCTCACTATAAGCACGACAGCACACATTTCTGACCAAGGTATACCTACACCAAAAAGTCATTATTGAACCATTTTCATTGGACATCAAATATAATCTGGATTACTTCTGTGGCTTCTTAAGCATGCGCCATTGAATAGATTTTAACTTATTATTGGTTATCTAAAACAATGCTTCTTAACCAGCGGTGATTTTTCCAGAGGGGACATTTGTCAATATTTTTGATTGTGACAACTGGGCAGATGTGTGTGTGTGAGTGTGTGTGTAGACATGTGTACATGCGCTCGTGCATTTCTGTGTGTATTACTGGTATCTAGTGGATAGAGGCCAGGGATACCACTGAACAACCTATAATGCATAAGACAGTCCCCTTACAACAACGGATTATTCCATCTAAACTACAAATAGAAGTAAATTTGCAGAACCCTAATATAGATGTCAGTTACTCTTATTTTGCTACAACAGTATGCCTCTATGGAAATCCTTTACGCTTAATATTATGGCCCCGACTTGGGATGATTTCTGAGTGAGTCTGTTTCATGTTTCTCTTCTTTAAGTTTCCATTTCTACACAATGGGCACAATAACCTCACATGTAATGATTATAGGAAAATACATTAAGTGATAGTATATAAAACAGTTCCAGGTCCACAGCAAATAATAAACTTTGAATTCCTGGCTGTCTCAACTCCTATACACTGTGACTAGTTACTACGTGTAAGTTGCAAAATTAAATTATCCAAGGAAATGTATAAGGAAACAGTTTTGAAACTAGACAGTTCTATTGAAATTATGCATGCAGTACAATTAGACTAGCTGATGTATATATATTTGAATGGCATTTTAAATTAGAGATCTTTCTTCCAGTCGTAACGATAGTCAGAAAAAACAAAAAAAAAAACTGTCCCTTTCTTACTTCAGATTTTTGAAGCAACTGAGGATGGAGGTTACAAACATAGGCCCTGGAGTTGGCACTGCATGTCTCTGAATTCCAGCTTAGTCATTTACTAGCTGTGAACTTCTCTATGACTCAGTTTCCTCATTGGTAAAGTGGGGATAATAAGCCTATCCTTTGAAGGTTGTTGTGAATATAATAAGTCAAGGGCGTGGCACAGTATCAGACTTGCAATAAAAGACCTGGAATAGGAGCCATTATCGTTATTTCACTCTTCTATCCTTGGTCCAAGAAAAACTCTCATTCTCCCAATTCAACCCCAGTCAGACATCATTGTCACCCTTTCCAGGTTATGAATTACTTGTCATGTGCCTGGCACATGATCGGCTGTCAAAACTGTATGTTGAATGATATGCAGAGAAATGGAAGAATTCATATCAGATATCAAATGTACTTTGGATAATCAAGAACTAAAAGTTATTGCTATACTTTATAATTTTTTCTACGATGGTTAAAAACAAAATGAGAATGATATTCTTTATCCTTCCAAACAATCCTTTAACTACCGATTCTGGAATGTACTAATGAACCATCTGCTTCTAATAAAAAGATTGCCATTATTCAAGGCAAATCTTGAATCTGTTATTTGGGGCAACATTTTAAGTAAAACTTTAATAATTACATCTACTTGGGTTCAAAATAGGTTATATTTTACAAATTTATCATAAATTGTATAAAAGTTGAAATAATGGGGCTTCACGTAGCCTAACAAACTTTAATGACACAATCCATATACTCTCCCTACCTTACAGCTTTATTTAAGTAAACAAGTTTCATCTTATATTTGAGCACTGACATGAAATTTGACCATAGACAGTGACTAATCAGTAACAGGACTCAAATTAAGCTTTCATATGTTTCAAATATTGAGCAACTTTCTCATAGGGCCTGCCTGAGAACCTTTACTCCAACAAGATTTTTTTCAGGGCTTTTAAGACACGATATAACTTCTAATTGTTAGTTTCTAATATTCTATTTCAGTAACTCCTAAGGCACAAAATATATAAATGCATTAGTTAGAAAATGGTCCATGACTTTTACACAAATGTATTTGTTGTTGTTACTGTTTTTGGAAATAGGAAATCACAATTTATTGAACAATTTAATATTTTAAAACAACAAAAGGTTTGCAAATTCATAAAATGGCCAAGATTCTGTAATTTTTCCATACATAGGTACACCCTTCATATCGCAGAGCATAAAAGCACTAGGTACTGGGGGCCGGCCCGGTGGCTCCTACGGTTGGAGCTCCGTGCTCCTAACTCCGAAGGCTGACAGTTCGATTCCCACATGGGCCAGTGGGCTCTCAACCAAAAGGTTGCCAGTTCAACTCTTTGAGTCCTGCAAGGGATGGTGGGCAGCGCCCCCTGCAACTAGCAAAGGCAACTGGACCTGCTGAGCTGCGCCCTCCACAACTAAGACTGAAAGGACAACTTGACTTGGAAAAAAGTCCTGGAAGTACACACTATTCCCCCAATAAAGTCCTGTTCCCCTTCCCCAATAAAAAAAATAAAAAATAAAAAAAGCCACTAGGTACTGAAACAGAAATAACCCAGTTCCAATTCTTAACCGGGATAGCAATTATACAGATAGTTTTTATGGCTGTTTCTTAAGTTGTACATATATTTTCTGTATGCATGTTATATCTCACACAAAAAGACATTTTTGAAGCAAAAAGCTTACAAGTTGAAATTCTTTTGAACACAATAAGAATAAACTGAAATAAAGTATTAAGGCAATTCATTCTTATGGATGCACAATAAGCAACCTGAGAGACACTTAGCTTTGAGAAAAATCAGCAAACTTTCCACTTGAGAAAGTTTCAAATTATTAGTTGAATTTTCAATTTACCTGAGCAGAATCAATAAAGGTCCCACAGAAAAATGGGTATAGAATTATTTAATCCATCTTAGCTAGAATATGAATGGGGCAAAACTGCCATATACTATAAAATGTAACCGAAAACTTGATTCAGACACCACTTGAGGCAATTAAGCAGGTAAATGAAGAAGAAACACACACACATGATACACAGGAACTTACCAAGACAGTTGCAGGTTGGCAATTCAGAATCTTTTGTTGTGGACACCAGGTTTTTTGTAGGATTAGTAAAGAAGTTCATGGCATAATCATTAAAACTTTTGTGTGCATTGTCTACTGGGAAAAATTCTGATGCTCCAACATTAGATAAACAGCTGTCCTCTTCACTTTTGGTAGAAACCATTGTAATTCCACCTGAACATACAACGTCTACATTCCTAAGAATTTGTGCTGGGTCTGGTAAGGGGGTCTCAGGAGAGATCCCAGGCAATGTTGGCAGTCGCTGATGCATGAGTTGGTCTTTAACATCCTGCTGGAACTGTGTTTGGTCATCGTCAGCCATCACATTAGCACACTGGTTAGTTGGAGAGGAGGGTTGGAGCAAAGCATGAGCTTTCTGATTGACATTCACTGTTGGCTGTACCTGAGAATTATAAACTTTTCCTGTAAACGCCTGCCCATTGGATTCTGTTTTTAACTGCGATATGGGGAGAGAATCCAACGGGTCAACCTTCATCACTTTTTCCTGTGCTAATTCAGGATAATATCGCTCAAATTTTATCTGAGTGAGTGGAGGAAATAGTTTCTTATGTTCTAATGCTGAACTTGTTTGAATCAGTGGTTTCCATACTTTGGTTATGGGAGGAATTTTCCCCAACAGAATAGGAAAATCATGAGGACCAAATTGACCAAATCTTTGAAATTTAGATGCTATCCAAATGTCATGTAACTTACTATATTCATATGACAACTGTTCCTGCTTTTTCTGGTCATTTTCTTGACAACTTATGACTGCAGGCTTCTTTTTCCGCCGATCTCTTGATGGGGTAGATTTTGTCTTCTTCTGGGTTGCATTCTTTTGCTTTGTTAATGATGAGCCATGATTATTTTGTACACTGGAAGGGGGTTTCTGTTGTATTGTGCCCTTCTCCTGACTGTACTTTTGCTGCATGTTATGTGCAACAAGGTTTGTTGGTGTACTTTCAATGTTTTTTTCATCTGGTTTCATATAATTGAATTTAATTATTGATGCAAGTTGTGTTAACTGTGTTGCAACATCTTCCTCTATTTTACTATGAACTGTCTCTTGACATGATAGATCATCCTTAGACTCCAACTTTTTACTGCTGCCCAGTGACTGGTTACAATACCCCAATTTATTATTTGTTGGTGGCAACTGCTGCAAATTCTTGGAACAGTCAAGAGTAATTTTGCCTTGAGCAATATTTTTATTGGTGTCAATTTTAGATGAACTTGAATTTGATGTAAAAACAGATATTGAATTTTTGACTTTGGAATATTCCTGTGACTTTGTGGATACTTGGTTAGTAGCTGAGCTGTCGTGTAACTTGGAAATGATATTTTGGCCATTGAACACCACGGAGTTGCACGAACTTTGCTTTTCCAAAGATGGACAGTGATGAAGGCTTTGTGGCTCCCCTTGTAAATTTGGTTCTTGGAGGTCTTTTCTTACAGAACAGAGTATAGCTTTACAGCTATTAAGTAAACTAGCTGTTCTCTGCTCTGTTTCTTCATCCTTCTCTGACTTTGATGGTGAGGAATTTTCTGAAGGGGCTTCTGAAAGCTGAGTCAAAGCTTCTATAGCTACCACTTGCTCCAGTGTTAATCTCCTATCTCTCATTAAAGATAGAAGACTTGGTTGAACTAGAGATCCATCTTTTGGTTCTTTACTTGGTATGTTTTCTAGAGATTTTGGTTGATCACTTTCATTGGGTGTACTAGTTTGATTATTTAAGTTTAAGTTGGCAGGATCTGGAAAAGACTTGCAGTTAAAGCCAGGCTTCTGGAAGACTAAGACATTACTTTTCCCCTTAAGATGGTCAGAGCTTGCACTAGTAGCAATGGAGCTCATGGCATTGTTATGGTTTGCAGTGTCTTTCAGGAGTTTATACGAATTGTTTCCAAACGCCTTGCCAAATTCCTCAATGTTGAATTTTTTAAAAGACACATTTGTTTCAGTTGGTAAATAGTGTACATTTTTAATGCCGTTTCTTATAGTTGGTGCAAACAATTTTTGAGGTTCAAGGATTTCAGTAAGTAGGACTTTTTTCCTGTCATCTTCAGCATTTATCAACTTTTCAGCTTCTGTTACAATTGCCTTCTCTCCTTTGACATGATCAGTTAAATCTGATTTCTTGTTTTGCGTCCACTTCTCCACTTCAATTCCTGTCATACTTTCTTCATTTCTAGCTACATTTTCAAGAGGTTGTGGGTTCAATTCCGATCTTTGTTCTTCCCCATGACCACATCTACTGTATTCCATGGATTCTGACTTGGGGCCATTTACTGTTTTTTTGTCAAAATCTGCCTGTAAAATAAACATAGCAAATATCTTCAGCTTTAGGAGATAGGGCAAATAATTTTCTAATATAGTTATCAATATACACTCCCAATGGTGATTATGAGAGCTCCAATTGTCCTACATTCTTATTAACAAGTAGTATTTTCTCTCTTTTCACTTTAGTCTTTCTGGTGAGTGGGTAATGATATAAAACCATTACCTTTTAAAAATTTTTTTTGAGATGAAACTTCCATAGAATAAAATTCAATGTTATCATTTAAAATTATACAGTTCAGTGGTTTTTAGTATATTCACAAGGTTGTACAAAAATCACCTCTGTATACCAGAACATTTTCATCATTCTAAGAGAAACCTTGTACCCATCAAGCAATAACTGTCTACTTCCTGCTCTTACCCTATTTTTTTTTTTTTACCCTATTTTTTAAAAACTTGAAACAGCTCATCCAAAACGATACTATAGGAATTAGGATAGTAAGGGCATTTCCATTGATGTCAGGAGCAAATAAGAAGATAACCTCTATATTATTAATATAAACATAAAAAATGAGGAGACTTCTGGTTGAATGAAGATGATACAACTTTACTTAAAAAAATGAATCAGGGCCGGCCCGGTGGCTCAGGCGGTTAGAGCTCCGTGCTCCTAACTCCGAAGGCTGCTGGTTCGATTCCCACATGGGCCAGTGGGCTCTCAACCACAAGGTTGCCAGTTCAACTCCTCGAGTCCCACAAGGGATGGTGGGCAGCGCCCCCTGCAACTAAAATTGAACACGGCACCTTGAGCTGAGCTGCCACTGAGCTCCCAGATGGCTCAGTTGGTTGGAGCTTGTCCTCTCAACCACAAGGTTGCCGGTTCGACTCCCGCAAGGGATGGTGGGCTGTGCCCCCTGCAACTAGCAACGGCAACTGGACCTGGAGCTGAGCTGCGCCCTCCACAACTAAGACTGAAAGAACAACAACTTGAAGCTGAACAGAACCCTCCACAACTAAGATTGAAAGGACAACAATTTGACCATTGTTCCCCAATAAAGTCCTGTTCCCCTTCCCCAATAAAATCTTAAAAAAAAAGAAAAAAAAAATGAATCAGAGTTCAGAAGGGTGATAATTACATTCAGAATATAAAATATGTAAGCATTACTAAATTATATAATCAAATATTAAACAGTATTAGTAGAAACAAACAAGTTTCTTGATCAGGTTACAGGTTACGTAAGTTATGTTCAGATTGTCAAAATTCATCAAAATATACAATTATGACACATAGATTTTCTGTATGTCTATTACATTTCAATGTTGTTACTTTAAAAAAATAAACCTCAAATGGCCAACTTTAAAAAACATTCAACAATGGTATAAAAATATTTTTATTATTAAAAAGGAATAATAATATTTTAACAGGCAGGGTAGATAAACAAATTAACAGACTAAACTCAAGAATGTTAAATAATTTATTATTAAAATGCTGGCGTTTCTCAACAGTGGAGAAAGTCTAAATGTCTTAATAGTAATACAAGAAGGAAGTTTGATCCCTAGCTCATAACATGTAGCAAAAATTCCAGATATACTAATAATTTAAATATAAAAAAAGATGTAACAATAAGAAAATTTAGAAAGTAGGAAAAAAATCTCCCAAAGCAAAAGTGAAAAGTAAGAAGCCATAAAGGAAAAAATAGACTTTTTTGACTACATATAATATTAACAATTTTATTTTCTTCTACTTTTGTCCCACTCAATCAAGTCTCCAATATTAATAATTAAAAATGCAAAGACACTACAATATAATGCTTTTCAAATTGCTGATCAAAGGGGAGTGGGGGATGGGAGATGAGGGTAAGGGGGATCAAATATATGGTGGTGGAAGGAGAACTGACTCTGGGTGGGGAACACACAATGGGATTTATAGATGATGTAATACAGAATTGTACACCTGAAATCTATGTAATTTTACTAACAATTGTCACCTCAATAAATTAAAAAAAAAAATTGCTGATCATAATCCATGAGTCCCAATACCAATTTAATGCTTTGTGACAAGTGTTTTTTTAAGGAATAGTAAAGAAAAATATAAGTACACTACATTTAATAAAGACAATTACCATGTAAATCTTTCATGTGTTTGGATGTGTCTGTGCACTGAATCAAGATGTAAAATGTATTCCCTGATATATACAGGTGTCAAAAAACGTAGGAGAAATATTGCCATAAAAAATTCAAAAGTCAATTGATACACTGGGAAAATACTCACAATACATGTAAAGGGTTACTAATATACATATACATATATATATATGAAATTTAAGTCAGGTTTATTAGATTATAATTTATATATAATAAAATCATCCTTTTTGGGGGAACAGTTCTATAATTTTTAACAAATACAACCACTAGCATAATCAAGATAGTGAAAATTTGCACCACCCTAAAAGGTTCTCACATGCTCCTTCATAGTCAATTTAAGAATTATTATTCTTAATGTTAAAAAGCTCCCAGCAAATTAATAAGGAAAGGAAAATGACTCAATAGAATAGTGAATAAAGAATGGGAATATGCAATTCACTTAAGTGGAAATCCAAAAGATTAAAGACATTTGACTTTACTAAAAGACAAGCAAATGAAACTAAATGTAACTTTCTCATCCATTTAAATGGCAAAAATAAAAAAGCATATTACAATGCAACATAGCATTTATACTGGAGAAAGTATGCACAAACTTTTCATATATTCATATTGTGAAATAATGTGCAGCCATTACTCTATGCATCAATGTACTAATTGCACAGCAAGATATCCATAATATATCAGCCTGAATAAACAAGCCACAGATGTGGTGTTATCATCCCTTTTCATTTAAAACACAAAAACATTTGTATAGCACAGACAAAAAGCTGGTAGAATAAACATAAATGTTAACAGCTGTTAGCACTAGGAAAGAGAAGTGAGGAAATGTGAAGTCTATTTTTGTTTCTTACTTGATGCATTTAACTTTATAAATATGACTATTGAAATATACTAGGACTTCAGTGTGTACATTCCTCTACAGAGAAGATATTGAGGTCATTTTAAGATTTATGACCCAACATTCCCTGGCTGCAGACTATACTACAAAGTGACAATACTCAAAACAGCATGGTATTGGCAGAAAAGCAGACATACACAACAATGAAAAAGAACTGAGAGCCCAGAAACAAATCCACACAAATATGGGCAACTAATTTTCAACAAAGAGCCAAAAACATACAATGCAGAAAAGAAAGCTTCTTCAACAAATGGTGCGGGGAAAATTGGAAAGCCACATGCAAAAGAATGGAACTAGACTGCTATTTTGTCACCATATACAGAAATTAACTCAAAATAGATCAAAGACTTAAATATAAGACCTGAAACAATGAAATACATAGAAGAAAACATAGGTACTAAACTTATGGACTATGGTCTCAAAGAGGATTTTATGAATTGGACCCCAATGGCAGGAAAAAAGTAAAAATTAGTGAATGGGACTGTATCAAACTAAAAAGCTTCTGAACAGCAAAAGAAACCATCAACAAAACAAAGAGGCAACCAACTGAATGGCAGAAGATATTTACAAACACCTCCCATAACAGATTAATATGCAAAATACATAAAGAAAGTTATTCAACTCAATAACAACAACAAAAAACCCCAAAAATAATCCAATTAAAAGATGGGCAGAATAAACACTTTTCCCAGACATAAAAATGGTCAACACATACATGAAAATATGCTCAACTTCACTAGCTATAAAGGAAACGCAAATCAAAACCACAATGATACCACCTCACACCTATAAGAATGGCTGTGACCAATAAGACAAGAAGTAATAAGTGTTGAAGAGGATGTAGAGAAAAAGGAAGCCTCATGCACTGCTGATAGCAATGCAAATTGGTTGTCAATATAGAAAACAGTATGTAGGTTCCTCAAAAAATTAAGAGAGCTACCCTATAACCCAGCAATCCTTCTTCTGGGTTTATACCCCCCAAAATTGAAAACATTTATTCATAAAGATATATGTATCCCTATGTTAATTACAGCATTATCCATGGTAGCCAAGATATGGAAACCACCCAATTGTCCTTTGATGAATGATTAGATAAAAATGTGGTACAAATACACAATAGAATATTACTCAGCCATAGGTAGAGATGAAATACTGCCATTTGCAACAACATGGATGGATCTTGCGAGCATCATACTAAGCGAAATAAGTCAGACAGAAAAGGACAAGAATTTATTGATTTCACTCATATGTGAGGCTATAAAACAGAAAGCAACAGAAGAACAAAACAAATCCAATAAAATTATTGACACGGACAACAATATGGTGGTTATCAGAGAAGAAAAGAGGGTAAGGCGAGGTTGAAGAGTTAGGTAAAGGGGGTCAAATATATGGTGACAGAAGGAGACTAAACTTTGAGTGATGAGCACATAATACAATATACAGGTGAGATATTATAGTATTACACACTTGAAATTTATGTAATCTTACTAACCAATATCACACCAATAAATTTAATAAAAAAAAGATTTATGTGCCCCAAAGCATTAGATGTTCTCATTAATTATTGAGCTTAATTAAAAGTAACTGACCTTTATTATTTAGTTACATCTCATAGGACTTTTTAAAAACAGTGGTATCACAAGTCCATAATTACACAAAAATATGTTCTATACACTGACAACTACTAAACCTAGAATTTAAGAACAATTTAACAGATCACATTTCAGTGCAGGATAATAAGATTTTCTGTTCTGTATCCTCAGAAATCACCCCTGAACTCTTACAAAAACATTCTATTAAATGTAATAGTGTGTGTGTCTGTGTCTGTGTGTGCACGCACACATCCTAAGGAAACGGTTATTCTTATTCTTGCTACTCATTATGAAACTGAGTGTTTCACAGTGAAACTTGCTATTCATAGTGAAACTGAGTGGCCAGAACAAACAGATTTGTCACTACTGGAGG
This sequence comes from Rhinolophus sinicus, assembly GCF_036562045.2. Taxonomy (NCBI): domain Eukaryota; kingdom Metazoa; phylum Chordata; class Mammalia; order Chiroptera; family Rhinolophidae; genus Rhinolophus; species Rhinolophus sinicus. Next base: position 46,658,720 of record NC_133757.1, on the reverse strand, counting down.
GAAAAAAAATCCAGTTCAGGCCATATTAAAAGTGAATCGACAACACAAACGATTTGTACGGTGTGTGAAGTGTATCTAATAAAGACGTTACAAAAAAACAACCAGTCAATCAGCATGGATGAGTGAAAAAGCAATTTTAAAAATATGTAACATCATCTTATTTAAAAACACACCTACAGGGGTTGGATGGTTAGCTCAGTTGGTTAGAGCGTGGTGCTAGTAACACCAAGGTTGCCGGTTCAATCCCCACATGGACCACTGTGAGCTGTGCCCTCCTTAAAAAAATAACAAACAAAAAAACACGTTTATACATTATGTAGATTTTTTTTTTAATTTACACTTGCATCATGCAGGAATGTTTTTTTGTTTGTTATTTGTTTTTAAGTAGAAGTGTTGAAAGGAAACCAATCTAACTGCTGTTACTGGTTAATCTTGAACTTTAAAATGGGGAATGGAAGAGGGCAATCCTGAAGAATTACAACCCCTAGGAGATGTTACCCAGAACTTTTGTTTCCTTCCTACAACGGTCCATATAGATTGTGATGGCGTTTACATGAGCTGACACAGTGGATCGTTAGCCCAGTGGATTGGTGATCACTAAGAGAGCACTAACAATTCAATGAATGTTAGCTATATTATAATACACTCATTTCATCCTCACTACAACCCCGAGGCAAACACTGTCAAAACCTGCTCAACTTTAAGAGAGATTAATTAAAATGAAACTAAGATCATAGTTTTCACTTATCAGAATACCAAACATCAACAAGTTTAACCACACAGGCCCTTAGGGAAGCTGTGGGGGTTACAGTCTAATATAATGCTGGTTGCAGTGAAAAATGGTGCATCCCCTATGGAGAGCAATCTGGCAATAATTATTAAAATTATGAATGTAACATCCTTTGATACAGCAATTTCACTTGTGGGAATTTATCCTAGTTATAACTATACACGATTACATATGTTTTGACAGCTTTGTATGTTTTAATAAACAACTGAAAATATTCAAATGTCCATCTGTAGCAGACTAATTCAGTTGTAGTACAGCTATGTAATACCTTGCAGGTGAGAAAGAATGGGGAAAAAAAATGCATTGCTAATGTCCAGGACATACTGTATTAAAAAAAAGGATAAAAAGCCTGTATATGGACTGTTTCTTTTTGTATAAAAAGTACAGGGAAGTAATAATATACATTCATATTTGTATAAATATATGAGTATATTCATATTTATATAAAAATATATATTCATATTCGTATAAATAAACTTTAGGAGCAATACTTAACCATGAGAAAAACAGAAGTGGCTTGGGCACTATTTGACCACATCTGATTAAATATTATTTTGATTTTTAACATATTTCATTTGAAATTAAACCAAAATTGACAAAGCTCTCTAGAAATAGAAATATTTCTAGGGTATATTAAGAGAAAAAAAACTAAATGCAGAATAGTTTGTGTAGTACCAAATTACAAATTAGAGCATAATAAGAAGGGGTGCAGAGTATATACACATTTGCTAGTAATTGTTTAAAATATTTCAGGAAGGCTATGCACACCTTTCAACATTTGTCTTACAGATACTGTACTCAGTGGCATGCCGGTAAATGTTTAAAATCAGCTTGGAAAGTTGGGGGGAGGAAGCCCTATTTTGTAGTGTTGGCCAATCTCTGTGGTATAAATATGCCCACCTGGGTGGATTGTAATCTATCAATGTGATCACCCCAGCAAGAGTTGGGAAGTAATGTGCACGGTCGGCGAGCCCCAGGGAGCTGACTCCATCACTCTGATGAGTGCACTAATCCAAACTACTACTCAAAACAGGCTCCACTAGCTACATTATGATTTTTCTTAAATGAAAACTTTCTTGGCCTTTAATCTGTTTAGATATAGTGTAGGCCAAAACCTCCATCTTGAATCTCAAAATATTTAACACCCAGTATCTCTAAAAAGAAACTAATTCTGTGAAGGAAGTGAAATGTTTTGACTTGAAATGGTGGCTGTTTCACCCCAAGTTCCACGTGTGCGCTGGGAACACCAAACTCATACCACCTGCCCCCGTGTCTCTTTTCCTCTTCTTCTGTCCCCCCACCATCTCCATCTTCTTCCCACACCCATTCTTTACTGGCCCCAAAGAGCCCAAGGATACAGTTTAAAAGACAGTAAGTAATTCCAGTTCGTCTGGTTCTCTGCCTTTCCCTCTATGCCCATCCCAAGACTTGTAAGTTGTTTTTACCCCCTCCTACTCACTCCAAACCAACAGGAATGTTAAACTCCTTGAATCATATCTGGGTCCAATAGTTCCCAAGCCCCCTCCATTTTCTCATTTCTCTACGTTTTTATCATTGTGATACTCTTAGGCCCCCGCTTGAAGGAGCTGCAATGTCATTGAGCAAAGAGGTATTTTATTCTAAAATAACTTTGCCCTTTGGACAGAATCTGATTGTAGCCCCTCCCAACACACCCTCACATTCCATACATGCAGTATTTCCTGTATCAAGAAACAGGTGCTCAGATCACAAGAAACACTAAAGCCTTTCAAAGCCTGTTCAGAGACATTGTCCAACAAGACTATGAGCTTTATTACAGATAGACAGACCAGTGTTTCTCAACCTGCTTTCTTTCCCCCACCCCCACTTCCCACCCCAGGAGTCTTTTAAAATTTTTTTATCCCTAATAGCTTTCCTAATGAAATTTTAATACCACATATATAGTATCTGTGGTATTATAGTATCTGTGGTACACTATACAGATATAGGATCAGTATAGTATCTGTTTATGTACTGTGCCCCATTGTAATATCTAAGATTTTTTTACACGCCCCCCAGAACCAATTTTCACCCACTTTGAGGATAATGCAATTTCAAAAACTAACCCGCAGAGCACAGGGAGCAGCCCACAGAGTATTTATGCCTAACCAGAAGTGACACCCTCAGGATCTAGATTCTCAACCTGAAAATTGAATGTTTAGGGAAAAAATTCAGGGAGAACCACTGGTGCCTCCATTAATGTTGGCTTTGAGATGACACAATCATGCCCAATACTCTATGTAACCCCCACCCCACCCCCAATACGTTATTAAGAAGCATGGAAGGAAAGCTCTGCTTTGCAACCAACCTCTGTATAATGTTCATTGCCACAACTACTTGCTAACAAAACCAACTTTAAATCAAAAGGAAAGATGAACCAGCTACTCACCAAAAATTCACTCAAAGAGATTCGAACATTTAACACACATACACACACAAAATTCTTCCCTCAAAGGGGACCTACAAAACAGCTACCTAGAGCAGTGACATTGTGTCCTCCAGAATTCCAGCCATTAAGTTCTCTTCTTCCCTTTTTTAGGCTTAAAAAGAAGACAACTAGCCTACCATTCTTTGAGCTTTGCCTCTCATCTCTGTTTCTTCAGGTTTTTTTTACAGTCAACTGGTAATTGGTTCAAAGGCCACAGAAAGGCAGGACTGGGTTGGCCTGAAAGGAAGAAGTGGCTGTCTAAGGGACTGGGTCACACTACTCATTGCCACCTTCCCTACCTTGGTACCATAAGGCCTCATGGCTTCGTCACGCTGGATAAGAGCCATGGCAGAGATTTCAGAAGTTTCCCACTTCTCCACACCAGATCCAGACTTCTAATTTTTAAACTTCCATCCTGAGCAAAAACTCCACCCTCATTTGGCCACAGGGTCATAGATTCCAAAGTAAATCCTTTAATTTAGGGGAGGGGCAAAGACAAAGAGGGACACAAGTTACTAGAGGGAGGGACCACTTCTAATTCACCACAAAACAGGTCAATTGAAGATTGGCTCCAAATCCGTAGAAAATATGACTGACCTAAGAGTAACACCTCTCTAGTCACGGATGTCCTTGAGTCTAGACCTCTTCCTCTGAAGTTATGAACCAGTACAAAGTATTCCCAGTCAAAAAAATAAAAACCTTTCAGAGCCCAAATCTGCCTCAAGCTATCATCCTATCAAATTCCCCCCTTACTCAAATATTTTAAATGGCTCCTAGCAAGGTTATAAGTGAGTTCTCAATTGCCAAATCCAATTATGCCTTAAACACTAGCTACTTAACCTGCTCTTTTGTACACCCTCAAGAAGGTTTTCAACTGAATTTTTATAATCTACCTCTCCTCTGGAACTTCATTCTCACGTGTTATCATCTCTCTCCCTTGACTGTAGGTGTGTCCCCAAGCCTATTCCTTAGAAGATTCTAAAGTGAAACCCACGGCTTTTTCATGGACTATCCTGTCCATGCTTAAAATTAATAACCAAATCTAGTGTTCCGTGTAGAATTCTATTTTTTTGTGTACCTTAATTGTTTCACGTTGTTTTTTAAAATGTGGAACCAGACAAACTGGCTACTCTCCTAGCTCCATCACTTTCCTACCATATGGCCTAGAACAAGTCCTTCCTCTGTGAAGTCTCTGAGTCAGTTTTCTTAAGATAAATCAGGACTAGTAATAGCACTTATTAACAGGTTTACAAGGAGGATTAAATGAACCATGGATTACATATATTGTTGGACTTTAATTTGTGTGGAAATGAACCAACTATTTAAGGGGAAAATACATATTGGGTAGTTCTTCCTTTTCTACATGTCTTTCAACATGTAACAAAAATGTAATAATTCCAGGCTTAAATCCACAATTAAAAGAACATTTACTAATAGCTATTATTTATGTATTGAGCATTTACTACTTGCCAGGCATCATTATGACCACTTTATAGGAAGTACCTCATTTGCTTTTCTTACTGAGATTAGTTGTATTAATATCTCCATTTTTTTATAAGGTTTTAGAAAGGTTAAGTAACTAGTCAAGGTCAAATAAATACTCTCAGAGCTAGGACTCAAACCAGAGGACTAACAAGATTGTATAATAGTGTTTAACTCTAAGGCACTGTTCTACAAGTAATAATGTCTGCAGCTAGTACTAACATTTACAACAAAGTCCATTAGTTACTAATATTTACTAATGTTTATGGAACTAAGATTATCAAAGGTGTGTAGAACTTAAAAGAACAACACAATTCCTATGGTAGTTTCTTTCCTCAGATTGTGAGAATTGTCTTTGTGAACCCACTTGCCTGCTTTCACTGATCTGTCTGAGTTGTAGCTGCACAGTGTTGCTATTCAAAATGTTTTTACCTCATGTCCAAATTCAGTATATGTGATACAGGCCAAAGAAAAGAGCTTCTCACTATAGAAATTAAGTTTTCTTTTCCCTAGTGTTTCGGCTCTGTAGCCCCTGGTTATAATCCTTTTTCAGATCAGTTTCTTAATCATAAATAATAGATTGTTTTTAACCTGAATCATAGAAATCTCCTACCCCCTGCTTTAGGTAATTATCCTAAAGCTTGTGATTAATGTCTGTTGACTAGTCATTTTATCGCAGCGATTCTTTCCAGGCTTACCTCCCTGGTGAACAATAACTGAATGACCAATTAAACTAGAAGAAAAGGCCACAGGCTCCATGAAGCTAAACAAATTTTTCATTACGCAGTCACCCTGTGTCAATGGCTTGGAAACCTGCTTCTTGGGCCAACACTTTTAATTCTATTAACTAAAATCTATCTCCCCTCACTTAGGGGCCACTGGGATACAAGTGATGCCCCACCATGATTTCCAGTACTTCCTGACCAAAGAAGCCAACCTGGTCCTCCAGGTGGATCTCAAGACCCCTTCCCCTCATCCAAGATCAGACAGGGCAAGAGTCTCGTGAATCCCCAATAGGTATGGACAATGGCCACATTCAGCAGGAAGCAGATACAGAAGAGGAGATCTCCTATTCCTCAACTTCCCACAGAGACTTATGGGGATCACATCTCTCAAGGGGGACATAACACAGGCAGTTAGAGACAGGAATTGGGTCTCCAAGACACCTGGATACATCAGGTAACATTCCTGCACGTCCAACATAGTCTATGGGAAATGACTGCCCAAAAGACCTCCCCTCTCTGCCCAAACTTGCCCATATTTACCATAACCAATAGCCCTGATCAGTCACAGGTATCAATCAAGCAGCCCCACAATTAGAGAGGAGTAGCCCATTCTAGGAAAGGAAATAAAAAGACCAAGTCCTCACCAGTCAGCACCTTTTGAGCCACTCTTCTGTGCTTGGATCCCCTCCTATCTCTTTGGAGTGTATCTTGCTTCTAATAAACTGCTCTTTCACCACTATATTTCTGTGTCTCACTCAATTCTTTGCTTGAGCTCCAAAGAACCTGGACACCGAGCCAAGGGCCTGCTCTCCGGTAGCATATGCGTATTGGGTCCACACAGTTATGAAGTACTGGGTGAACTTAGAACCCGACTTAGAATCCAGCTTTTGAGGACATGTTCAGAGGTCACTGTCTATTTCACCTCTAAATATCTCTTGGACTAAAAACGTTCCTTATTTCTGGATTGCCATAATATGTTTTACCTTTTACCTAACCTTTTCCTTAAAATTTTCACTTTCATAGAATTAGGGGTCTAAGATTCAGTGAAAACGTATTGGTATTAAATAATACCCCAATAAGACCTGCCACATTAATACAAAAAAATTAAAAGAACAAATTGCAGATTATCTAATTCAATCAGAGAAGATTCAATCACACTAGTTTTACAAATGCAGTTGATATGCACTCATATTATTAAGACTCATAATAGAGGGCAGGCTCCAAATACATCTCTTTTTTTTAATATCACTTAAATACTCCTCAAGATTATGAAGTCATCCTGCCTGGAATGCTCCCTCATCATGATCAAAGATAATATTCAGGGACCTTGGCTCATCGAACTCCATTTAGAAGGTCATAGATAACTAGATAATTCACGATCTTCCAAAGGTTTGGACTTTCAGTTCTTTCCATATTGCCCATGTGGCCTTGGGTCTCTAGTCCTCCAATGTTCCACCTTGAAGAAGAAGAAAAAAATGTCTATTTCTGCCTAGGCTTTCTAAGAACATAACCTCCAAAAGTACTGTGTGTGTATTTATTTATTTATTTATTTATTTATTTATTTATTTATTTATTCAGCACTTAGCTGGTGGTGATATGCACAGAAGTATTTACACATTCCTAACAGAAAAAAAACAGGGCATTCTGGAGACAGTTTCAAGATCTGTAAATCTTCCCCTTCTAGCCCTTCCCTACAGGCTATTAACAAACTTAAGTCTTTTCTAACTTAACAAAACAGAACCCTCCAGAAATATGCATTTAGCTGCCACCCTATCCCCCTGCTCCATTTTACAAAGAATGTCCTCCAAGTAATTGTCTGCAATCACTGTCTAACGTGCAATCCTATACTCATTATAATGAGGTTTTTGCTCCCATCACTTCACTGAAACTGTCCAAAATTCACCGCTATACTCCCAATTGCCAAGTATCTTTGACACTATCGATCACTTCTTTAAGATCCTCTCTTCAATTCTCCACCCATCATTACAGTCTCTCTTGCTGGCTTCTCTGCCCACTTATAAATGATGCTGGTATCCTCTGCCTTCTCTCCAAACTCCCCATTTATCTACATACTGGCCTTCAGTCTACACCTATTTGCTGCTGACTCCCACAGCAAGAAGAGATCTTTCTCATGAAGTTCAAACTCCATTATCCAACAACTGGACATCTTCACCAGGCAATTAAAACTCAACCACATCTAAAATGTTAACTAGTTACCACTTGCCTAAGCGTCCTTTAAGCCACAAATCCACCTAATAACCCATGAGTCTTCTTAGGAGCCTCCTACAGTCAAGACCCAAATTCAGCCTCCAACTTCAGCAATCTTACTTAAAACCTCTTCCATTCATCCCTTGTTCTCTGTTCCTACTGCTTCTCCCTCAGTGCATTTGTCTTACAGGTACTTATATAGTGCCACAACATGGACTAGGCATGGTTACCAGGAGAAAAGATATCCGCTCTTAAAGAGATCACATTCTAATGGCTGTGAAAAGTAAAAAGAAATAGGTGAAATAAAATTTTAATATATTTCTGTTTAAGCCACTACATCAAAAATATTATTTCAACATGTAATAAACAATTGTCAGAGATATTTTTAAATATGAATCTATAAATTCAATGCATACTTTACACATAATACATCTCAGTTCAAGCTAAATTTTCAATGGTAAAAGTGAAATGTAGTGTTACCAAAACCAAGTTGTATTTAATTGAAAATATTTTGCTTTAACTCAGTTTTAAATTTTAAATTAATTAAAACAAAGTAAAATTATAGCCACTTTCTTATACCCAAATTTCAAGTATTAGATAATGCAGTTATTTCAAGAATTTTAAATGCAAATCTCATTGCTTTAGGCCATGTTCCACACTGCACCTGGCTAAACAACAAAGTCACCCAAGGGGTTTTAGAAAGCCAGATTCTAAACTAAATCCTGCAAGATTCCCTTAGGTCTATAAAGATTCAAATGATACAAAGAGCAGCTTGGTGAGGGAATCTGGGAACCATTAATCCCCAGAGCAAAATTCACATTTTTCAGTCCACCAGGCAGGGTCTCCAGTTCCCAGCCTTGGCCACATTTTCAGAATGTTTTGCAACCATGGTATCCCCACACCAGCTGCACCCCCAGCCCTGCTTCCCCTAGGCTATTTTAAGCAGCCAGTCTAGTCTCAAGTAGCAACATCAACATAGAATGCCTTGTGGTCATTCTACCATAACCCATCCAATTTGCCCCCAAAACACCTAGAACTAGAAGAAAGTGATCTGTAGAATCAGTATTTCTTAACAATCCCAAAGGTGGTGGAATCAAATATTTTTTTAACCCCACAGCCTTCCTCAGATAAAACTGAACACTCCTTTCTTTACTATCTCTGTACAGATATTTATCATATCAATTGATTATACTTTGTTTGCAATGCTGTCTCCTCATCCTGGACTTTAGTCTTGGTGGTTGTCCATTAGAAGAGATAGTGGTGGTTGTCCTCTAGACTCAAAATGTGTTTTATTTTGGGGACAAATGAAGAAATCTAAGTATAGCCTAGATATTACATAATATTAGGGAACTCTAATAATGGTATGATTGTGTACAATGCTCTTATTAAGAGATTTAACTTAGGCCGGCCTGGTGGTTCAGGTGGTTGGAGCGCCCTGCTCCAATGCTGAGGTCGCCGGTTCGATTTCCACATGGGTCAGTGAGCTGCACCCTCTACAGCTAAGAGTGTGAACAACAGCTCTCCGTGGAGCTGGTCTGCCGTGGGCTGCCGTGGGCTGCCGTGGGCTGCCGTGAGGAGCCGGAGGTCAGTGTGGGCTACTGTGGGCTGCTGACTGGCGGCTGACTGCCTAAGCCGGGGGAGCACAAGGCTCATGATACCAGCATGGGCCAGGGAGCTGTGTCCTACATGACTAAACTGAGAAACAATGGCTTGAACTGGAGTGGGGGCAGGCAGAATAAAAGCGGGGAGAAGAAACAAACAAGAGACCATTAAGAAAACAAAATAAATTTGCTAAAAATTATATTGCCTCACTGGAAATATTTCATAAATCATGGAAATACAGACAAGTATACCGTGTTTTCCCGAAAATAAGACCTAGCCGGACAATCAGCTCTACTGCGTCTTTTGGAGCAAAAATTAATATAAGACCCGGTAACACAACATAATATGATATAATATGATATAATATAACATAATATAACATAATACTGGGTCTTACATTAATATAATATGCTATCATATAATACCGGGTCTTATATTAATTTTTGCTCCAAAATACGCTTTAAAGCTGATGGTCCGGCTAGGTCTTATTTTGGGGGAAACACGGTAGAATTCATCTTAAAAATGGAAATGTCTGGGGGTAAATAAATCAAGGCTGAAATTCTAAGGAAAATGTGCTGAAAATGGATTTGAAGTGGCGGTAGGCAACAAATCATAGAGCAATGTACTTGGTACTAAAACACAATTATACCAGAAAATGCAGTAACCTCCTTTATACATTCCAAGAAAAAAGTCACCTTGAGCTAAACTTACACATCATTATGTTTAGTTCTAAGATGTGAGAACCCAGCTACACGAAAGTTGTTGAATTTGTCAGGTCTGGAATTTTTAGACTATCTGCATTTAAATTCCATATACCTTACCCTTTGTCTGGGTGCCGGCTGGGTCTTACTCATCATGTGACAGGTACACCAGAAGCTAAACATGCTCTGATATAAAACCCTTATTACACAAGCTTAGTAGTTAAGTAAGTTATGAAGTGGCCATCTGTGTTTTCTACTTAAGCTGCTGAGAGGATCTCAAGGTTACAAGAGATCTTCAAGGTCATAAAGTCCAACTACTGCTGCCAGGCATGAACTATCTCTGCATTCCCTCAGTTAAAAGTGATTTATCAAGTTTGCTTAAGTACTCAAAGCAACAAGAAACTACCTTCAAACAGTCCAGTATGCTGTACCTTCCTGCCCTTCATCCATCAGTCCTACTTTTATCCTTGGAAACTAACATGGCAAGTCTTCATCAACCCTTCAATTATCGATCAGTGATATAGATCATAGCCCACAGAATAAAGAGCTGAGTCCATACTGACATAATAAATAATTGAATGAGTGGGAGAAGAAGGACAGTGCCTCCTTACATTAGAATTCCCATTAATAGATGGAGAGAAATGGTATAAATAGAAAATGACCATTTGTTAAGCACCACATTAATAATTGTTAGAAGCAAGAATTATCTACGAATGTTAAAATTAGTGGGTAAAAACATGATGGAAAACAGGACATTTGCATATAGTATCTAAGTATCTCCACATAGTACTTGTTAATTACAAAGGAAAACAATAATTTTACAGAGAAGAATCCTGTGAACACCAAAGCCAAGTAATTAAAGTTAACTCAGATATGAGACTGATATGCTACACTGAGAAGGGCACATTGCTTCTGTGGATTCTTGCCAAAAAAGCATATCCTAAATTTTATCATGAGGGAATATAAAAAAACCCAAACTTGAGGGACATTCGACAAAATAACTGAGCAGGATTCTTCAAAAGTGCGAAAGTCGGGCGGCCGGATGGCTCAGTTGGTTAGAGCAGCAGCTCTCAACAACAAGGTTGCTGGTTCAATTCCTGCATGGGATGGTGGTCTGCGCCCCCTTCAACTGAAGACTGAAAATGGCAAATGGACTTGGAGCTAAGCTGCGCCCTCCACAAGTAGACTGAAAGACTTGGAGCGGATGGGCCTTGGAGAAACACACTGTTCTCCAATGTTCCCCCAACAAAATTTAAAGAAAAATAAAAGAGGGACACAATACTCTTTGAATAAAACTTCTAAAAAAAAAAAAAAGTGCCAGTCATGAAAGACTTCGAAAAGCTAAGAAACTGTTGGAATCTGGAAACTAAGGAGACATGACAACTAAATGTTTTAAGGGATACTGAATTGAATCCTGCACCGCAAAAAAAGGACAGAGAAAATAGGCCAAATCTGAATTTGGTCTTTAGAATAATAAACAGTACTGTGTCAGTGTTCATGTTCTAATTTTGATATTGGGTACAGTGTGTAAGAAAATTCTTTGTACTTGTTTTGTAATATTCTCATAAATTAGAAATGATATCCAAATAAAAAGTCAAAAAACGTATGCCTATCACAGCCTAGAGCCCACTCCCCTTTCCCTAAGACTCTTCCTCCTCAAGGCTTACCTCGAGCTTTCTCACAGAGGGAATGGTTTTTACAGTATTGGTTCAGAGTCCTGCTCACTCTGCTCTTTAATCACATTTGGGTTGGCAATTTTTATTTTAATTAGAAATTTCTTTGATTTTTATTATATTCACATTACAGAAAAAAAAAAAAAAAGAACACCAGCAGGTATAGATAAGGAAAACCAGAGGAAAAAACCCCAAATCTACTCAGGGAAAGCTAGTATGTAGTCTGCCAGATCCCTCTTTGCATACATAAATATATTATATTTGATGCATCGTATTTTTAAAACATAAGTGAGATTTACACTATATGTCATTTTGTAACCCATTTCTTTCACTTAAAAATAATTGTTAAATCTTTCTTCCTTTCTTCAATCTGAAGTAAGCACGCATACTTTCAAGACTCTATCCAAACTGCTCTCCAAATAGTATCAAATTATTTTCTCAAAGTGCCAAGACTGTTCCATTTTAACTCAAATTTCCCATTATTTACGAACTTTGTCCGTTTACCTTTCCAAATTCATATGACAAAAAATCATTTATTGAATATCTGTATTTCTTTTTTGTGTGAAGTTGACCACTATGTAATTTCTTTCCTTTATTTTAAACTTCCCAGGTACCTCTTTCAATTTCCATGACATTATAAATATCACTGATGATATTTAAGTGCTCTTATTTCCAAGTACTGTCAGCATTGTGGGACATCATCTATCTTAATTACAAATTTGAACTCTTTTCATACCAATTATGAGCTTTTGTACACTATTGCTAAATATCCTGAAATTCGGTACCTAGTTTCTATGTTCTATCTATCCGTTAATCCAAAGATTAAAAGCAAATGGCAAAACTGCAAGATAGGTCCTGTTTCCTCTATACTATTACTAAAATTCACCACCAACCCTTAGAATAATAAAAAACAAACAACCCCTCATCTCACCACTTTTAACCTTATTCTTTTTCATAGTTCTTACATACTCAATATAATATTACATGTGCATAGATTATATAACATCTTTAAATATCTGTGTTCAGTCAAGTGTGTTTAATAATAATTATAACGGTGAAAACCTAGGAGCCAATTAATTCTCCTGGACAATAGTGGTTTTCCAAAAATGTTACTGTAATTTAATGATGCTATTATTTTTTGGTAATAAATAGAATATTATCCAAAAAAGAAATAAAAGCAGTTATTGTAGAGCCATATGATGGGTAATAATTACTTAGAATATAGCTATCACTAGAATGACTAAATGAAAAAATTGCCAAACCAAATTTCAGTTTGGGAAGTATAACATGTTACATTCACTTTAGAAAATTGTTTTTGTAAGATCCTTAAAATATTAAATACACATAGTCTATGACTCAGCAATTTAACTATTTATCCAAGAGAAATGAAAACATATGTCCATTTAAAAAAGAATGTTCATAGCAGCTTTATTCATTAATAGCCCCAAACTAGAAACAATCCATACACACATTAATGAGAGACTGGATAAACAAAGTGTGACATATTTTTTACAATGGAATACTACCTCAGCAATAAAAAGCAACAAATAACTGATACATATGCAGCAACATGAATTAAACTAAAGAATGTGATGGGTTCCAAGATAATTCAATGGGAAAGGACTAATCCTTTCAACAAATGGTGTTGGGACACCTGAATATCCACATGCAAAAGAATGAAGTTGGGATTACGTCATAAAAATGGCAACGTGAGGGATGTAGAGGGTATTATGGTAGTTGACAAAACATAAGGCTGCTGCATAAGATTTCCCTGGAAAATAAGTAACTTTGTTAGGGGATGGAATTTAAGGAATGCTGGGAAGAATCCTATTTCTGACTAAATAAATCCCCTATGCATGATCCACTGCCTTGCATTCTACAGTGTTACATATTATTTTTGGATCAATTGTAAACATTCACTAAAGATTTATTTATTTTTATTTGTTTAGCTATAATGTACTAACATGTTAGCCAGCATTAGTTAACAGCTTGCTGAGAACAAGGGCACTGCACCTTCAGAAATAAAGGGTACAGTGGATAATGAAGGATGAACCTGAATGTTATAATGACCAATCCCTGTTCTGGGCCCCTTTTCATTCCATTACAATAAAGGAATAGAAGGAAAATGTGGGTTGGAGTTGCATAGGATATATGCCCAATATAGCTTAGTGTTAATCTTATGAAAACACATTTTCCATACCCCCTCCTCTGCTTCTTAAGCATATTATGATGGTTAAGTAAGGTAAATTAATCTTCAAAATTATTTAATAAAATATGACACTTAATGACAAAAAACGGAATGAAGTTGGATCCTCCATCACAGCATATATAAAAATTGACTCAAAATGAATCAAAGACCCTAAAATAAAAGCTAAACCATTAATCTCTTTCAAGAAAACATAGGTGCAAATCTTCATAAACTTGGAGTAGGCAAAGGTTTCTTAGATATGACACAAAGAGTACAATCAAAGAAAAAAATAGATAAACTGGTCATCAAAATTAAGAACTTTTTTGCTTCAAAGGACACATCGAGAAAGTATGAAGAGAACCCCACAGAAAATATTTGCAATACAACTGATAAAGAACTTGTATCTAGAACACGTAAAACACTATTACAGGTCAGTAATAAAATGTCAAATAACCCAAAGAGAAAATGAATAGAGAGCTCTCCAAAGAAAATATACAAAAGGACAATAGGTATATTAAGATATGCTTACCATCATTAACCACTTGAGATAGTACTTCACCTGTCTAAAATTTAAAAAAAAGACAGACCATAACAAGTGTTGGCCAGAATGCAGAGAAATTGGATCTCTCATATGTTGCTAGTGAAAATGTTAAATGGTGCAGCTGCTTTAGAAAAGTTTGGCAATTCCTATAAAAGTTAAACATAGAGTTTATATATGGCCCAGCAATTTCACTCCTAGGTATGTACCCAAGAGAAATGAAAACACAAAAACTTGTGTACGAATGACCATAGCAGTTATATTTATAATAGCTAAAAAGTGGAAACAACCCAAATGGCCATTAAATGGTGATTGAATTTTAAAAAGGGAGGAGGAGGCTCTCTCTCTCTCTCTCTCTCTCTCTCTCTCTCTCTCTGTATATACATACATATATATATATATAATTTTCTAAAGTGAATGTAACATTTTACACTTCCAAAACATTATATAGAGAACAAAATATCTATATATCTATATTTGTTTCTTGAAGGATATTTATTGTGATTTGTTTCCTATCTGGTTCATAAACAAATCTTTTCTTCAAAGCTACTTGGTCCTAAATTGAGAGAGTACATTGTTACTGATTAATCAATTATCTTCTATTTTACTTTGTCTCCATTGAGTTTCTCTGAGTTGGGCTTCTTTCTTTTGTATTAAGTTCTTGATAAGAGAGGATTGTGTGGAAGATAAGAGCCAGAAAGGGCAAGATAAAAAAAGGAATGAAGTCTGTCACATTCCCTTGGAATTCTATGCCTAGTTTTAGCCTCACCATCCTATTAATAATTGTCTCTTTGTTTTCAACATCCCACACACTATACACACATTTTATCATATAGTAACTTGAGTCCAACTTTCTGAACCAAAATTAACCATTTGACTACATCATGCACTAGGATATTAAATAGAGCCATAAGCATTTTTCATTATTAAAGCTTTATTCATTTAATCTTTAAAACTTAAGATACGTGCCATTTCATGACCAAAAGAAAATCAAGGTGCCTTACAGATAACAAAATATAAAACAGAAAGTTTAGGCTAAAATGGAGTCCATCATACTTCATTCAGAAAAGAATCATGAATAGATACTGAAAATCAGTGAGAAGTAACAGAACTTATATAAAGTATCTCCAGAAAAGATACTTAATTACAAAAGGAGAAAGAGTAACTTAGTACTTGAGAAACCTGGCAGAGACCACCTTAACCAAGTGATCACTGTTAAAATCATATTATTGGAAGAAACTGACATGATGTACCTGTAGATATGATTTATTGAGAAGATCACAAACTCGTTTCTGTGGCATTCTTGTTAAAAATGCATAAGCAAATACTGAATAAACCCACATTAAGGGACAATCTACACAAATAACTGACTTGAATTCTTTGAAAACATCAGATTGACAAAACTAAATGCAATGAACAACTGAATGCAATGCATGATCTGAGACTGTCTTTTGATATACACTACATTATTGACAACTGGGAGAATCTGATCAGATTAGATCACAATAATATTGTCCATGTCCATTTACGGATTTTGATCATTGTACTCTAATTATACAAGAAGAGGTCCTTGTTTGTAAGAAATAAACATTTTAGCATTTTAAGGGGTAAGGAGACATCACGTCTGAAAGTTACTCTCAAATAATTCAGGAGGAAAAAAATCTATATATGTGTAGAGACAGATTAAGTAAACAAGATAAAATGTTAAAGTTTGGGAAAACTGGATGAGCGGTGTATGAGAATACTTTGTACTATCCTTAGCTTTTCTGTTTGCAATTATGTCAAAAACATATATATTTTTTAATTTTAATGAAGTCACCAAGAAAGCAGTGGGAAAATAAGATATTCCCTCATTTCAGAGTGAAGCATATCACACTGCTTGACCAATGAATTTGGCTAAGTTTTCTGACTGAAAAGTGAAAAATAGGAAAACATGTTGTTTACATTGTCTTTTTTTTCTGACTATGGGCAGCACATAAATTAATCTTCACAGGTAATTTTTCGCTATACATTATATTCAGCAGAATTTAGCCTGTCAGGCTTTTATAACTGTATCGTCATGCATAGTACCTCAGGAATCGAGGCCCAGGTAACTCAGCTTTCTAATGGATCTGATTTGTTTTAGTGAAGTGATCAAATATCACAGGCTTTAAATAAACCCTGGAAAGCTGGATTAAATTTCTTATGAAATGTTCTAACCTGCAATGCAGCTATTTTACACTGCCCATTAAGTGATGGCATAAACTGCATTTCATGAGTGGAGTGACAAAAATTAACTTTTTGGAATAGCTTCTAATCATTTTAATCAGAAAATAATCTTCAGATTTTCATAAGGTTCATCAAAATCCTTACTTCAAGTCAATACTACTTTTCTGTGTTTTCCCATGACTCTATAAATACCATTACTTCATTTTTTTTTCATTTATTTCAGTGAGCCAATAATTAAGGCATCACGTTCTCTTCCATTCCCTGCTACCAACCGGTGTAGATGCAGTAGATCAATTTAATCTGAGTTCACTCAACGACATTGATTTTTTTCAATCTGCTAGTCTCCCAATTCCAAATTTAGGATCCAATCTAGGTAGCAATGGACAGTCTCCAACAAAGACCACAAGGCTAAATGTGGATTGAACAATCTACCTGAAACCTGAAATTTTACTATTACCCAGATTTCTTGATCTTCAAATCAAAAGATTTTATAAAAATGTAATAAAAGAAAAATAATGTTCAAATTATCAGTCAAGAAACACACACACACACACACACACACACACACACACACACACAAAATGGTGGGAAGACCCGACAAAAGGAGACCACAAAGACATGACAACCAAATGCAAGACATGAATCTAAGACTCGATGCTGTATCAGGAGGAAAACAGCTGGAAGAGGTATTTTTGGGAGGAGGAAACAATTGCAAAGATTTTTAAATGGACAGTGTCCTATGGTAGACCAGACTGAATCAATATAAGATTTCTTCAGTGTGATAATTGCACTGTGCCTATGTAGAAGAATATTTTTTTCCTTAGGAGAGGCATGCTGTAGTATTTACAAGTAAAATGTCACATCGTCCAGCAAAAAACAGTACACAAAAAAGAATATATTAATAGATGTGTAATACATATCTTTCAACGTTTCTGTAGGTTTGCTTTTTCAAGTACATTGAGAGAAAAATTAATC
This sequence comes from Rhinolophus sinicus, assembly GCF_036562045.2. Classification (NCBI taxonomy): domain Eukaryota; kingdom Metazoa; phylum Chordata; class Mammalia; order Chiroptera; family Rhinolophidae; genus Rhinolophus; species Rhinolophus sinicus. The sequence goes on along the minus strand of NC_133757.1, from coordinate 46,641,184 downwards.
AAATTAAATTAAATGTATTAGATATGTGTCCTGATTTCCATAGCAATTAATTACAGAGACTATTCAAGGCTGGCCTGATGATTTGAGAAAGTGTAGTTTCCCTCATATGTCATGATAGTAATTTCTGTAGTTCAGACCTGACTAAAGTTAGGCCATGATATGTATTAATTCAATCATTCATTAAACTGACATTTATTGAGTAGTAGGCACTATTCAATAATTATTAATATTAACTAGTATTATTAATACATTCAGACACTACCCATAACACAAACTTGAATGCTGTTCTAAACTGAAAAGGTTTACAATCTAAAGAATAATGAAAACAACTCAAAACCTAAACATATTAATATTCTATACAGGATGTTATTTTAGATTAACAGTCATAACAAAAATAATAATGATGGTAGCTATCATTTATTAAACATCTATTATACATGGGATAAATTCAGTAAATCAAAAATTATGTAATCTATCAAACAACCCTGTGGATCACTAATTGCTCCTCTTACAGATAATGAACATAGGTCTCAGAGAATTCAGTTAAATCTCTGTAGGTCACACAGTAAATAGAAGAAGCAGGAGTGTGTGTCATTAAAGGTCATGCACCTTCCTTTGGGTACTTTTGATACCGCAAGGAAATAAACAGTTAAAATTTTAAAAAATGGAAAGTAATCAAAAGCATTAAATACTTATATCAAAATTTAAATGCTGAGAAAATTTCATATTTTTTCCTATTTTTTTCTAGAGGGTAGTTATATCTAAAATAACGTTAAACTTATGTCAAGCATTGGAATACTCAGTTATTAGATGAATTATTTTCCTTTTCTAAATTAGAATGAATATACAAGATATTAAGTGAAAACATTTCTTTCTAAGATAGAAAAATATACATTCAGATATTTCAGATAAAATTTTTGATAATTTAGTGGTAGTTTTGTTAAATTTTTTTTTCTTAGTTTCAGGTATTTATGTGGTTCTTATCTGAAAGAAATCATGCTTAAGGTACATAACCTGCAAACATCACTGTAACTGGTACCCTGTTTCAAATGTGTTCACCCCAGTCCACCTTTATCTTTGTAACTGAGTTCTATCATTCAAACTAACCATCAACTGTGAGTTTTTAATATTGATGATAGCCTAGTCTTTATGAATATACTGCTAAGAAAATGCATTTTTTGAAAGGTTCACTTAATATTTTAGTAACATATATTACACCTTTAGCTGTAAAAATACCACAAATTGAGAAATTGCTACATGCCAAGCTGTCCTAAGCACTTTAGATGTATTAAGTTCACTTAACTCTACTACCGTCCTATGATCTTATGTGGGTGTGTATATGTGTATACTGTTTTTAAAATTAAACACAAACACAACGTCATACTTAAAATAAATAATTTTGTTGTTTAAAATAACTAAGTTCCTAAGATTAAGTTTATTGTTTAACATCTGGTCCCTTACAACCATGAAAAGAACCTATGCTTTTTAAATCAAATTCATATGACATTATGAAATCTTAAACATAGATGATAAAACTGCAGCATCTGTTCCATTAAAATTTGTCATGTGCAGAAAGTCCTGTTTTTAGTTCAAAAAACACGAAAGGAGTAAGTATTTAAAACTAAAGCACCAGAACAGGTTTTAAAAAAATACTGTAATCATCATTCTCTCGCATGGGCCACTATGGTAGGTAAATCTTGCCATCAAATCTTTAAAAACATTATTTTTATGACATATTTTGGACATTGAAAGGCATTCTGTTATTAAATTAATTATAACTTAAAAAGAAGTTAAGATACTAGTAAGGTTTTAACAAAAATTTAACAGTTCTTTTTACCTGACTTGAGAATATACTCTAGCCAGTATATGGAGAGTTATACAGTAAGGAAAGTAGACCTCAGAAAACAGTCAGTAAGAATCCAGCAGTATCAAAACACACAGTATCAGATGAGCATAAGTATTCAAGATGCAAGGCATATGTTCTTTTCGGCACTAGGAAGAATTCAACAAAAAATTTTTTGTGGCCTTAATGAAATTTTCCTCAAGCGCATTCACCCCACTTGGCTTTTATTCACTCTGATTCTCTGTTTGGGATCATTCCTAGAAATTACAGAGAGGAGTCTTGAATAACTGGAAATGTACATGATCCAATGAATGATTTGACTCTGTGTGAGCTGTATTAATGACAACCCAGCCCTAAAATCAGTGTGATCATCTCTGGGCAAAACGCTACATTACAATTTCTGTGTATGCAAACCAGAAGCCCCATGTGTGTCTTTAATGATTGTGCGAATAAACACTGGCGGATGAATACACGTCTTTGACAGTTTTTGCCAGCTTATGACATAATAAGGAAAATAAGGACCATGTGTTGAATCATAAGTCTAAATTATTAAATTTATATGAGCATCTTGTATTCTGAGATTATCTTCTTCTAATTTTTTTCCAGGTTTCGCTTTGTTGTTTTGTTTTGTTTTAAACTGGTATCCCTCCGTGGATACTCTCACCACCCACTCTGGATTTTATTGAGACTTTTGGTATTCATTGCCTGAAACTGTGAAGAACTCTATAAAAATGGCATGCTTTATTTCCTGACTAATGGTCAAGCTTAGTATTTGACCTATCACTTCAACTTGCAACATGTTGCTATGAGTCATGGAATGTTACATTATAACCAGAGTTAAGAAAAGTTTATCATTTTACCAATGATTTCCTTTACTAACTGAAACAAAGTTGTAGGGAAGTGTGCAGAGGAAAATCTTTAATACATCTGTTATCTTCCATTTCCCGTAGCTTTACATGGGTTTTAAAAATAAACAAGGTGATCAAATATGTGGTGATGGAAGGAGAACTGACTCTGGGTGGTGAACACACAATGGGATTTATAGATAATGTAAAACAGAATTGTACACCTGAAATCTATGTAACTTTACTAACAATTGTCTCCCCAATAAATTAAAAAAAATAAAATAAACAAGGTAACTTAATTGTATCTAATTTGGTACTTTTAAATCAGCACTAGTACGTATAACAATTTAAAAATAAAGGGGCTGGTTCTCAAAGATACCAAGTAAATTTCCCTAGATGGTGTTTTCCCTATCTCAGTACTTTGTTTCTTTTAAGAATATACATTCCATAACTTGTAATTTATTCATTTGTATTTAATTTTCTTTGTCTGCCTTGCCTCAGCAACATTTAGTCTCTTTGAAGGCAGAAATCATTGTAGCTCCAGCATTTAGTAAGTGCTAAAAATATATGAGGATTTAATAAATGTTAAAATGTTGTTCAGAAAAGAACATTTATTGAGCATTTACTATGTGCCAGGCTATGATGGTAGTACTAAATATTTTGAATGGTCACTATGTTGTGCAAATCAGGACCATGTATGAATGTAATTTATGTATGACTTGATTCTCCTCTTAAAACATATTTTAAAAAGATATAAGTATGCCAGTATCTGTCCTCTTTTAGTGAGATGTGTCTTACATGGGCTCCCCCTACTACCCACCACCTCTATCAGCATCATCAAGGAAGGAAGGAAACAGTGAAGAACAGAGCTGCCAGTGTATACAGAAGCTAGCAGGAAGATCACTTAGTTTTCATTTTTTCTTTTCTAAATCATATGTAGACAGGCAGCTTCCTGGTTTAATACCCACTGACATTTCTCTATATTTGTTCACCCACTTTCAAATACTACTTTGATGACATTTTATAATGAAATAGCTAGAAAAATGGCCCTTAGCAGTCTAGAAAGGGTATCTAATTACAGGATGTATAAATGGGGTCCCTCTTAGGGATACCCACACTTCTTATTTTGAAATGATTTTAGATTTACAGACAAGTTGCAAAAATCATATAGAGTTCTTACATATGCATACACGTCACTCAGCCTTGCCTAATGTTACCTTCTTACATAATCACAGTTGTGGTACCATTTTTAACTCTACCACACCACTCCTGTGGTCACTACTGATGCTGAGTATGTTCTGTTTGGCCCTCCACATCCACGCCACCTTCCACACTCTCTTGCATGCTACAGGAGGCTGACCAGGATATATTTCATCAGTGGGCTTCCTTTCTTTTTTGCTTGTGATTGGGATTAACCAATGAAAGCAGCAGGAAACTGGAGGGCTGGGTATTTATTTCCATACCCTCCTCTCCATGACTTTCTCTTTGTAGAAACACCCCTTTACCAAAGAGCCACAAGAAAAGCTCCTGCTCCCTCTATTCAGCTGAAGCTATTCTACCTGGGTTCCTGCTCCCACTACCTTGCCCCTTTTCAGGCCTAGGAGTGGCAATAGCTCTCTGTTGTCATTAGCCTCAGGATACGCTGCCATCCCTACTTTTTCCCACAACCCTTTCAAACAATCCTTTTCTTAAATTGTCCTCAATACCCCCAATTGACTGTGCAATCTGATTTTCTCCAGGGACAATGACTGACAACATAACCAAGGCGATACTACCTTAAAATTGACTTTCTCGAAGAGAATATGTCCTCCTACCCCAACACATAAAGATTATTTACATAGATATTTCTATCAAGAGGATTTCCAAACCATGCCACTCACAAGTCCAATTTCATGAATCAGGCCTGAAACTATTTCACGCCTTTACCTTACTCAAGAGTCAAGGAAATAATTGTAGCACAGCCAACAAGCTGCGTTCTATATATGAAAATAGATATCATGGAGACACTGCTTTCCCTCTCCCACAATACCTCGCCCTCTTTCTTTCCAACTTGGGGCCCCGCAGGATGGCTCCCGCAAAGAAGGGTGGCGAGAAAAAGAAGGGCCGTTCTGCCATCAACGAGGTAGTGACCAGAGAGTACACCATCAACATTCACAAGCGCATCCGTGGAGTGGGTTTCAAGAAGCGTGCCCCTTGGGCACTCAAAGAGATCTGGAAATTTGCCCATGAAGGAGATGGGAACCCAGATGTGCGCATTGACACCAGACTCAACAAAGCTGTCTGGGCCAAAGGAATAAGGAATGTCCCGTACCGCATCTGGGTGCGGTTGTCCAGAAAGCGTAATGAGGATGAAGATTCACCAAGTAAGCTCTATACATTGGTTACCTACGTACCTGTCACCACTTTCAAAAATCTACAGACAGTTAATGTGGATGAAAACTAACTGCTGATCGTCAAATAAAGTTACAAAACTGCAAAAAAAAAAAAAAAAAGAAAAGAAAAGAAAATAGATATCATTACTAGGGCTTGAGCAGGAGCCTGGTCCACTAGCACCAGTGGGGGCAGGTGTTTATGCTGACCCCCTCTCCCAATCATGCAATTCCCTTTCAAGCCATTAGAGTGCTTTGGACAGAAACTGTCATTTCAGCTAGAGGAAAAGGCTCTCTCTAGTCAGGGATTTAAGATCACTATTTATAGTTTTAAATTTTGAATTAAAGTAGAACGAGTATAGTTTATCAATATAGATAATACATTGTTTAAAGAGGAGAGAGGTGTGAGACACACCAGGCAATTTCAGCCCCACAACCGAATTCAGTATTTGTTAGCAGGTTCTGAGTAAGATAGGACAAGCTTCAATTCTACACCCAATTTCCTTAATCAGACTCTTTATCTATCCAACTACTTCCTAATAGATGATAAAGATGAAAGTTAGTCAGAATACCTATAGCGTCTACCCTGACAAAGAGTAAGAAACCCAGGAAATTTGAAGATCTAAGAGGCCACAGTCAAGGAAAGTTCTCTGGCACAATGCCAAAAGCAAAGAGAGGATTATGAAAGGAAACTAAGTTGTAATTTGTAACTTCTCATCATGATACCCTGTTACGTCCTCATCCAAAAAACCCCAAACAGCAGGTTGTACTCTTCCCCCACACTTCCTCCCAAAACGTTTAGTTGTCTTAACTTAATATCTCCTTCAGGGTTATATAATATTCTATCTTTGTTCTAACTGCATTTTACACATACCAAACTAAAAATCTCAAAGTATTTCAGCATTTCTACTAAGGAGCAGAGAAACAAAGCCTTCTTCGGAGAAAAACAAAAAATATTACGCCCAACAGAAAATTAAAGAACACATGTAAAAATGACAAAATCAGAAATTTTTTTTTTCCTTTTAGACTGTTTCCCCACTCTTGTACAACAAAGGACAGCTATAGAGGAAAGTGAGCAATAATTGGGTTCTGCTTTGTGGCACATGAAATTCAACTACCACAGGCACTTATTTTTTAAAAAGTCAGAGTCCACAGCCATGATTCAAAAAAGCAACACACAGTATATTTACTTCTGAAACTTATTTCAGGTGACAGGACACCCACAGACTAACAAAATAAACATAGAATTAAATAGTACTCCCAAAGCCTAATTCTACTTCCTAGCAAAGCTAGGTGATGATTTAGCTACCAAGCTTAGTCTATATTAGTTTGTCCATGCAGTCTATTCCTTTGTCCTATGCCCCCATCCCTGCCTCCCACAAATTTGAGAGCCATTTATGACAGCAGGACTAAAACTATTTCTCCCTTGAAATTTTAAGACAAAACTCCTAAGTAGGGCTCCCAATAATATACTTCTATAGTTGGGTTGGGGGTAGGGTAGGTGGATCAAGATGCAGAAAACAAAAACAAAACAAATCAAAACAAAAAAGAAGAGGGTTTAATTTACCTTGAAAACAACCAGTATTCTATTTGTTCAGGCCAAGTGAGAATTTGTGCCAGGCAATTTCATTCATTTTACAGTGCCTAGCTAGCACACTGATGTCTATGTAGTATATATTAAATAAATGCTTGTTGGGTGATGAAAAATGTACATGGCAATGCTATGTACACACACGAAACAGAAACTCAAGGTGGTCAGACAAATTAGAAAGCAAGGCAAGGTGTGGTTCTCCATGTCAATAACATTTTCAAGGTATACACTGGGGAAACAAATGAGATAAAAATTTGCCACATCCATGGTTCAACATGTTCTTCCCCTTTGAGTGTTAAACTTTAGTCTCAAAAGAAAAGCTATGATTAGCTTAAAATATTTTAAATTATATGTGCACAATATAATTTTAAAGACCATAGTTTTATTGCTTAATATGTCTTCTTGAATTAAAAACCTTGTTCAGGGTGCTTACTTTTATAATAGTAGTATACCACTTGAAACCTTTAACACATAAGCCCCTATTTGCTTGACTAAAGGTAGTCTCGAACTTTTAGTAATGCCATATGCTTTTAAATTAACCATTTTAAATACTGCACAAAGCTCATAACACAGATTGCTAGCTTATAACCGAATCAGGTTACTACTAAATATTCATAAGGCAAACTATTGAAAATAAAAGAAACAGTCATATTCCTACAGCTCCATGAATGCCAAAATTAAAGATGATATAATGAGACTTTGGGATTAAGCAATTATAATTTAGCTGTAAGATCTCAATGACTTACACACTTCAACTTGAACTAAAACCTCTAAAGACCTTCTCCTTTGGAAAGAAAAGTCACCCATTTTAAAACTGTATCTAATGGAAGGTCTATTAAAATCACAATGGATCATAGCTGTCAACTTCAAACAGTGTCTCTCCTTAAGAGCTTAAGTTTACACAGTGGTGTAACACCACAAATGCAGCTGCTACAAAGGGAGCTACAAAGAAAAATAAATTTAATTCACACCACTTTGCATATAAACTTTTCTTTCTGCAGATGTGTGGAGTTGAAAATAAAGGATGCTAATATGCACATATGCAGCACATCAAAAAAACCACCACTTCAGTTGAGTGAAAATTCATTTATCTATTGAAAATCCAGGAGAATTCACATCTACTGCACTCCAAATTTACCCCTAAGTGACAGAAAAATACTGTATGAAATGGAAAAAATAAAAAATCAAATGATTTAGTCAATAGCTGATTACCTTTAAAACTTTGGGCTTCTTTTCCCTCTGGGGCCTCTTGTTTTCCTTTATAACCTAAAAATAAAAAAATAAATAAAAAAGGCAAATTGCAAAAGGTGCCTCCGTTTGAGAAAAAAAAAAATTAGCTCCCACCCCCCCTAAAATTTTTTTGGCTATTTCTGTATAAAACTACTTATACCATTTAAAATCATCAACATGTTTGCTAGGCAGAACCTAAAGAGCTTATGTAAAATGTATACTTTAAAAGTCACTGAAAAAAAGCCTTGCATAAAGATGAAGTAGGGAAATACCCTTTTTCCCCTTAAAGTCTGTCTTAATTAGCCTCTGCATTCTTCACAGCGAAGCCCACGAGGTAGCCATCTTGCTTGCTTCTGCAGAGGAAGCCTCTACAGTGGAACAGTTCTGCAAACTGCTTTTTGGTATTATTATCATGGTGTTTAAAGGCAGCCCTGGCCTGCCAGCACTGTAGACGTGCTGGGCATGCCTTTTGCAAAAACAGCCCCACAAAGAGTGCAGCCAATGGCAATGCAGAGCTTAGCAACTCCAAAGTGATCTTCTCTGCCTAGCCTTCCTAGACAAAGGATCTCCTGTGTGGCTCCGCTCTCACCACAGGACACAGGCAGCCACAAGCTGCGACATGGAGTTCGCTGCAGAGGATCTGGTCGCGCCGAATTCACAGGAGGCTTCAGCAAAAACAATGCACACAAATCCCCCAGGTCTCCGCCATCGATCCGATGGCGGAGACTCCTTGATTAGTAACCTTTTGGTGGCTCAGAGAGCAGGTCTGCGCGGGGGAGGGGTGCGCGGCCCTGCCTCCAACGTACAGGAGATATAACTGAGCCGGCGGGGGCATTTGGGCTTGCTGAAACTCTGGAAGGTATTGTGCATTTTTACTTTATAAGGCAAGGCTAAATATTGGCGATATTTAAGGCAGGGAGGTTATGTGAGGACAGCGTAGGCTCAGCTGTTGGGCTGCTGGGCTGCGTGTCTCATTCCTCGGGAACCACACCTCTTTGCAGCAGGCGCTTTGCCCAGAAACACAGCAATTTGATTTCTGTCAATAAATGTCCAATGACAAAGGCGGTTTAAAAATAATAATAAAGCCACTTGAAAGGAAAAGGACAGGATGAGGACAAAGTAGAAGGGGAGGAGTTTTCAAAATACACTTGCCACTCTGCTTGGCTGGAGGGAAAAGATTTCTCTCTCTTGCTCTGGACATTTCTGGTGACCTTCACGTCCCAAAGAAATCCCTTCCTTCCAGAAGGTGGACAAATACCTTTGGGACAAAGGAGCACCTTAGGCTCCTCTGTCTCCCAAGATCATCAACTGTCACTGAGCATCTCTCTGCAGAGCTGCCAAGCCGGTCCCCATGTGGAATCTGTCTACACCCCAGGCTGATGGTCAGACAGAGCTACCCACTTCCCAGGGATTGAGACCAGAGCCAGAGGTGGAACAAGCAGCCTCCCACACTCACGCACCTTGACTGCCCCCATGTCCAGCATGTACTAGGCTCTGGGAGAGGTGGGCCCCAAGAGTGGGAACTTGCCAGATGCTGGGAATTTCAGAGCCAGCGGAGTTTGGCTCCCCCCCTTTAGCACCCTGGCCAGGCAACAGTGGCAGTAGAGCAAGAACCAGTAAGTACAGCTGCTGTGAACTGGCAGGTCTCAAGGTCATTGCCAAAATACAGTGCAGAGGACGGTCACAGGCCCATCACAGCCACCTTGACAGCTGCACAGATCTTGGAAAGACAGCCTCAGCTCCATCCTTACAGGGCCAAAGTTTCAGCAGCACATTTGGGGGATTGGCAGGAGGGCCTCCCTGGCTACTCAGCCAAAAATAGGTTTTCCACTTGCAGTTGGATTCAGAACAGATTCCCACAACCAGAAATCGGGAACAGAGTGAAGGCCGGAAGGCCTGTATTTCATCACCCTCGATTCCTGGTCTCTTGGTTTGCCACAAAAGCACACTTTCCATGTTGAAATGGGAAGTCCGACATGCATTGTTTTCCCATTTTAAACTACCTCTCCCTCACCTACCCACCCTCAAAGTTTTTAATATAAGAAGCAAGCCTACTTATAGAAAAACTAGTGGATTCTGATGTAACCACATCCACCAGGGCAACGTCAAGCACACTGAGCCCACACTAAGCTCTCTGTGGGGAAAGAAGCAACTATGAAGTAGGTAGAAAAGCAGGATCAAACACAAGATTTGAAAATGGGTGCAAGACCTTTTCTTAAAAATAGGTGCAAACCCTATGTTTCTTTTTTTTTTTTCAATTACAGTTGACATTCAATATTAGTTTCAGGTGTACAGTACAGCATAGTGGTTAGACATTTATAACTTACGAAGTAATCCCCTGAATAAGTCTAGTGACCCCTCGACACCATAAGGTTATTATAATATTATGGACTATAATCCCTAGGTACATTTCTTTTTCTTTGAAGAGTTGTTTTTTTTGTGGTGAAATATATGTAACATAAAATTTGCCATTTTAACCATTTTTAAGTGCACAATTTAGTGGTATTAAGTACATTCACAATGTTGTGCAATCATCACCATTCTCTATTTCCAGAAACTTTTTTCATCATCCCAAACAGACATCCTGCACCCATTAAACAGTAACTCCTCATTTGTCTTCTCCCAGCCTTTGCTAACTTCTACTTCCTTCTCATGTCTATAAATCTGCCTATTCTAGGTACCTCATATAAATGGTATCACAATATTTGTCGTTCTGTGTCTGACTTACTACACTTGGCATGATGTTTTTAAGATTTATGATTGTTGTAAGATGTATCAGAATTTCATTCCTTTCTAAGACTGAATAATATTTCATTATGTTTATATACCACACTTTATTTATCTATTCTTCTGTTGATGTACATTTGGGTTGTCTCCACCTTTTGGCTATTGTAAATAATACTGCTGTGAAAATTGGTGTACAAATATCTATTTGAGTCCCTGCTTTCAATTCTTTTGAGTGTATACCTGGGAATGAAATTGCTAGATCATATGATAATTCTGTTTAATTTTTTGCAAACTGCCAAACCATTTTCTAAAGTAGCTATATCATTTTACATTCCCATCAGGAATGCACACAAGAGTAGTCCTGCATTTCTTAAAGTGCCTTGCATTTCAATTACAAATCATGCCCCCCCCCCGAATACTTAAAATATAATTTATTTATTTTTTTTTTAAGATTTTATTGGGGAAGGGGAACAGGACTTTATTGGGGAACAATGGTCAAATTGTTGTCCTTTCAATCTTAGTTGTGGGGGGTTCTGTTCAGCTTCAAGTTGTTGTTCTTTCAGTCTTAGTTGTGGAGGGCGCAGCTCAGCTCCAGGTCCAGTTGCCGTTGCTAGTTGCAGGGGGCACAGCCCACCATCCCTTGTGGGAGTCGAACCGGCAACCTTGTGGTTGAGAGGACAGGCTCCAACCAACTGAGCCATCCGGGAGCTCAGCGGCAGCTCAGCTCAAGGTGCCGTGTTCAATCTTAGTTGCAGGGGGCAGAGCCCACCATCCCTTGCGGGACTTGAGGAATTGAACTGGCAACCTGGTTGAGAGCCCACTGGCCCATGTGGGAATCGAACCGGCAGCCTTCGGAGTTAGGAGCATGGAGCTCTAACCGCCTGAGCCACCGGGCCGGCCCCTAAAATATAATTTTTTAAAAAATCAACATTTTCTCAGGTTGACTGCTCAATATTTGGTAGAGTGGTAATGATATATTAAGATATAATTATGTTTTTAAATCAATCTATACCACCTATGTGATCAACATGTTTGCCTCAGTAAAATAAGGCTCAGAGTGTTAGCTGAACTGAATATCCACTTTGGTGAGAAGTCCATTTTTTAAAGCCCCATGGACAAGCATTTTCACTGCATGGGATAGTCATGAAGCCATACAACACTGCACTTCACAACCTAAGCAAACATTGCAGGTCTGTGTGCCGTGTTCTGTAAAATGAGTGAATAAAGCCAAAGCTCATCCCAGCTAAATATGAGAGTTAATGCAAGTGACCAGAGCTAACATTAACTCCAAGTATCCAACTGATAACTACACCACAAAATTCTGCACTTGTTTGAACACAGAATAGAGATTGGTAACCTCTATTTGTTGTGACATCTGTTCTAAATCCTGTACTTAAAACAGATTTGACAGTCTCAGTTCAGGGCATAGGTGATGGAGAGAATAAGCAGAAATTACTAGCAGAAAAATTGGAGGTCAAGAGAACCAATCTCTTATTATTTAAGGCAAAGTGCATACAACTAGATCCTACTGAAAGAACAACAGATCTGAAACTAAGAAACTTTGTGTTCTAGTCCTATTTATTCAGTTATTTTTGTCACTTAATTTGTTTTTCCCACAGGGAATCATGATTGCATGAGTTGATATTTAGTCTTGTCATAACACACGTATATTAGGTTCTTTCAAATATTATAAAATGAGATCTCTTATCTCTTAAAACTAAAAAAGAACATCAGAAAAAAATTTACTCTACTGTTTCATTTCATAAAGTGAGACCCAAAGAGGTAAAATTACTTAGCTCAGGTTACACAGCAAGTTAGAACTTGACATGAGCCTAGTTATAACCACCTATGCTGTTCTCTCTACAACTCCTCTTCATTTTCAATACCCAAGGACATACATAAATATCCCAAAATAACCTTAAGAGAAATGTCTTCAAACTCACATTTTTCATTTTTAGGATTGATAAAGAGCAGCTCAGATTTCTAGAAGATTGGTATTTTAAATCAACAGTATATTATGTGTACTTTTGGAAAAATATATTTTTGTGCTTTTGGAAATAAATTTATGGGTAATTTCAAAAATCTACGTCTCTTTCCCAGCATAAGTAATTCTGCAGCCACAAGAAACTAGACATGCAAACACTGCCTAGGAGGAGTCTTCTAAATTAATCTCAGGAGTAATTAATTCACTCTTCCTCAAAATTGACACCTTAGCAACATTCTCCTCTCCCATGAAATCCTCTCATATTTCCCTTATGCACTGTTGGGGAGAGAGGGGTCATAGCTTTCGCAGTGATAAATGCATAAAGATATTCCAAATACCATGTTTTGTAAACTTCCAATCAATAAGAGTAAGGAAAAGATGGCTCATACTTTTCACGATTCTAACCACAACACAGGAGGACGTGAGGACAGGAGGGCATTGCAGCTATTAAAAGTCACACTCCAGTATGGCTGTGAAGGGGCTATGGGGATAAAAGCACAGAAATAAATATGCTACCTACCACTTAGGTAATAAGGCTGGCTCATTGAGCATGCATATAAAGAGATGTTATCAGCCTTTACTTCTCTACCATTTCAGATTGAAATGTCACTTTTCTGTTCCATCATTCAATTTTCCATAATTGAAAGTCCTTTCAAAAGCCAACACAATGATGCTCCTGTCAATTAAGCTGATCATCACAAATATCAGGTATCTTTTCAAAGGAAGAACTACGGAGAGGTGATTGGTTTGTCCTAGATCTCAAAACCCTTGTTTTCAAGCTAGAAAACACCCTTGTATAACTAAATCCCCTAATCAGAAAACAAGCATTACTGTATTTTGAGAATGAGTGTATGTAAAATGTTTTTGTTGAGATGACAATTATTCAGGAAGGGTTAATTTCTCTAGTTTTTGACCTCATTTACTAGAGTCTCACACAATCTATAGAGAAGCAAGATTTGTCTGCCTAGAAATAAGTTACTCTCTCAGCTGGGTAACTGTACTGGTTAAATGCTTCTGATGTTTGGAGTAAGGGATGCCCTTCTTTTGTTCATTCCAGAAGAATAGAGAACACCAACTATATTAGAGACACTGCTTAACACCTGTGGGATCTCTGACTTAATGAATAACTCTTTTCCAGGGAATTTAATTCAGGTAGAAAGAAGAAATTATAGTTTTTTCGGGGGACCAAACAAATAAACAAAAAAAATTGCCATTGAGCCCATTAATATTTATAATAGAAAGTCTACAATTAATTTTTGTCCAAAATCTGTTAGCTTTTCCTGCTATCCAAATACTTATTCAATGGGCACATTAGCTCTTATTTAAAATAAGTAAAGGGTCCTCGATGTTCTTACTAGAAACATTTCTTCTAACTTACTACCATTTCTGTGTCTGAAGCTTTCAAATGTAAAGCCCTTTAGGAGTGAGTACCTTTGTGGGGTCAGGAGATAGACTTGCTGTAACAAGACAAAAAGGTTATTTTTACCAGAATGCACTTTAAAATCAATAGTTAAGGAGTTCAAGCTTACAGTTGTGTAAACTGTGCAAGATTTAAATGAAAAACTTGCCTATCTTTATTAGGAATGTTTTAGCATAAACAATTATAATGGCTTCTCTGTAGATACTCTTAATGACTGGTGAAAAAAATGCAATTTTGCCCAAAATCTGTTTGATTTACTTGACTTCCAAATATTTATTCAATGGGCACATTAGATTTTTTTTATTATTGTTATTATTATTATTATTATTTAACAATTAGACATTTACACCCCTCACAAAGTGATAACCCCAACAAGTCCACTACCCATCTGACGCCATACGTAGCTATTACAATACCACTGACTATATTCCTTGTATGCTGTACTTTACATCCCATGACTATATATATATATATATATATATATATATATATATATAATTATAGGTGACATTCAACATGTTAGCTCTTAATGTTTAAAGTGAAATAAGTGGTCCTTGCTATTTTTACTAGATATTTATAAACTATGAATTGATATTTTCCTTACCCCTAACATCAATTCTTTCAAGAACATAAGTCAAACTGCATTCACGAATGCTGTGATTAAATTTTTAACTTTATGAATATGTACCCATATTTTTGCAGGGCTGCATTTGCTAATCATCATCATAAATGAAGTGTTAGCGGGTTTGGGAAGAGGAAGGATCACTATGCCCCAAAATTCTTTTAATCACTAACTATGCATGTGATAAAAGGAAATTGCTTTAGATGTTTGGAAAAGAAAGTATCATTTCCTCCTGGCCTGTCCACCTTAAAATATTAGATTATACAAAAAACAAAACAAAAACAAAAAAAATATATTAGCTTATACAATATCAAAATATTATCTTACACAAGATCAGTATGTCCCTGTTGGGATCCAAATCCCAATGATGAAATTAACTATGGGACCTTGAACAAGTCCTCCACCTGTAGTCTCAGTGGTTGACTGAGATATTAGGGTTTAATGCTAGAATGGCTATGAAAAGCAGGTGGTATGCCATCTGACTTCCAGGTGGTTCTATTGCAGCAATGGAGAATCATGGCTGTCACTAAAGAAAACTGTATAAATAAACAACGTAATGAACACTTAAAACTCAATTAGTATAAAAATTACAGCTATTCAAACACAATATTTTGGGACACTGGAACCTCTCCCAGATAAATATACTATTAACAAGATTTCTGCTAGAGTTGGGGCATGCTAATTCCACCATACCATCATAACATAATCTTACATTTATTAAAAAGAATATGAAACTTTCACCTCCAGTGATAAAAGTGGGAATTATTTGGAACAACTCTCCTGCCAAAGACAATCAGAAAAGCTACACAAAATATAAAAACATCTGCGTGAAGGCAAAAAGAGTGAAAAATTACCATGATAGTGTAGAATTACCAGTCCAGGATTCAGAGGGGAATGAGGTTCAGGGAAGGTAAAGATATTTTAAATAAAACTAAAAAATGGAGAGAAGTTGAAAAGATGGTTAAAGAGAAATGTAATCTTGAAATTAAAATATAGAAGCAGTGGAATTGGTAAATTTAAAGAGTTTAAATATTTGATTCATGTCAAAACATTATATTTTTTTGCAACATGAACCTATAGAATTCTTACACATCTCTTTCAAGTTTCATAAGTGTGAAAGATAGCAGCTATCACCTTAGCATGACTATTCTCCGTCTCCTTCTTGGTCCATTCTCCAGGGTCTTCACATTTTGCTTGTTGCCCCAGTTCAGTGACATACAATCCAAGCCAAGGGCTCCAATCCCAGATCAACTGTGTGGTCTTAGACAAATTACTTGGCTTCTCTATCTCTAATTCTCAGTGTCTTTGTACATTGAGGAAAGAATGTGTATTTCATAGGATTGTTTTGAGGATTAAATGACACAGTGAGCATGTCAGTGCTTAACACAGTACTGGGAGCTTAGTAAGTACTAGACACGTGATAGTTATTCCGTCCTTCAGATATCAATGCTTACTATATACCAGTTCTACATCTCTGATCAGTAGTATTCAACCCAACCAACATTTGTTTGGTGTCTACAAAATGCCAGGCACTATATAGGGAGGGAAATGAAAGGCAAGAAAAAAATTCTAGCTTCCTCAGGCAACCCAGTGAAGTTTCTACATAGTAAAAAGTAAAGTTCACTCATAACTTTGAATGACAAAATAAAAAGAAAAGATTAAGCACAGTAACCAAAGAGAAAATAATCGATAAAATAGAGTTCATCAAAATGGAAAACTTTTGGGGGTGGGCTGGTTAGCTCAGTTGGTTAGAGCGCAGTGCTCTTAACAAGGCCACCGATTCAATTCCTACATGGGCCACTGTGAGCTGCGCCCTCCACAACTAGATTGAAACAACTACTTGACTTGGAGCTGAGGGGCCTGGAAAAACACAAATAAGTAAAAGTTTAAAAAAAAAATTGAAAACTTTTTTGTTTCAAAGGATGTATCACAAGAATGAAAAGATAACTCTTAGAAAGAAAACATTTGTAAATCATATATCTGATAGGGGTCTAGTATCCAGAACACATAAAGAACACTAGCAACTCAACAAAAAGACAACCTAATTTTAAAATGGGCAAAAAGACTTTGTTATGGTCTGAGTGTGTGTCCCCAGCCCTCCAATTCATATGTTAAAATCCTAACACCCAATGTGATACTATTAGAAGGTGGGGCCTTGGGAGGTGCATAAGTCAAGAGGGTGGAATAACCAAGAATGGGATTAGTGCCTTATAAAAGAAGCTGCAGAGAGATTCCAAGCCTCTTCTACCAGGTGAGGACAGGGTGAAAAGGAGTAAGCTATGAACCAACCAAAGAATCTTCACGAATCATGCTGGTGACTTGACCTTGGACTTCCCAGCCTCCGAAACTATGAGAAATAAACTGCTGTTTCCAAACTACCTAGTCTGTAATATTTTCTTATAGCAGTTGGAAGGGACTAAGGCAGATTTGAACAGACTCTTCTCCAAAGAAGATATATGAATGACTAATAAGCACAGGAAAAGATGCTTGACATCATTGGTCATTAGGGAAATGCAAATCAAAACCAGCTACCCACTAGGATAGCAATAATAAACAAGTTAGATAATAACAAGCATTGGTGGGGATACAAAGAAATTATAACCCCATGCATTGATGGTTGGAATATAAAATAGTATAGCTGCTTTTGAAAGGTTTGGCAATTCCATCAACAAAGTTACCATATGACCCAGCAATTTCATTACTACAATTCTCTATCACATATCCTAGGAATATACACAAAATAACTGAAAACACATCCCCACAAAAACCTGTACACAAATATTCCTAATAGCATTCTTCGTAATAGCCAAAAACTAGAAACAACCCAAAAGTCTATACACTGATGAATGTATATACAAAATGTGTTTTTTCATACAATAAAATGTTATTCAGCCTTAAAAGGGAATGGAGTACTGATACATGTTACGACACAGATGAAAACATTACACTAAGTGACACAAAAGACAAATATTGTATGATTCCATTTACATGAAATGTCAAAGACCAAAAAAAGGCTAATCCATAAAGACAAAAGCAGATTAGTGGTTGCCAGCAGCAAAGGGAGGGGAGAATGGAGAGTGACCACCTAATTATACTGGGTTTCTTTGCAGGGTGTTGAAAATGTTCTAGAATTAGGTAGTGGTGATGGTTGCACAACCTTGTAAATATACTAAAGACCACTGAACTACACACTTTAAAAGGAGTGAATTTTATAATATGTGAATTATATCTGAATTTTAAAAGATTGTTTAATTATCCTTTATCATAGTGGAATGTGTAACTCTACTACTTACTTGCTAGCTACAGGGAATTAAACACATTTTTTAAGTGGGCTTCTGTAATATTTCTTAGTCGGCAAAATGAGAGTCCTAATACTTTTACTTCATGGGTCATTGTCAGGATTGAATATGGTGACATTAAGCCCGTTAGCACAGTGTCTGTCTGGCCAACAGCAGACCCTCCATAAATGTTAATTTCTTTATATTCCTTTCCTTTGCCAGCTTCCTTTATTTCAAGTCAAAGAATTTTCGATTTTGTCAAAATCTTATGTACCTAATTAGCAATGATCATAGTTCCCTGGTTGTTGGTTCTTTAAAAAGAAAAGTTAAACACTATTTCATTTTGTTTTGTTTTATTGATTTTTTTTTTTTTAATCTCATAGTTAAAAGAAGGGTCTCTAGAAAATGGAATAAGGTGAATAAAGAAGGTAATTTAAGGGCCTGCCCGGTGGCTCAGGCGGTTGGAGCTCCGTGCCCCTAACTCCGAAGGCTGCCAGTTCGATTCCCACATGGGCTCTCAACCATAAGGTTGCCGGTTCAACTCCTCAAGTCCCGCAAGGGATGGTGGGCTCCGTCCCCTGCAACTAAGATTGAACACAGCACCTTGAGCTGAGCTGCCACTGAGCTCCCAGATGGCTCAGTTGGTTGGAGTGTGTCCTCTCAACTACAAGGTTGCCAGTTCAACTCCTCCAGTCCCGCAGGGACAGTGGGCTCTGCCCCCTGCAACTAGCAAAGGCAACTAGACCTGGAGCTGAGTTGCGCCCTCCACAACTAAGATTGAAAAGGACAACAACTTGACTTGGGAAAAAAAAAGTCCTGGGAGTACGCACTGTTCCCCAATAAAGTCCTATTCCCCTTCCCCAATAAAATCTTTTTTTTTTTTTAAAGAAGGTAATTTAATTTCTATGTTGCCTAGTAGGCAAATCTCCCTGCAATTCTGTATTAGCTTCTTAACAAGTTACTTATTCCTGAAAGTGTAGAAGAAACTAACACACACTTTTCTCTCCATATTTAAACTATATCAACTCCATCCAAAATTTCATGGCTTGGTTCAACTGTGGGCTTCCACTGCCTTGTTCTCCCACTTCCTCCTGCCTTGATCTTACTTTTGCTCTTTAACAGAAAACTCACCACAAAATGGTGTTGCATATAAAAATATGACATAAATAAGCTGTAGAGTGTAAATGTGTAGAATATAGCAGAAACACCAAAACCCTCTCATTATACAAGGACAAGAAAATAACTGTGGCATTGTCGTCTCGTGGGAAACCACAACTGTAATTCTCCACCACTTGGGAACAGTAAAAGCAATTCATTCATAATGCATCTTAATTCTCCATCAGGAAAAATGTTTTTGCATTTTGAAATGGTGTGTACTGGCCACTAAGAAGGACTTCAGTTACTTTCCTCGAAATAACATGAATCAAGTGGCAAGAGAAAAGAGGTAAAAGTAATGCAATGAATGTGCAAATTTATTCAAGGATATTACAATAACTACCACATTTAAGCATCTATTACTTGTATGTAGCAGGCGCTCTGCCTGACCGTTTATAAACGTCTCTTCTGCTCATGACATCCCTGCTTCACAGGTCTGAACATCACAGTGTTAAAAATAGATCCATTCTCACTGAAGACCACCAAGGGGAGTATCGGAAACTCTTAGTATAATTGTTTCTTAACCATAAGAATAGCGGTCAGTTTCATTCTTTCAAAGTCTTAAAAACGTGTGATTCTTTTACTTATTCTGTATTTAGGGAGTAGAAGACATGATTTCATTTTTATGAAATCTAATAAAAGCTATGGACCATCTCTCCAGAAAAATGCATATAAAAATATATTGCATATAATTTTGAGGAGATGGGATAAGCTATGGTCCATCTTTCCAGAAAAATGCCTATAAAAACAATACGTTGGGGCCGGCCTGGTGGCTCAGGCGGTTAGAGCTCCATGATCCTAACTCCAAAGGCTGCCAGTTCGATTCCCACATGGGCCAGTGGGCTCTCAACCACAAGGTTGCCAGCTGATTCCTCGACTCCCGCAAGGGATGGTGGGCAGCGCCCCCTGCAACTATGATTGAACACAGCACCTTGAGCTGAGCTGCTGCTGAGCTCCCGGATGGCCCAGTTGGTTGGAGTGCGTTCTCTCAACCATAAGGTTGCCGGTTCAACTCCCGCAAGGGATGGTGGGCTGTGCCCCCTGCAACTAGCAATGGCAACTGGACCTGGAGCTGAGCTGCGCCCTCCACAACTAAGACTGAAAGGACAACAACTCGAAGCTGAACAGCACCCTCCACAACTAAGATTGAAAGGACAACAACTTGACTTGGGGAAAAAAAAAAGGTCTGGAAGTACACAATGTTCCCCAATAAAGTCCTGTTCCCCTTCCCCAATAAAAAAATCTAAAAAAAACACACAAAAAAAACCAAACAAAAAAACCAATATGTTGCATATAATTTTGAGGGGAAGAACAGAGCACTAAAGCATATCCAGATTAAAAGCCTCTAATGTAGAAGTTCTATTTTTATGATTTCTGAAATATTATTTGAAAGAAGAGTGTTTGGATCATTTAAAGTAGGATCAAATTAGTCTTAGGAATTTTGTCTAGTAACCAAAAAAATATGTGGAAAATTTAGGGAGACTAAAGCACTAATATAATAACAGTAATTTTAAAATTCTGTTTTTTTCCACAGTAGCTAAAAATACACCAAGTACCTAATCTGAGCTGGCTAGTATCCAATCATTAGTTAGGAAATATGCTGAAATGCCAGCTCAGTCACCATCTTTGAGAGGGTATTAAGATGTGTTTACCAAAAAGAATGTAATAGAAACTTTTCTGATTTGGGAAGAAGAAAACGGACTTGAGTTTCCAAAAAATTGTATCTGTACTACAAACTTTAGGTTCCCAAAGTAAAGATTTAGAAATCATTAAGCAATAACTCATTAGCAAAATACTAAATATTTTGGTTAACATTTTTAGCTTGAAATAAAAGACTATTGATTCCAATGTCAAGGAAATAATCTGAAATGGGAAACAAAATTTATACAAAAAAAGTTTACTACAATGTGAAAAATTTTAAGAAACTGAAGCATCCAGAAACAAAAAAATAATTTAGTAGATTATGTCTATTTTCCCTAGAGGAATGCACATTTTTTTTTAAATGTTAACACATTTTTAATCACAAGGGGAAATGCTGATGACATACTGAGTGAAAAAAGGACAAAATGTACCCATTTGACTTTGACTTATTTTTTTAATGCAGAAAAAATACCGGGAGCAAATATGCCAATATATTCATGGAGCTTGCCTCTAGGTAGGTAGGATTTTTTTTCCTGCTTCTAAACTTTATAAATGCAAATTACTTTGATTTAGCATGTTTTATTACTTTTTA
The DNA here is from genome assembly GCF_036562045.2 of Rhinolophus sinicus. Taxonomy (NCBI): domain Eukaryota; kingdom Metazoa; phylum Chordata; class Mammalia; order Chiroptera; family Rhinolophidae; genus Rhinolophus; species Rhinolophus sinicus. The sequence goes on along the minus strand of NC_133757.1, from coordinate 46,619,887 downwards.
AAGTAACACAAGCTCATTATGTAAAAATTCAAATCACAGACGAATATTTAAGCAAAAAATTAAAGTCACGTACTTTCTAATACACCCCTCCTCCATCCAAAAAATTTAATCCTCAGAGGTAAACACTTCAACAGTTTGGTTTGGCAGGTATCCTTCTAGAATTGTTTTTCTAAATTCCATTTACAATTAGAAAAATACATGATTTTGAGCTTTTCATGCTCTTTACCCCTTAGAATTTTGAGTGGTTAAAACTTTGCATCTTGGTATAACTGAATCACAACTGCATACGGCGGTAATTTTAAACACAGGCATCAGCTTTTTAACACATTTTAAAAGTGTTCTGTATCTTCCTAAAAACTGTTCTCTCAAGTCTTCTATTTGAATTTCTGTTACAGAGATCGCATGATCCTAATATTTTTGGTATTTGAAAATGACATGTACAGAATAAACCCCAAAATGTTTTGGAGTAGTAGCTGCTAAGATGATATGTGAAGTACATATGGAATACAATAAATGGTTTATGGTGTACTTTTTAAAAAGGGATATTGGTATGCGAAAAATGGACAATCTTACAATTTAAACAGCTCACTCCTAATTACTGCTCTCTGCAGGAGAACACCATGCCCTTCTTTTAAAAACAGTGACTCAGTATTAATGGGACATAACGGAATCAGAAAAGAGCAAGATTTCTCTTTTGTTGCTTTCATAACAGATGTGAAGAGCTGATGATCATTAGCCACGCTTTCTGGATACTCAGGACTTGAGTATCATTATCAAGGTGACCCAAATTGCTTACATTGCTTTGATTTATTTCTAGTTGTATCTTATTTTAGCATGATAATAATGCAAAAAGGTAAGATCCCATCTCTCCTTCCTGGTAACAGTTGTGCTACATTATAGTGCCACTAAGTCTGGCTACTTTATAAGGAGAATGACTTTTTTTCTTTCTTCATTTTTATTAAATTTATTGGGGTGACATTGGTTAGTAAAATTATATAGGTTTCAATGTGCAGTATTATAATACATCATCCATATACTGCATTGTGTGTTGGAGAATGACTGTTACAGCTTTGAAACTATCAACTCTTGAAATACTACTAGGGAATGAAAAACCAAGAGGTGGAAGAACAAAAAGATGTGGAGTCACGCTCCATAGCAAAATAAAAAACATGTACCATAATGCGGTGCTCACTATCGTAGGATAGTATACCTTGGGTTATGCTGACACTAGATAAAGGTGTTAGACAGTTTCCCACATTTATTTCCTGGATAAGATGATATACACAAAATGGCAAGGTAAGATTTGAACCATAGTGACAAGATTCTAGAAATTAATACCTGCAGGTCAGAATCAATCAAGATCAGCATGGTTTTGATGACATACTTGGGATTTACACATGCCAGTATCCTAGACCCCAAAGGCTTTTCTTTCCTATGGTCAGCTCTGTGGTTAGGTATGCTACTGAAGTCTCAGTAGTGATCCAAAGAGATTCCTTAAAGGCATATTTAAGGACATATAACATCTGCCCTCAATTGAAGGAGTTGGTAGCAAAAATTTGTTCCATATGCCATATACAACATATGCCAAAATGAGATCCAGCTGTTTGAAAACACGAAGAAAAGCAGTGGCCAGGAGAGGCCAGTCCCATCCCCACTCCCACTAAAATGGATAAAATAAAACAAGAATGTCAACCAATTATGAAATCACACCTGGAACTAGACTGCTATCACACTATTCCTAAGATAGTGAACCGTTGATGGTTCAATTTGTACCGTATATGATTTAACTTTTGGCTTTCCAAGTACAACCTAAGTAGGTATTACTGTTTTCCAGGTGGAATTTGCATTAGCTAAGAGGATAGCACAATAATAAACAGAACACTTTACAGTGTTACCTAGTACAGTAATACTTAATCTAACCAAACATATAATAATAACCCTGTAATATTTTTGGGGGGGGGGGAAATCAACATCAACTAGAGTAAAATATAAGAGATTATTTCACTTAGGCAACCAATTCATAAATTGCTCATTTAGTCATTCAATTAATGATTAAATGTATAATATACCAAAACATCATAATGCAATACCCAACCCTCAGAAGCATATCTACAAACAACTGTATTTTGGTTCCTTTTGGTATTATATACACTAAAAATTATTTTTGAACGTGTAACCTGACCAAAACATCTACTCTCTGTTTCTAAAAAACTCCCACCCCCACTTTTTACTTCTATCACTATTCAATAACTAGGGTAATGCATATGTCTCAAAATGCTAAGTTACAAATACACATGAGGAATATATAGCCAAGAGCAAATTCCTAGATGACTATGAGTTATAATGTTAATGGTTTTAATTATCTGTATTTCTGAACATGGAGAACACTGAACTAGGCTTGGCAGAAAAATAACATTTTATCTCTTGGCCAAAAATATCTCTGGGAAGACTATCTAATCACCCTATTGTACAATTAAAAGAAATTCTATTTTATCATCAGAGACAAAAATGTAATCTATGACCAAAATAAGTAAGTCAAAAATTGTTTTTTATAATACTTCTCCCAGAGATTAATAGTTAACATTTTGAGAAACGGCATATGCCTTCAGGGGCTAAATATATTTTAGAGAAAAAAAAAATTCTAAGAGTTCTGTTTCAGATAAGCACTAACAAAAAACTACGAAACATTAACATTTTTAGAACTACAAATTTATTTTCTTTTTCTCACTCCAACTCTCAGTAAGTAAAATAATTCTAATGTGAGGATCAAATACCAATATTTTTAGGTATCAAAGTAAATGGCCTTAATGACTGATAATAGCATCAAATACATAACAACAAAAAAAATTTGACATCTATCAAAAGAGAAAAAAATCAAATACATAAGAATAAAATTAATGAAATGATTCCATATTGAAAACTGCAACACATCATTGAAAGAAATGTTACATAAATAAAAATATACCATAATTTGTATATCAACTATACTTCAATTTAAAATAAGTAATCAATTAATTTTTAAAAATTGCACACACACACACACACACACACACACATACACACACACACACACACCATGGTCATGAACTTGTAGATTAAATATTATAAAAATGTCAGTCTCGGGGCGGCCCGATGGCTCAGTTGGTTAGAGCGTGAGCTCTGAACAACAGGGTGGCCCGATCAATTCACACATGGGCCAGTGAGCTGCACCCTCCACAAATAGATTGAAGACAATGAGCTGCCACTCAGCTTCCAGAAGGGTAGCTGGATGGCTCAGTTGGTTAGAGCGCAAGCTCTTAGCAACAGGGTTGCCAGTTCGATTCCTGCATGGGATGGTGGACTGTGTCCCCTGCAACTAAAGATTGAAAACTGGCAACTGGACTTGGAGCTGAGCTGAGCCCTCAACAAGAAGATTGAAAGACAACAACTTGGAGCTGATAGGCCCTGGAGAAACATACTGTTCCCCAATACTCCCCAATAAAATCTATTTTAAAAAGTCAGTCTCTCCAAATTACGTTTAGATTCAATATAATCACAATAAAAATCTGAGCAGTGTTTTGGCGGAAATTTATAAGCTGTTTCAAAATTTTTAATGAAAATGCAAAGAACAATAACAGTAATAATAATAATACTGATAATAATAATAATAATCCAAATCAATATTGAAGAACAAAGAAGAACTTGCTAACTACCAGTTAGCAAGACCAGTTATAAAGCCGAGTAGACAGTTTAGACACAAGGACAGACAAAAAGGCCAATGAAGCACAATCTGGTAACAGAGCCAGAATTAATCAATCACCTGATTTATGATAAAGTTGACATTATAGTACTGAGGAAAGAATGGTGATTGTAGTAATGGTGCACATGAAAAAGAATGAATCTTGACTCCTATTTCACACCATAAATAAAAGTAAATTCGGGGCCGGCCCGGTGGCTCAGGCGGTTAGAGCTCCATGCTCCTAACTCCGAAGGCTGCCGGTTGGATTCCCACGTGGGCCAGTGGGCTCTCAACCACAAGGTTGCCGGTTCGACTCCCGCAAGGGATGGTGGGTTGTGCCCCCTGCAACTAGAAATGGCAACTGGACCTGGAGCTGAGCTGCGCCCTCCACAACTAAGACTGAAAGAACAACAAGTTGACCTGGAGAAAAGTCCTGGAAGTGCACACTGTTCCCCAATAAAAAAAATCCTGTTCCCCTTCCCCAATAAAATCTTTTAAAAAAAAAAAATGTAAATTCCAGATATATTGTATATCTAAATGTGAAAGCTTTTAAAAAGTAATTTTTTAAGAAGAAAGAGAACATTTTCATGACCTTGGAATTGGCAAAAAACAGTCCAACTTTTCTTAAACAGGACATAAAAAGAGATCATAAAGGAGAGGACCAGTAAATTGGACTACATTAAAGAATTTCTGTTCATCAAAAAAGCATAATTGAGTGAAAAGTTAAGTCACAGAATAGGTAAAAATATCTATAATGATATATTCAACAAAAGATTTATATCAATAAAACATAATGAACTTTGGGATGGCCAGTTAGCTCAGTTGGTTAGAGGGTGGTGCTAAGAACACCAAGGTTGCCAGTTCAATCCCCACATGGGCCAGTGTAAGCAGCGCCCTCCTTAAAATAAATAAATAAATAAATAAATAAGCACTATTTGGTAAGATTGTTGTTACAACAATTCTAAAAAACAATGAAAAACATAATGAACTCATAAATCAAAAATGAAAAGGCAGAAGAACCAATTTAAAAATGGACAAAAGACCTACGCACTTCAAACATGATACCACAATGGATAACAAACATATACGAAAAATAGCTTAATTTCATTAGAAATCAAGGAAATGCAATGCAGTGATGTTACTACACACCCAACAAAATTATCAAAATAAAACACAACAGAAAATAACAAGAGTTGGCAAGGATGTGGAGGAAGAGGAACTCTCAAACACCTCTGATCACAGTCTTAAAGAACAACCACAGCTGTTTGGTAATATTAGGTTGGTGCAAAAGTAATTGTGGTTTTTGTAATTATTTTTAACCTTTTAAACTGCAATTACTTTTGCAACAACCTAATACCTATGGAAGCTAAACATATGCATATTCCATGACCCAGCAATTCCACTCCTGGGAATATACTCAACAGAATGCACACAATATTCACCAAAGACATCTATGATCATGTTAATAGTAGCACTACTATTCATTAACAGGATAAATAAATGTATTGTGATCTATATGTATAATGGAATACTATAATGCAATGACAAGAAATATCTGTAACTATAAGCAACATTATGGATGAATCTCATAAACATAACATTAAGCAAAAAAAAAAAAAAGTATAAAACAACTGTTCCTTTTTCTCTCGGAATGCTCTTCTCTCAGATGGCCTGTGTTCTCCTCTGCCTCTCCATGCAATGTTGTATGGGTAGGTCTATTTACTGTCAGAGTTCAGTAAAAGGACAACAAAATACATTCTCCAGAATCAGCTTAGTCAGTGATAAAGGCAATCTTTTGGGGCAGGGGAAAGTAAGAGAGAGAGAAAATATGAATATCATCAAGTATAGAGGAACTCTGAAATAGAAAATAAATAGAAATAAAGTAATCAAAACTATATTTGAAATGAAGAACATAACCACATTGAAGCGTGAGGATGGGTGTACCTGAGAATGACAGAGACTGAGTCAGAGAGATCAGAAAAAGGAAAAGAACTAATTTAAATAACTTTGGAACACAGCACTGACGCAGTAACCATGATCACATCTATCAAGATCCTGGTTTCTAAGTATCATTCTCCACTAAAAGGAACCAAGTTTTCTTGCATAAAAAGCTGACTTCAAATCTGGGGCAGAACAGAAAGTAGAAAAGCCTAGAACACTTATACCAAAAAATAAAGATTTACTCAAAGAATAGCTGAAAGAGCTCCCTGGCCAAATTTGGGACAATTTGAGCATCAAAATAAACAAAGATAATAAAAGATTATAACCTATTAAATATAATAAAAACCTACAAGTTCACACTGAAATAAATAAAATAGGTAAGTAAAAACAAAAAGCTCTTCCTTGAAGTTTAAGGCTGAGTTCCAGTCAACATGGAGGAGGTAAATGCCAGTCTCAGAACCACATAAAAAATTAAAACTCAACTAAAAACAAAAAAAAATTTAAAACTCAACTACAAAAAAAAATCACTGAGAATCTCCTGAAATCTAGCTGAACCAAAGCTCTATAATTAAAGACATACAGAAGAAACAACCTTGAGCATGGTAGGAGGGGCAGAAATGCAGAACAGGCTGGTGCCACATCCACGTGTGACTATTGAAAATTGGCCGCGGAGGTATCCCAGGAAGGAGCAAGGGGTCCCAGCACCACGTCAGGCTCCCCAGCCCAGGGTTCCAGTGCCAGGGAGAGAAGTCCCCATAATTCCTGATTGTGAAAACAAGTGGAGAATGTTGTTGTGTGAGACAGAGGACAGCTGCACTCCCAGGCACTTTCCTTCAAGGGACAGAGCACCAACTTACCCCCAGAATCACTGGCTCTGAGTTCCAGTGCTGGGTCAGCAGCTGAAGAGGTTATAGGGACATAGGGGAAGTGGGGCATGGTGGGAGTGAACTGAGTTTTCTGGCTTCAGAAAAAGGGCTGGAGGGGCAGCTTTCTCCTAGACAGAGAAGTGGGAAGAAGCCATTGTTTCTTTGTTGAGCCCTCCTCCTTCCCTGTGTGCTGATGCAGGCGGCCGCCATATCTGAGTCTTCATCAAGCTGGCTGACACCAATGGTTCACCATGCCCTGGTGATTCTGAGATGTGGCCCCACCCAACATTCAGGCACACCCAAGCTGATTCCAGTGGCTTTTTCATACAAACTACCTGCCTTGGTTCATGCTGCAGACTTCTGTTGGGTCTCTCAAAGGTCAAAGGAACCCAGACAAGCAGCATCTGGCTTGAGCGTCTTCAATACCTCCGGATGAGCATCCCTAAGCCTAGCATTAGTGGCAGCAAGCCTTGGTTCAGGATTTGATCTCTTGAATCACTTCAAAGCAAGGCACAAGCAAAGGCCATCTGACGATTGCTTTGTGGCTCCTGTGAGCTGGCCCTGAGTGGAGCACCAACTGGGGCTGAACTTAAATTGCACTGTTTGCCCTCCCAGGTGGTCCTGAGGCTGTCGTACCCATCTTTGAAATAAGCTGGAGCATCACCCAGCTGCCTCCAAGGACAAGGGGCAGATTAGGCAGGTATGAGAACTCTGCTGAGGCAGATCCTGCTCTGTAGGGTCAACTCCTGGACCACAACTCTTCCACTGCATTCAGGAACAGTCCTCACAACCAATGAGCCCCAGGGTCAATCCCTACTATTGATGTGCAAACAGCAACCAAGGCTCAACTACAAAAGTAGGACACACACAACCCACACAAGGGATATGCCTGGGCTGCATGGCTCAGGTGACCAGGAAACTGCACCACTGACCCCCATAGCACACCTACATGTGGCCACTCTGCTAAGACATAGCAGCACTACCTAATACATAAAACAAAGACAGGGAAGTAGCCAAAATGGGGAGACAAAGAAACATGTCCCAAATAAAAGAACAGAACAAAGCTCCAGAAAAAGAACTTTAATAATAATAATTTCCAAAAAAATGGAGGCAAGCAATCTACCAGACACAGAGTTCCAAACACTGGTTATAAGAATGCTCAATGATCTCAAGGAGAACTTCAACAAAGAGATAGGAAATATGAAAATGGAGATAGAAAACATAAAAAAGAACCAGTCAGAAATAAAAAATTTAACAACAGAAATGAAAAATATATTCCAGGAAATCAAAAGTAGATTAGATACAGCAGAGGATCAAGTCATCAATTTAGAAGATAAGGTAGCACAAAACACCCAAGAACAGTAAAAAGAAAAAAGAATCCAAAAAAATGAGGAGAGTTTAAGCAGGCCCTGGGACATCAAGTGTACCAACATTCCCATTATAGGGGTATCAGAAGGAGAGAAAGCACAAGGAATTGAAAACCTATTTGAAGAAATGATGAAAGACTTCCCTAACCTAGTGATGGAAATAGATATACAAGCCCAAAAAGCACAGAAAGTCCCAAACAAGATAAACCCAAAGAAGCCCACACCAAGACACATCATAATTAAAATGCCAAAGGTTAAAGACAAAGAGAGAATCTTAAAAGCAGCAAAAGGAAAGCAGTTAGTTACCTACAAGTGAGTTCCCATAAGACTATCAGCTGATTTCTCAAAAGAAACTCTGAAGGCCAGAAGGGACTGACAGGAAATATTCAAACTGATGAAAAGCAAGGACCTGCAACTAAGATTACTCTACCTAACTAAGCTATCATTTAGAATCGAAACAGATAAAGGCTTCCCAGACAAGAAAAAGCTAAAGGAATTCATCACCACCAAACCAGTACTACAAGGAATCTTAGACTTCTTTAAGATGAAAAAAATAAAAAATAAATAAATAATATGAGTAATAAAATGGCAATAACTACATGCCTATCAATAATTACATTTAATGTAAGTGGATTAAATGCTCCAATCAAAAGACAGGGGGCTGGGGGCCGGCCTGGTGGCTCAGGCGGTTAGAGCTCCATGCTCCTAACTCCAAAGGCTGCCGGTTCGATTACCATACGGGCTAGTGGGCTCTCAACCACAAGGTTGCCAGTTCGATTCCTCGACTCCCACAAGGGATGATGGGCTCCGCCCCCTGCAACTAAAATTGAACACAGCACCTTGAGCTGAGCTGCCGCTGAGCTCCCAGATGGCTCAGTTGATTGGAGCACATACTCTCAACCACAACGTTGCCGGTTCGACTCCCGCAAGGGAATACTTATACCAGACAAAATAGACTTTAAAACAAAGACTATAACAAGAGATAAAGAATCTAGTAATCCCACTACTTGGTATTTAGCTGAAAAAACCCAAAATGCTACTTTGAAGGGACCTGTGCATCCATAAGTTCATTGCAGCATTGTTTACAATAGCCAAGATATGAAGGGAACCTGGTGTCCCTGAATGGATGAGTGGATAATGAGGTGCCACCTATATATAATGGAAAATTACTCAGCCACAAAAAATGAAATCTTGCCATCTGCAACTACATGGATAGACATAGAGGTATTGTGCTTATGTAGTAAATCAGTCAGTGAAAGACAAATGTCATATGATTTCACTTGTAAGTGGAATTTAAAGAACAAAATAAACAAATGAAACAGAAACAAACTCATAAAGAACATTTTGATGGTTGCCAGATGGGAGAGGGATTGGAGGTGAGTGAAAAAGGGAAAGGGATTAAGAATTACAAATTGGTTGTTACACAGTAGTTATGGGGATTTAGGGTATAGTATACGGAATATAGTCAATAATATTGTAATAACTATGGATGGTGTCAGATGGGTACTAGATCTATCAGGGTGATAAATCGGAGGGCATTGGGGGCAGGGTGAAAAAGATGAAGGGATTAAGAAATACAAATTCGTAATTATAAAATAGTCATGGGGAAAAAAATAGTCATGGGGATATAAAGTAAAGCATAGCAAATGTAGTCAATAATATGGCAATAACTATGTATAGTGGTGCCAGGCGGGTACTAGTCAGGGGGATCACTTCATAAATTATATAAATGTCTAACCACTGTACTCTACACCTAAAATTAATATAAAATAATATTGAATGTCAACTGTAATTGAAAAATTAAAAAGAGGGGTGATAAAGGGGAATAAGAAGTCCAAATTTCCACGTATAAAACAAATAAGTTGGGGTGGTCAGGTGGCTGAGCTGGTTAGAGTGCAAGCTCTGGGCAACAGGCCTGCCAGTTCGATCCCCACATGGGCCAGTGAGCTGCGCCCTCTGCAAATAGAATGAAGTCAATGAGCTGCCGCTGAGCTCCTGGTTGGCTCAGTTGGTTGGAGCACAGGCTCCCAACCACAGGTCTGCTGGTTTGAGTCCCGCAAGGGATGGTGGGCTGTGCCCCCTGCAACTAACAACTGCGACTGGACCTGGAGCTGAGCTGCACCCTCCACAACTAAAACTGAAAGGATAACAACTTGACTTGGATGGAGCTGATGAGTCATGGGAAAAACACACCAGTGTTTCCCCCTCAAAAAAAAAAATAAAAAAAAAAAATAGAAAAAAGTCCTGGAAATACATGCTGTTCCCCAATAAAGTCCTGTTCCCCTTCCCCAATAAAATCTTTTTAAAACAAACAAACAAAAAGCAAGTCTTGGGGCCGGCCCGGTGGCTCAGGCGGTTAGAGCTCCATGCTCCTAACTCCGAAGGCTGCCGGTTCGATTCCCGCATGGGCCAGTGGGCTCTCAACCACAAGGTTGCCAGTTCAATTCCTCGAGTCCCGCAAGGGATGGTGGGCTCTGCCCCCTGCAACTAAGATTGAACACGGCACCTTGAGCTGAGCTGCCTCCCGGATGGCTCAGTTGTTGGTTGGAGCATGGGCTCTCAACCACAAGGTTGCCAGTTCAATTCCTCGAGTCCCGCAAGGGATGGTGGGCAGCGCCCCCTGCAACTAAAATTGAACACGGCACCTTGAGCTGAGCTGCCGCTGAGCTCCCGGATGGCTCAGTTGGTTGGAGTGCGTCCTCTCAACCACAAGGTTGCCGGTTCGACTCCCGCAAGGGATGGTGGGCTGTGCCCCCTGCAACTAGCAACGGCAACTGGACCTGGAGCTGAGCTGCGCCCTCCACAAAAAAAAAAGACTGAAAGAACAACAACTTGAAGCTGAACAGAACCCTCCACAACTAAGATTGAAAGGACAACAATTTGACCATTGTTCCCCAATAAAGTCCTGTTCCCCTTACCCAATAAAATCTTTTTAAAACAAACAAACAAAAAGCAAGTCTTGGGGATATAATATACAGTATAGGGAATATAGTGAATAATATTGTGACAGCGTGGTACAGTGTCAAATAGTTGCTGGACTTATGGTGATCACTTCTTTAGCATAGAGAATACCCTCAATAATACAGTAATAACTATGTATAATGCCAGGTGGGTACTGATGAATAACTATGATGTACACCTGTACCTAATATAATATTGTATGTTGGGTATATTTTAATAAAAATATTTTAAAAAATAAAGTTTAAGGCTAATATATTTAGAAGAAATGATGGAAATAGAGAGAATCACCATTTGGCAACCATCAGGCAAAAATCACCAATGAATGCTAAAACTAGGCAATGAATGTTTGAGGGGCAAAATAAGTGATCTGCTCTTAGCAAAAGTAGCAAATGTCATAAAAGATTAAAAAAAAAAAGAGATAGATGATGTAATACAGAATTATACACCTGAAATTTATGTAATTTTACTAACAATTGTCACCCCAATAAATTAAAAAAAAAAGGGAGAGAGAGAGAGGAACTGTTCTAGACCAAAAGAAAAAAAAAAGTACAATGTGTGTTTCCACTTATACCAAACCAGAAAATGCAAACTTATCTATAGTGACAGAAAGATAGTGTTTGCCTGAGGAGAAAGCTCAAGACATTTTCTTATTGGTGAAATATGAATAGTTTGTGGGTTAGATAATAATAATGGTTCAATGTTAATTTCCTAATTTTGATAAGAAATTATCCTTGTGGGCTGGCCCGGTGGCTCAGGCGGTTAGAGCTCCATGCTCCTAACTCTGAAGGCTGCCAGTTCGATTCCCACATGGGCCAGTGGGCTCTCAACCACAAGGTTGCCGGTTCAACTCCCGCAAGGGATGGTGGGCTGTGCCCCCTGCAACTAGAAAACGGCAACTGGACCTGCGCCCTCCACAACTAAGACTGAAAGGACAACTTGAAGCTGAACGGCACCCTCCACAACTAAGATTGAAAGGACAACAACTTGACTTGGAAAAAAGGCCTGGAAGTACACACTGTTTCCCAATAAAGTCCTGTTCCTCTTCCCCAGTAAAATCTTAAAAAAAAAAAAAAAAAGACTATCCTTGTTTTTAGGAAATACACTAATACATAGGGATAAAGGAATATATCTGTGGCTTACTCTCAATTGGTTCAGAAGCAAATACAGAGCTGAGACGGAGAAGGGGAGATATAGAGATAAATTAGTATGTTAAAATGTTATCATTTACCTGAAAGGTATACCAAATTCTCTATACTACTCTTGTAACTTTTCTATAAATCTGAACTAAGTCAAAATGAAAGGTTTATTTGTTTGCTTTTTATTATTATTAAAGTATGTGGTGCTTGGGAGATTATGAACAACAGGCAAGCACACTCATCCATTAACAAATAGTATTTTCCCCACATTGACAGAACTTGACAACAATGGCTACATTTGCTTGCCAGAGCAAGCTTACATATATAAACCACACACCAACATCTAACTTTATAAACTTTATTATTTGAGTTACAAAGATATTTTCTTTTCATTTAACAAGTATTATATTGAGTACTTCTCACTGTACCAGCCTAGACAGGCACTAGCAAAACCAAGTGCCCTGGTATGAAACCAAGTGCCCTGGTATGAAACCATATATGTATGGTTGTGGCACAGAGAGGGGTGAGTGAATTGGTGGAGTCTTGTCAGATAGGGAAAGGAAGAATTACCAGAGCATTGACACTGAGGTGGGAAGATGCATGGGGAGCTTGGGAAAACATAAGTAGCCAGGTACTGCTGAAACTTGAAGTACAATGTGAGAAGTGACAGCAAATAAGACAGGTGAGGTCAGTTGGGCCAAGATTTTGAAAGTCTTGTGTTTCCTGCTAATGAATCGAGGCTTCAGCTAAAATTGGAAGACAATGAAAATTTTGCTCTATTTTCTTTTGTTTTTTAATGAAATATAGCACATATACAGAAAGCACTGAATGTATTTAAGAAGGAGAATCAGCGCTTCAGAAAAGAAAACTTGAACTGCACTAAGGAGAGCTTGTTCACCATCCTGACTTTGCTGCTAGCTGGTCTGCTCACAACTCTATCTCCTTAGTGTACAGCCCAGCCCAAAGTATAAGTGCAATCAATGCCTGCTGATAATAAAGAGAATACGAAATAGTCCCAATAAGAGATAAAGGCCTTGGGCTGGCCCGGTGGCTCAGGCGGTTGGAGCTCCGTGCTCCTAACTCCGAAGGCTGCCGGTTCGATTCCCACGTGGGCCGGTGGGCTGCCGGTTCAACTCCTTGAGTCCTGTACAACTAGCAACAGCAACTGGACCTGGAGCTGGGCTACGCCCTCCACAACTAAGACTGGAAGGACAACAACTTGACTTGGGGAGAAAAAAAAAAAGTCCTGGAAGTACACACTGTTCCCAATAAAGTCCTGTTCCCCTTCCCCAATAAAAAATCTTAAAAAAAAAAAAAAAAAAGAGAAAGGCCTTGGGCAGACGGGTGGCTCCACTGGTTGGAGCATGTCCTCTCAACCACAAGATTGCCAGTTTGATTTCTGCTGCGCCCCCTGCAACTAACAACAGCAACTGGACCTGGAGCTGAGCTGCGCTCTCCACAACTAAGATTGAAAGGACAACTTGACTTGGATAGAGCTGATGAGTCCTGGGGAAAAAACACACGACTGTTCCCCAATAAAAAGTCCTGGAAATACACTGTTCCCCAATAAAGTCCTGTTCCCCTTCCCCAATAAAATCTTGAGAGAGAGAGAGAGAGAGAGAGAGAGAGAGAAAGAGAAAAAGAGAGAGAAAGAGACAGGCCTCAACTATAGCAGTGGCCAAGAAAATGAAGAGGTAGAGCTGCTCAGATCTTGTAGAACAAGATAATCTAGAAGATGGAGAGGAAGGTACCAAAGATGACTGAATTTTCCATTTTGGGTGACCATGTAGATTACAGATAAGCCATTGTACCAAGCATGTAATGCAAGAGGAGGAGGAGGTTAGAAAAAAGAGAACAAATTTGTTTATACCTATTAGAGACAGAGTATCTTTAGCAAGATGTCACTTGGCAACATTACAAAACCCGAGCTTACCAGGGAGGTCTGTCTCCTAAAGACATTGCTACTAAGTGTTTTAGAAGTATGTTTGTAAACCATTAAGTGACTGGCAACATTGTGATCAATTAATATTGCGAAGTGAGGAGTAAAAGATGATTCATTGCAGTAAGGTTTGAAATGAAATATTTTAGAACACACCTTAAATTCCCATCAATACGTTTGGTTAAATGACTGATCTTTTGCTTTCAACGGCTAGGTCAAATAGGAAATCAGCATTTTTGCACAGATGATTTAAGTCAAGAATGAAATAGCAAAGGTTGACTGACTTTAAGTTGACAATACTTTTCATCTATTCTACCATACCTGTATTCATAATAGAGACAAAATAAATATTAACTTCAAGTGACTGAGCTAAAAATCATAAAACACCAAAGTTGACAGATTTTTTTTAAAGGTCTGAAAGGCACGTTTGAGTATTAACCAAGTTCCATAAAATCCTTCAAATAAAGTCTAAGTCAATCAATACTTTTACTACCTTAGGTTCATAAACTGTAATAATGAGAACTACTGTTTATATATCACTTTGGAGATTACAAACCATTCTCAACTTCCTTCTTTTTCAACTTTTATTATTTGTTTAGGAGATATGGGGAATATTAGGAGACACAGGATTCCCTACATCAGGGAGGGACAAAGGAGACGGAGTCTTTCTATTGATGTTGCCCAGGCCCGAGTACAGTGGCTCTTCACAGGCACAATCCTACTACTGATCACACCAGAGTTTTGACCTGGTCGTTTCTGCCCTGGGCCAATTCATCCCTCCTTTTGCAACCTGGGAGTCCCCCGCTCCTGGGAGGTCACCATATTGATGGTGAAGTTAGTGTGGGCACTAACTCCTGGCTTCGGTGCGCTCCTCGTGCCTCAGCCTGCCGAGTAGCTGGGATTACAGGTGCGCCTGGCGCCTCAATTTCTAATTACCACTTAATCCCAAACCCTGTGAGATCTGGAGAGTACAGAGAAATCACCTGCCCAAAATTGCGAGGAAAGCTGAATTATTGTTACACTTCCAAGGCCAAGTTTCAAGATGAAGAATGCAGAGTTTGTTGTTTCAAAAGAAGTTTAATTCTTCTGGTTTCTCAGGATGAAAAGGTGGTTAATGAATTTGTTCCCCTCTTAATTTTTAGATCTGTAACTTCCATGAAAGACACACACCTAGGATAGTGGAAATGAAGCAGGGTGGAAATATTTGCAAAACCACATTTCATACAATGTCACTATGTCTCTGTCAAATCATATGACGGAAAAATGGTATGTTCTAGTTTTCTGAGACAAATTCAAAAAATAAGATCATGTATCCTACACAAGACATACTGCAGGGAGGCCCACACATTCTTATCGATGACTAAAAGTGGCACTGTCCACCCCAGGAAAATGGTGTAACACGGAGCAAACTGTCTCTGGACCAATCACTCCACCTAGTCTCACAGGAGGTGTCTCCCAACCCCTTAGATACTGACTTACCTCCAAACGCACCAGGGCAGATGGTTTTTTTTTCAATTCCTCACATTTCCTCTTCTTACAAATCTGGTGGCTGTTCTTTCGGTTCTTGCAATAAGTACATTCACCACAATTGGTCTTCTGCTGGCAGGGCTCACAGACCCCACATCGCTTTCGCTTCTTCTTTTCCAAAGTAGGCAGCAAAGTTTTGTAGGCAGGAGAAGAGCTGCTGGCAAGTGACACTGGCCTAGACACCATTGGGGTGTTGATCTGAGAGCTCCCTCCTTCCGACCTGTTGGGACCAGCCTGGGAGAGCTCAGTAATGCCCTGTGAATCATGGCAGGGTCCTCTCTCGGGGGTTAATGTGACCCCCTGAGTGTTATCTGGTGGAAAGCTTATATGAACCTGCTTCTCATTTTCTATATTGCTTATAACAATTACTGGAGGTACGGAACTTATCTCTGAGTTTGATGATGGTTGAGGAGTATGACCTGAACCCAAAGGTAAAATCTGCATAGTGCCCTGGGCCTCAAGCCCATATGAAACAGTGCTCTGGGGATCAGGCCATTCTGGGAGAGCATTACAGGTAGCAATTTGGTTTAGAGGACCAGGAAGAAAGATAGGTGGGTCTGAGGCAGTACCACCACCCATACCAAGGACCTGTTGATCTAGAATAGCACCAAAGACCTCTCCTTGGACTGAAATAGCACCAGGAAACTCTGGTGGGCCTGGGGTCACACCCAGAACCTCTCCGTGAACTGGGTTAGCACCAGGAACTATCCATTTATGTGGGACAGCACTAAAATGCTGTCCAAGGACAGGGGTGGTGTCAGGAACCTCATGTTGACCTGGAGTAGCTTTGAGTACCTCTGGATGATCTGGTTTAGCACCAAGGGTTTCCTGTTCTGAGCCTGCCAAGAGGAGTTTTATTAATGAGGTAGGATATATTGAATCACCAATAGACAAATAGTTCCTAAAGTCCAATTCAGGTATAACCTTATTAAAGCTGGAGGTGGGGCAGCGATCATGTTCACTGTTAATGGGCTCGAGGTAAGAATCAGATAGCTTAAGTGATTCTACTCGTGAACCCAAATCTTCTAACTGAATGCTGGTGTTTCCTTCAGAGGCAACCTTGAGGGCTGCTCTTTGGAGCAAAGGAGCACACAGAGTGTCCTGAGCAAACATTCTAGGGGAATTACTGATATCATTTAATGTCTCTTTAGAGAATAGTCCTTCACCACCACGAGTCCCTTCCAATGTTCCAGAAAGGATGTCTGCTGCAGGGCCACTGTGAGTGGGAATATTTATTTTGGAATCCTCTACCCTTTGGGACCAAGACTGGGTTGTCCTTTGGCTCTCACCTTGAATTAAAGATGCATTTTGTATGCCAATTAGATTTTCTATATCAGGAGGGATTAGGGGGTCTTGCATTGAGACAGAATCATTTTCTGAGGGCTTTACTCCCATGTTAGTAAGTACCTTATAATTATACTCGTGTTGCTTTTCTAAATTCTTAGGAGGTGGGACTTTCTTGGGTTTGGCTATGACCACTGGGGGTTGGGAGAGTCTCCTGCTAAGAGAGGTGCTTCGGAGAGCCATTGTAAACCCATTGCAAGTTAAGGATTCCGGGTTCTGAAAAAGAACCTCAGTACTCTCCAAATTCATTCGTGCTGCTCCAGCTCTTGTCAGAAGGCTTCTGACTGGCATAGGTGGTTTAGGTTCTGTTTTTTTCTTAACATCTCTTTCTTGAATTAATTGCTTTAATTTTCCAGGGCTCATTGTCTTGACTGAGGCCACATTTTTGTTTGCTGGCTTGGATGTCTTCTTCAAGGGACTGTTTTTCTTTTTGTTTAGATCTTCCCTCTGGACTAATCTGGAAGGCCTCGCATGGCGGGATCGAGACATAGCTATGGAGTAGGAAAAAATGAAAGGGCACAGGGAACAGAGTCATTGGTCCTTTGGAAAGTCTCACTTTTGAGGAGAATCTGGAGGCACCATGGTTCAGCTCACTTGCACAAGGTTTCGGTCTGAAATAACAACAACAAAAAAAAAACATTGGAAATGAGCCTTTTTCCTATGTAACCTCCCATTCAAAATAGAATATGTACCAGCAATTATTAATTAAAATTAGGGAACTGAGAACTTTTACTGCAAAAGAAAAACATAATATATTTTTAAAAAACACTCAAGTATCCTTTAAATCCAGGATTCACAATAAAGTTCCTTTAATCACTGTGACAACTGATTAAGTTGGTGAAGTTCTTCAAATAAGGTAAACGTGGGAGTTTCTTTATATTAGAAACCACAACTATTGTTACACGGAGTTTAAAGCTCAAAACTCAATCTCACAAACTTGGATACTTAAAGAATTATTTCTTAATCTCTTTCCTCAGCCCATCACCATACAGGCAGAGAGGTATCATCTGTTTGACAGCAAAGCTGGTAAAGCCAGAAAAAGAGGTTTATTGTATAATCTAAGAAACTCTACTCCTTGGAGATTCAATAATACTAACACCACACACCAATTAACAATCCACAGATTTTGAGCTTTTCATATGCACACACACAAAAAATCATAAAATCTTGGGAATTAATATTAACAGATTAGGTTATAAATAAGACTTGATGGTCCAACAGATATCTGCTGAGTACCTACTATGTATAAGGCAGGCATTGTGGTAGGTACTGCCCACACCCAGAAATGACGTGCCTCTTTGCTCTTTTACCCAACTTAATCCAAGGACTGCTAATTCTAAAATCCCTTCTACCAAGGGTCCCAGAAGTCTCATGGTAAATGCCCAGGGAAGGAAAAATTGGAAAGAAAAAGAAAATGAGATAATTAGAACAGCAAAGCTAATAGACAAGCAAGATAAACAAGAAAAGAAAATGAAAAGCTGACCAAGAACCATGGTCAATTGCCTTTTCATCACCTCAGATTGCCCACCCTGACCCAAAGTAAGACCAAGCTATGAACAAGAATGAAACTCATCATACAAAATATATCACTAGACTCTCCAAAGATCACAGCATTAACAGTGTGACAACAAACTGGGTGATAATTCTCTAACAGTTTGACAGGTTGTTGGATTTGTAAGAAAGGATGGTGTAAGAGAATAGTTACTAAAACTGGTCTGCAACCAAGTGATCGACAGTCTGTGGCAAAATGAAGACAATAAGGCAGTATAAAACTTTTCATAAAGTTGAACTGATTCATTTTAAACAACTCTCCCTTATTCTGAAATTATGCCTTCCTGTTTTGTCTCATTGAAATGTCCTTTCTTTAAAAAAAAAATGTAATAAAAGTCCTTTCTTTTGTAAACAGGTGGGGGATAGGCTTTTTTCTTTTTTTAATATTACTTGGCAAAGTAAAAATCTGACAGCCCTTTATCATTCTCAAAATTTGCTTTCGTTTTTTTCTGTACTGATCTAATCCAGGTAATCCTGGTTGATTTAGAGGCTAGAGAGGGTGTCACATCAGAAAGTATTGAGTATGAACCTGTGATAGGTAGGTCCTTCAGCAAACCACTTAACTGAGTCAAGGTTTCTGCATCTGAAATGAGATTGTTTTGAGGTATCAATGGGCCCAGTGACACTGGTTTCATCCTTGTGAGATGAGGTTGGGGGAAGAGGAGGGAACAGGGAAGGTAGGGTTAGAAGAAAGACTTTGGAATATGCAGATTGGGTTCAGTTTCCAGCTCAGAAACATTACTAGCCATGTGATTCTGACAAATTCCTTGGTCTCTCTATACCTCAATTTTATTCTGTGTAATAGAACAGGAAGTATAATAGTACCAGCCTCATTGGGTTACCATGAGAATAAGATGATATGTATGAAGGCTTAGCACAGGGGTGGCATATATTAGGTGTTTAATAAATGGGAATTTTTTTTAAAAGGCTGTTTATAACTCCAAAATACAAAAAGTCATAATAAGAGAAAATAGGCTAAATGGTAGTTATCATTATTATAGAAGCAGTTTAACCCAGTCTGCCATATCCTGCAAAGCAAGATCTAGTTCTTTCATTTCACTTCCCGCCTAACAACATTGTAGGCCATACACTATAATAAAAGATATGCCAGAGCACAACATTCAGTCAAAGCCTTTTTCCTTTAAAAAAAAAAGAACTTTTAAAATAGACATTAGTGATAACATTAACCACAGAAAATAACATTTTGATAAATCTGTGCTAAATACAAACACCAGGCCAGAGAATTACTTCACTTGAGTTCTTGGCAGCTAAGCTTTCCCCTTTTTCTTAGGGAAAAAAAAAAAATTACGGTTTGCACTAGCTCTTTGGCTGTGAAAAACTATTTTTTCCAAAGACCATTGCATTTTGTACCACCATTTTTAGAAAACAAAAGAAATTCCAATTACAATCTCCAGAAAGTCAGCAATTTTTATAAGGATGTTTTTTTTTCCAGATAATGAAAAACAATCCATTCTCTAGAAATTCAACAATATCAGTATAGCATGCATTATCTCGTCTATAAAATTACATTGCTAAAAATTATTAGAAGCATATAATCTAGGTATCACAATCACCCTTGGAAATTAAAATTCATATATGTAGGCAAGTAATCTGGATATGCCAGAGGGTGTCATGGGATCCGCTTTTGAAAGTAGTTTATAAATCGATCTGTCTCTTATATATTCTATTTTTAAATTAAAATGCTTTAGAAATTCAGACCTGTAATTAAGATAATGTTTACCATTCAAGCCTTATCTCCTGAAAAAGAGCCTGCCAAGGCAATGGAAAAGGTATGAGCAACATGGATTGGGAAGATGTGGCCTCTTTAAATGGTAACAGCCTTTTTATGAGATCCTGAAAGAGGCCAATGACCCCTGAAAAACCCAACTGCAGCGGAGAAACCACTTGGTACCACCCAGCCAAAGAAACAGAGAATCAGAAACAAAATAAAGGCTGCCACGAAATTCTAATTTTATCACCCTTGGCTCCACTGATGAAATGTAACCTTCTTTAGTGATAAACCAAGTTATCTCTAGAGCTGAACTGTGGGAGAAGAGGCAGCAAGCTTCTTTTGCAATTTGTAGAAAAAAAAATAACGTAGTTCATTCTATTAAATAGGCCCATATTTAAATATAGAATTATTCCCTATGGATCTCCTCAAATTTATTTTCCTCAATATTTTGTAAACATTATTAAATGCTCCATTTTTTTGTTGGTGTGTTGATTTATTATAGAGTATTTATGTCATATAAAAGCTACATTTACAAATGAATACTAATTTCACTTCCATTTTTCATTTCTGATGAAAACTGACATGTCAATTATTTCTCAAAATCAGTTTTATTCTACCCTAGAATATAATCAAGAGTCTTACAGAGATGGCTACAGGATAACATGAGTGAAGCAGAAAATAAGAGAATGATGTCCCTGTTATTAAACATAAATAATAGGCCCATGAGGGGGAACCATATGCAATTAATGGACATAACCTCTAAGTTCTTGTTTTTCTGGAAAACAAAATGAAACAAAAATACCCCAACAATTGTAGGATGCAAAACTTTATTTATTTAACAAATCTTTTCACCAGAGGGCACCAAGACCTCCTAATCCACAATTAATAAATTTTTTTTTCCTAAAATGTCCTTGGGACTGGAGTGTATGACATTCAAACATTAGAGGCCAGAAATAAGAGGTCAACTCATAATTTGAAACATGAGGAGATACAATACTAGCCCAAAGTAGAGAATATAAGGTTAAGGACTGGAGAAGTGGTAAGAACAGGCCCCAGGCTGAATATGAGAAACAGGGCCTGTATAAAGATCTGTTAATTATTCACACATAATTTAAACTTACCTAACTAAACTGGTCAACAAATAGGATCAGATTTTTGCATCAACACTATTTGAGCATACTAAGTTATCAGGCTTTCCCTAAGGAGAGCCTTTACAAAAAAAAAAACACAATTATTGAAGTAATCACCTTGCCTAGAAAATGAAAGCTGACTTCCTAAACTGTATCAGTTGTCTGTAAAGGACAATATTGACAGCACCATGTTAAAAAAAGTCCTCCCCCACCTATATCCCTCCCCCTTCAGCAAAGTCCCCTGGGCAGGAAGTGGCTGAACTGATGTAACCATCGAGCCCGCATGTCAATTTAAAATTATATTGCAATCCTTCCCACTACCAGCAGTGGCCAAAAAAGTGGTAAGTATTTGCACACACAGAGCTAGTTGCAAAAGTAATGCTGATTTCATAGTCTCTCCATTCAGCTCCTCGGAATTTAAAGGCTATTTACTATACCGCACTTGACTGAGAAATATAAGACTTAAAACATTTCTTTTTAAAAGGCACCACCTGGCTTAGTTTCCTCCAGCAACTAAGTTCCACATCTAAAGGAAGAGGAGGTGGGAGGGTTGCTTGCAGTTCCTAGATAGTTTGCTACCACAGGAAGTGTGAGAGCCCTCGGCACACGGAAAGGCTGTTCAGGAAAACTCACTAGAATGCTAGCAGATTTAGTCAAAGGCTCCTTCCATATGTAAAACAACCCTGCTGCCCTGCAGAGCAAGAAAAAAAAAAGGCCAAAAAGGGCCACAGAAAAGGGAAAGGAGAAGTTAAAATGGAGATAGAATGACCCTTCTAAAAACAAGAATTAAACGCATTGGGAAGAAGAGGAAAAAGCGTAAGAAGGAAGAAAATGTCTTAAAAAAAAAAAAAAAAGCTTAAAAGACAGAGGAAGGCCAAGAAATGTATAATGAAGCTAGAATATTAAAAAGACAACTGGGATCAAAACACTAAAGACTAAAAGTAGGAAAATGGAGGGAGTAAAAGATAAATTTAAGTGTGCAGGGAAAAAAAGATAAAGACGCAAAGAGGAGAGTGGGGGAGGGGAGAGGCAAACCAGATAAAGGAGATGGGAAGAGGAAGAGACAAGGAACAAAGGGCAGGGACCGTGGTGATCCAAACCTCCGACCCATCTCAATTCTCGTAGACCAGAGCGGAGAGAGAGCAATAGTTAACGCTCATTAAAACGGTAAGTGGTGGTCCCAGAGTTGCACGTCTGACCTAGTAATCTTTGCAAAGAAAAAAGGTCACTGTATGCTAACTCCCATATATCTTGATTCTGAAGTTTAATTGAAATCATAAAATGACTTTAAACACTGTTAAAGGTTGACAACCGACCTTTATTAAGATCCCTTAATTGAGGAGGGAAGGGACTTGGTTTTTAACCGGTGTAGCCAATACCGATAAAATCAGGAAATACACCCAAATATTACCGTTAGTCTTTAGTTCTAGGAAATAATACAGACTAATCTCCAAATATCTCATTTACTCACCTATCTGCTTGGACGGCGCCCCCCTCCTTATTTAACTAGTCATAAATTCCTAATATGCCCCAAATAACTCTTGCCCCAACTGGTTAACACGCGCCCTTTCCCTGTTCTTTTTGACATCTTGAGGCCTAAGGAAGCCAACATTTTCACTTTACTTCATATTGTTGGGAGGGGGAGGGGCAAAGGATGAGCACATTTTGGTTCAGGGCTGACCTGAGGTTGCTGCCCTAGAGCGCCGCCCCTCAACCCATCCGGTGCAGCGCGCCGCGCACCCCGCGGACACTGGGTTGTGCACCTAATCTTTTCCTCGCTCAAGGTCTTTAAGCAGTTTTTAAACACTTCTTCATAACCTGATCATTACTATGGTGGACTATGCAGCTCATTTTGTGCCGGAGAGTGAAACCCGGGAGGAGGGAGAGAGTCATGAGAGTGACCTATGCGGGATGGTAAATTTGGGAGGACGAGTTGGGGGCGGAAGACTCCTAGTTCAAGCAATACCTGTTCTCTTGGTGATACATTAATTTTTACTGGGTTAGAAATGCCCAATTTGGGTTTCTCATTCACGTAGAAAGGTTACTGGGGCCCGCCGACAATTTTCTGACCTCTTTTTGTAGAAATGTATGGAGCGAACACAACCCTTCCAGAGCTCAATTGGTGGGGAGGGTGGGTGAGGGACGCAAGGGAGGGAGCAAGAGAGGAGAGGGGGGAGAAAAGAAGAGGGGAGAGGAGAAAGGGGGAGAGGGATCTAGCCCTGTCCCTTCCCCGACCCGACGGGATAAGTGGCGGCGACTCATGCCACCCCCGCCGTCGGGAACCGGCCCATCACTCACCACACCGCTGGTCCCGGCACCCAGCTCTACACACCTCCCACCCACGAGCCCGCTAGGGATAACGCCGGCGTGGGACTGAAGAGTGCAACGCCAGTGAGTTCGGCGACCAGGTGGTACTCATTAAGAGTTTTTAAAAAGCCATTTTGACAGAACACTGATTCGATCCCGTATTCCCTTCTTCCGCGATCCATAGATCTCCAGGTCAAGCTCCGGCCGGACTCCCTACTACCTGCACTCCTGAAGTTTCGTCCCTGAAGCCCCTTCCCCGAAACGCAGAGGGAGGCAAGCGCCAGAATGCTTACCCAACGAACCTATCCCCTATATCAGCATGGGGGAGGGAGCAAACTTATCTGGGGGTACGCTTAAGAACCGGACAGCCAGGACTCACCGCCCGCAACTTGTCCTAACTCTTCCCTCTCCTTACACAGAGGCACCCCGACCTCCGACTCTCCCACCAGGCGCCTCAATCGCCTGCACGTTCAGGGATCCCACCAGGCCACATTTGCCCTCCGCTCTCCCAGCCCGGTTTCCAGCGCAGCCCGGGGTCCGAGCCCGCATCCCCCACCCTGCCCCGCAACCGGGCCTCGGGGCAGGCGACCGCGTCCTCTGGCCGGGGGCATTGTTTCCCACCCGCAACAAAAGCGCCCCAAGCGGTCTGGGGTAGGGGGTCGCGGCGGGGAGCGGGCCCATCCCTGCGGCCCGAGAGGACCCGCGGACGCCGAGCCCCGGCCCACATCCAGCAGGAGCAGAGCACGGTCCCTCGCACCCCTTTCCGGCCTCCAAGCGAGGGTCCCAGCGTCCCTGCCCTCTCCCTCGGCCCCAACTTACCACTGGCCCGCTCAAGCTCAGAGGGCAGCGCGCGTTCCCCCAGTTCCAAGGTTGCACCAGCCCTCGGACAAACTTTCCAACTCGCACTGATCCCCACAACTTCAGAGCCCAGTGCCCCGGCGGGTGCGAGGGTAGCGGGAGGGCCCTGGGCAGACACCTACGGGCTCCTGGCACGGTCAGGGCCCGAGCCCCCGGGGTGAGCGGCTGCTTTCCAAAGGTCCACAGTGGAGGAGCAGGTAGAGTTGCATGACTGGGGCAGGGCAGGGTGGCGTCCCGGGGGGCAGACCCTGGAGCGGAGAGGCCAGCGGCTGCGCGCACAAAGCGGCGCGGGAGCGGACTGCGCTGCCACTCCCCGCCAGGTCAGCCCCCCGGAGCAGCAGTGTCTCCCCAGGACAGACCTCAGGGAGTGAAGCTGGGGCTTTGCCTTCGCTGGACCCTGCACCGCTGAGCAAGAGGCAAAACGCGAGCTGGATTTCCACAAAATGGAGCTGGACTCCCCTCTCGACCCTTCCCCCTCCCCTTTGCCCTCCTTCTCTCTCCCAACATTTTTTTTTTTTTTTTTTTTGAGGTCTAAGGAAAGCACTAGAGAGACAGAGACAGAGAGAGGTGTCAAGGTTTACTTGTCATCTTTTTTTCCGAGGGGCTCTCAGAAGGAAATGTTTTAGGGTCTCTAAATTGAATGTTTATAGATACCTAATGGGGTGCCAGGTCAGAAATGACAAGATTGAGCAATGGAAAACTGCCCTCAACACCAAAGACAGACGCCAGAAGACTCAGGGCTTAATGTCTGCAAAGGTCATCATAACATTTTTGTTAGTTATTTGGCCCTGTACCTTGGCGGTGGTCTTACTTTATGGATGAAGAAATTAAGGCACGGGAAGAAGTAAGTTTTCAGCATTAAGAGGAATCGCCAGTGCATTATGCCAGTACAGATGTCCCAATTAAGACTGGGGCATCTGAATTTCTCCTAAAATGTTTGACGGCTGTTGCTTCTTCCAGCAGTCAGTCATTATACAGACAGGGGAATCCAGATTTTTAATGGGGTCACCCTGGTGTGGAAAATTCTGTTCATGGAACTATTATTCCTCTCAGGTCAAACTTCAACTGAAGAGAAAGTCATTCTATCATATCATTGCCTTCCACACCATTCTACTCCCAGTCCACGCATAATTATTCTTTGTGCTATTTGCTTTAATAAGCATAACCAGATTGGTCTTTTGAGAAACATCCTAAATTTTCAAACTTTCTCACTGACTGATTCAAATTTATTCTTGAGCTAGGAACCAAGCATACAGCGTTGAATAAAATTTGCCTTCTACCCAGGAGGAATACACATTCATCCGAGGTTTGCAAGCAGAAATTAAAGACTGCAAGTACTGTGTTTTCAGTGCTACAGTCAGATAAATACCTTGGTTGAAAAAAGTCAGAACTGTTGCATTTGAAATAACTCTTATCTGCAAAAATGGACTCTTCTCAGTCAATGTTTCCAAAAGCTTAATTGTGAATATCTTGTCAGAAACAATCTCCTTGGACCTAGATGAAAAGAATATTGGGAGAATTTGAATCAAAACTTGATTTTCATAACGAACAAAAGGAAAAAGACTATCATGAAATAGCCATATCCTGGCTTTTGTCAATTAATTGAAATGATTAAAAAGTATTGAAATGGGAAAATCAAAAGATGCAGAAACCTGTCCGAGGTAACACTCATTCTCTTCATTCCATAAATGTTAGTTGAGTCTTAGCTTTGTGCTAGGCACTGTTCTAAACTCTGGAGAAACAGCAGTGAGCAAAGTGAAACCTCTGCACTTGTGGAGCTTGCATTTGATCATGGAGTAGGAGTGAGGGGGCAGAAAATAAAGAAGGCAAATAAGCAAATATAGTGTGTCAGATGATGGTCGTCAGAGGGAGGGAGAAAAAGTAGGAAAGAACAGGGAATGCTGGGGAAGGTTGCAATTTTAAATATAGCAATCAGATCATTAAATTGATCTGATAAGGGAGGAAGCTGGGGAGATTTTGAGCATAGGAAAGAGTGAGGGAAAAGGTGCTGAAGGTGGGACAGTGCTATTGCCAACAGAAATAGTTCACTGTGCTTCACAGCAGTAAAAAAATTGGAAGCTGTCTAAATGCCCATCAAAAAAAAAAAAAAAAAAAAAAAGAATGGATTGCTCCCACTGGCCAATTCTAGGACAATTTTGAGTTTGGAAAAGAGGTTTGACTTGGAAAAACAAATTTGGCAGTTGTCAGCCTAGCAATAATATTTAAAACCCCCTTGGTATCTGACTCTTAAATATAGCGCCTAGCAACACCAGGTCCATCTGAACCTGTCAGAAAAGAGGTCTGTCTGATACTTATAATAGAAAGAAAAAGGTTTAACTAGTCACATGAAACTAAACAATAACCTGAGTTGTCTATCCAAAGAGAAAAAAAGAAAGTGTAATTCTTTCCAGACTTCAATATCAAAAAAATTAATGTTGAATCAATTTCCCACTATCCTTATAACTACTTTACCCCATTCTTCCTTAATAACAAAGCAAGAATCACTCTTATTTCCAATCACCTTTGTAGAAAAGAGATATGAAAATACACATAATATAGGTATTTGAACTGTACTTTCTAACTTCCTAAGGCTATAACTCTAATTTCATCTTAGCTGCCCTGTTTATTAACTACCTTAACAAGCTGGGCAGTGAGTGCCCTAGGAAAAAAATATATATATTCTCCTCAAACACACACACACACACACACACACACACACACACACACACACACACAGGAGTTTCTCTCCTAAAGAACATAATCTCCATTGGCAAGCATTTAAATTTTTGACAATACTAAGTGTTGGTGAGAAACCCGTATACATTCTGGCAATATAAATGGTGCAACAACTAAGGAAGACAGACTCATCTAAGGAAGAAGACTCAAACTCATATAAGGAGATCAGCGATGGATGGATGGATAGATACATGTAGGTAGACAGATAGATGATACATTAGTAGGTAGGAAAGACTTCCTTGTCCCTTGATGACCTGGGATAGCAAAATTTCCATGGTCCAGGGAGATAACAGGGGAAGCTGGGCAAGATAAAGCTGCAGTAATAGTTTTTAGCACAGGAAAAGATCTAATGCTGTCAATTCTGCTAGGAGTCCAGGAAAACAAGAAAAACTCAGTAAAAAAGATGCAAGAGGATTACCAGAGAATTTGCACTGAGCAGGAATCAGCATTTACTGGTTAATTTACTGATGGACATAGATGTAAAGCCTTTTTCTCACTTAAGTTTCTAAATTGAATCTGAAGATTAAATACACAGAGTACATATAACACATAGTAGGTACAACCCAAAAGACACCTCAGTGGAGGTGGAAGAAAGAGGAATTAAATTGATATTTTGAGGGAGAAAAAAAATTGGGATTGACAGAATTGGTTTTGGAAGGAAGTGGAAAAATTACCATGTCTTCACAGTGACTGTGGAGCATGAAGATATATTCTGGTTATGATGATGAAACAAAATCTTTTATATTATTATAGTCAGCTTCCCAAAGGAGCAGATCCCAAATCAAGAACTATCTAGGTGTGGTCAAATGAGTCTGTTTAAATGCAAACTCCCTCCCTACTTCCTCTGACAAGATGAAGCCATTTTCTCCATTTATGCCTTGTCTAGCAATTTCAATGGTAACCTTTCCAACCTACTAATTCAATCGTCCCCTTCACCTCTCCCAAAATCAACTTGGAAGCACCCCCACTTGACCTCTACATCTGCACCATCCATTTTCTCAATTGCTTGCAAGCAGCAGGACTCTTTTGGAGCCTTGGCTGGCTTCAAAATCTTAAGAGCTAAATCTGCCTAAGGTCTTGGTGTTTGGTTTTTTGTTTGGTTTTGATTTATTTTCGCCTGAGGTCTTCATTGGTTCTCAACAAACCCTACTTTGGGAGCTTTTAGCCTTTTCCTGCCTTGGTATCTGTCCTAATTCTTCATTTTGCTTACCTCAAAAGCTACTCCTAGCCCAGGCTATCAAGAGAGACCCTCAAGCAATGGATTTCTTATTTACCTTTCCCTCCCTTCCACAGCAGTACTATTTATTCTTTACCTGAAGTTTCTTCCCTGTTATATGCCTGCCCATTAACTTGTGTTCTTGAGCCCTTAATCTCTGTGCTACTTTATTTGAGTAGTTTTTGCTTCCTTAATGAGCTTTTCTTTCTAGCATCTTCAGTCTATTCTTTAGCTCCTACTTCTCTGCTGTCTAGAGGTCTTTCATGTTTATCATGCCCAGGTCACCCCTTTGTTTGACCTTGCTCTCCCATCTATTTCTTTCATTGACAAATTCTACATCTTGCTATTTCTTGTTCCTGTATCTATTTATTCCTGAGTCCACTGACCCCCTGTCCTGAGATTATATTCACAGCATAGCTTCATTCTCCTTCCCCCCCACCCCCTTCATCTTGAAATGGCTCCTCCTGGGAATCCTGTGATACCTATAAGCCATTGTGGTTCTCCCCTTATATGTCCAATCAAAATGCTTCCACCACCTTCTCTCTCTGACTGCTCCCTTCTTCAGAGCCCTCCTGGCACTGCAAGCATTTTAGGCCTCCTGGTCCAGCAGAAGACTTCCAAGGCTGACCGTCCAGCCCTGAAGGCTTTGCTCTGTAACTCCAGCCATTATCTCTAACCTCCAAAGCCATGCGCTGTGTTCCTGATCTGTTTTCCTTTCATTTTTCACCTGAGACATGCTGGGACCTGCTCCACTCTGATGCTTCTTTTTAGGTCATACACGGTAACCTCCACATAGTAGGCACTTTCAAAACAACTGACTGAATTATTTATGGACATTTCCTTCCTCTCCACTAAGAATTAATTTAAAGCTATTTAAATTACCTGGTGAGTCTCTCTTAACAAACATCTTTTCTCCTGCTTTATGAACAGAGGGCATAGAAAGTTTGAGACAGATACACGTCTGCCTGGGATGTCCTTTTCCCTCTTATTCTGTCCTTTCTTTCCTCCTATTACTCTTATTCTTGTCAGCCTGGCGAACTTATCCTCATCCCTCAAAACCCAGCTCACAAAGCTCTTGTCTGTGAAACCTCACATAATTACACAGGCAGAATTAGGAGCTTTATAGCTCTCTCGACAATGCTTCTGCAGCATTCTTATGTCTCTGTCATAGCATTTCTCACACACTCTACTCCAGTTACCAAACTGCATGCCCCTCAAAGGGCTTATTTTTCATTTTTATATTCCCTGTGCTTAGCTCAGAACTTTACACATAGCAGACACCCAGTAACTCAAGAAATTGTTGTTTAATGCCTCTCTGAGGTCCTATCTAAACTCTGTAACTGCAATTATGCAATTCTATATGTTTGCACAAATGAGGCTAATTTCTTGGTAAACGTCACAGTATCACAATATTTTAAACATGACAGCAGATGTAAAGCACCTAAGATAGGCCCACATAGGGGCTCTGTGGGTCCCTTTCAAATCCTCTCCCCTTGTATTTAAAAAGACTTTCAAAAATATTTGTCATTGCTGCGTGGCCAGTTAACTCAGTTGGTTAGAGTGTGGTGCTGATAACACCAAGGTTGCCAGTTTGATCCCCACATGGGCCACTGTGAGCTGTGCCCTCCTTAAAAAAAAAATATATATATATATATATATATATATATATATATATACACACACTTGTCATTGCCTTAAAGATTTATAAGGCCTTTGCCATCTCTAGAATTCTGTTATTTAAAATCCACTGACAACTCAATTCCTCTAGAAAATTGTTCTTGAAAAATCCCACCAAACACAGAAAACCTCTCCTCAGTACTCATGGAGAATAGTGTTGAACTTTATTAATTTGTACACACTGATATTTAATTTTGACACTGTTTGTCAATATTACATATGTCAACATTTTATTTCCCTGACTACCTGAGAACTTCAGGGTAAGACTCATATCTTCTACTTCTTTTCTATTAGGTTGGTGCAAAAGTAATTGAGGTCTAAAATGTTAAAAAAAAAAAAAAAAAAAAAAAAAATGCAAAACTGCAATTACTTTTGCACCAACCTAATATCTTCTTTCTATAGGACCTCATACTTCAATAGCCTCAATAAATATTGCCGACAGGCCAAATATTGACTGAAAGACGCAATTGGATAATATCTCCAAAGTGCTATCTTCTGGGGGAAAAATAACGCTAAGTAAATCCATTAGGATTATTATTACTTAAGTATATGAATAATAATTACTATTTTTGATTGAGCACCATCTTTACACATTATACTCTATTCATTACATAAACATGACTTAAGTTGGAACTTAAATGCAACTTCCCTGGGCGGCTGATTAGCTCAGTTGGTTAGAGCATGAGGCTCGTGGCACTGGGGTTGCCCTTTGATCCAGAGCATGGGCCATGTGAGCTGTGCCCTCCACAACTGGATTGGAACAGCTGCTTGACTTAGAGCTGATGGGTCCTGGAAAAGCACACTTAGAAAATAAATAAAAGTTTAAAAAAAACATTACATGCAACTTCCAAGTTTACCTCTCTAGCTGTCGTGCGGGACGGCCTGCGGGGTCTCTGCTCCCACTCCCCACATAAGAATGCAGGATATGGTGAGGCCAAAAAGGAACACCCACGGAGCCATAGATGGGGGAGTCATACCACTATATTCTCTCTGGCGGCACTATACTCTCACTGGAGGCTGGATCCACACTGTCCGCAAACCGCCATCCACGCTTGCCAGCCCAGCCGCCATCTCCTTGCTAGCCCCCATTCTCCCTCTCTTCCTCTCTAGCGTAGCCACAGCAGTTATATTAGCGGCTAATTGGCTAACTGGCTACAGCTGACGGCCAATCAGCCACAGCTGACGGCCATCTACTACCCGAGCCAGCACTCCTCCACGTGAGGCCGAGAGCCTGTAAACTACTTTCTGGGGCTCTGTCCCCACACTAGCCTAAGTCCATTTTTGAGCTCCAGGTGATTTCGATTTAGATCCTTCATTGACCTTTGAAACGCAACACATCCAATACCACATTATTCTTAAAACACTCGTGTTCATTGGCTTCTTTAAATTTTGTTTTCCCCCCACATCTCTAGCTATTCCTTCTCCTCTCCTTTGCCAGCTCATCATTCTCTAACTAGCTATTTAGTGTTTCAGTTTCTCAAGGCAGAGTTCTAGATTCTTTCTTTCTCCTTGGCCTTGACTTACTAATGTTATACAGCTTCTTCAGCCCAGGCTGCTCCTTATATATTCAGTACTTTAATATCTCCTCTTGGATATCTCCAAGACTCAATATATTTCAAACAAGCAACTCATCCTCTCTCCTGTCCTTCCACCCCACCCTGAAACAACAATAAACTGATCCTCTTCCAGAGATCCCTGCCTCAATTAATCCACCCAGGTATGTTAACCAAGAGCCTAGGGATTATCCTTGACATCTCTTTCCCCAGTCCCCTTACTGAATCCATCACCAAGTCTCATCCATTTTTCTCACTTCAGTGTGTCTCAAATCCATCCACTTCCCTCTATTCCCATGGCTTTTACTCTAGACTGAGTGCCACATCTTACCACAGTCTACTCATGTCCACTTTTGTCCCTATTCCATTATCCAGCCATGGACAGAATGACCTATTTAAAACATACACCTGACTATGTCAACCATAGCTTAACACTGGCTTCATGTTGCTTTTAGGAAAATGACAAGACTCCTACAGTGGCTACCAGTGGCCGTAACTCTTGACTGTTTCTCTATTTCATCTTATATCACAAATCTCCTAGTTCTTCCCACTCTAGCCACAACACCTTTCTTCTGAATTTACAAACAAATAATTCTGCTCTTGTAAACCCGTAAATTTCATTTGCAGACAGGTTTCATTTCAGGCAGGCAAGGACTTCTACAGCTTTCCAGTCTAGTAGCTCCTTCTACTGTCTTACACATTTGTCAATGTGGGTGACCTGCCTGATCTCTGGAAGGCATCTGAATTCTCGAGCCTTGAAGAACCGAGTGTGGTAATGCATTCAAGGCTGTGATCATACCCTTGAAGACACTGAGCTCTCCCACCATAGGCTCTGTTTCCTTTTCCTGGAATGCTTTTTCTTTCTCCTTTTCTCAGTTAAGCCCTACTCATCCTTCACCTCTGGCTTCAAGTACCACTTCCTTAGGGAAACCGTCTCTAACCATCTTGTTTTGGTCAAATGCCTCTCTTAAGGTGCAGTTCTTCTTCTGAAACATTCTTTCTCTCATAACTGCCTGGAAAACTCTTACTCATATTTTAAGTCTCAGCTCAAGTCCCAAGCTTTTCCTAAACTCCCCACCCTTCCCATAGAACTGGTTTTTCCCGTTTTTACCTTACAGTCATCCATGCACACCCCTAATTTAGGATGGATAACTGACAAATTGTATTTACCTTTTTATAGCTGCTTGCTCTCTTATGAAAATTTTAAAAGAAATTTTATTTCATTCATTTTTATATCTTGATCATCTAACATAATGCTTGGCACATAGTAGGTAGATAGTAAATGTTTATGGACTAAATAAATAATAATCTGCTCTTCAGATATAGGGGTGCACATACTAAGGAAGTAAGAGGAAAATGACACCTACTATGTGCTGAGAACAGTGGTAGGTACTATGCCTAAATGATCTTATTTGACATTCATGTCATATCTGGGGTGGGGGGAGGGATCACCCATATTTTACAGATAAGAAATTGAAGATCAAAAACTAAAAATAGGGCTACCATATGACCCAGCAATCCCACTTCTGGGTATTTATCCAAAGAAATCCAAAACACTAATTCAAAGAGATACATGCATTCCTATGTTCATTGCAGCATTATTTACAATAGGCAAGACATGGAAGCAATCTAGATATCCATTGATAGATGATTGGATAAAGAAGATGTGGTACATATATCCAATGGAACATTACTTGGCCATAAAAAAGAATGAAATCTTACCATTTGTGACAACATGGATGGACCTAGAGGGTATTATGCTAAGTGAAATAAGTAAGACAGAGAAAGACAAATGTCATATGATTTCACTTATAGATGGAATCTAAAGAGTAAAACAAACAAACAAACTGATGGTTGCCAGATGGAAGGGGGTTTGGTGCTGGGTGGAAAAGGAGAAGGGATTAAGAAGTACAAATTGGTAATTACAAAATAGTCATGGGGATGTAAAGTACAGCATAGGGAACATAGTCAATAATATTGTAACAGCTATGTATGGTGTAAGGGAGATCACTTTGTAAGTTATATAAATGTCTAACCACTGTGCTGTAAACCTGAAATTAATATAATATTGAATGCCAACTGTAATTGAAAAATTTTAAAAATTAAATAAATAAAAACATAAAATAAAATAAAGTAAATAATATAGGGGATTCCACATCCCCAAAAGACACTGAAGAGCAGATATTTAGTAAGTTCTTATGATGACTATCTACCAAGTCAAGAAGCAGACATACAATGTTTCTGTTCTTTCTCACTACGCTCTGTTGTTAGAAAAAATTTTTTGTTGTTGTTGTTGTTAGAAAATTAATGTACAGATTTTTTTTTTTCACATCAGACGGATAATGTGCCAATGTCGTAACAAGGTTTGTGGGAGGCACATTTCGCACAAAAGCGTGAACACCCAATCATCACACTTATGAACTACAAAAGGATCCTTAATGTACAGATTTGATGGACTGTGAAAAATGACTTGATGAGAAAATATCAGTTTTTATTTTTTAAATACTAGATTAGTAAAGCTAAAATAAATAAGAAACAGGAAGCAATTTTCTATAATCTTTGTTTTCCTGAGTAACCTTTATCTCATCTTCACAAATGTCCCATCTGCCTATTGCACACTAGCCATGGAAATTTGATGTCACAACTTAGGAATATCTAATATTATTTCTAGATTCAAAAATAGTAAAAATTATGTTTACTTATGCAATTCATTAAGATCTAATTACCTACAGTCAAAAATATAACCTAAGTATGCTTTTAAAAATTACAACTATATAAAGGAACTATTCTATGCTATACATGGAATAAATTATAGATGACTACAGAGTTATTGAAATTAGCAAAGCATTTGTGATATATGATGCTTATTTCTGATAAACATAAGTAAATCAAAGTTAATAATCTGTGGTCTAAAAAGAGACTACCTAATAGAAGTCTAGAAGACTTGAAGATAGTTAAGGTCCATGACAATGTTTATTAAAATGGCACACCAATTCCTCCATGTTTCATGAAATGTGGGGGTATGTGTGGGGGAGGGGAGAAGCTTTCAAAGAAAGCTTATGATCTATATGGTATTCATGTTTTATCTATCTATATATAAAAATTTTTTTTTAATTGGGGAATAGTGTGTTTTTCCAGGGCCCATCAGTCATTGTCCTTCAATCTAGTTGTGGAGCCAGTCGCTGTGTTCAATCTTAGTTGCAGGGGGCGCAGCCCACTATCCCATGAGGGGAATTGAACTGGCAGCCTTGTTGTTGAGAGCTCACACTCTAACCAACTGAGCCATCCAGCCGCCCAATATATTATCTGTATTTAAAGTAACCTTTGCCAAACCTTTGTCCTTACGTGCTTTTGTATGTTATCGTCTGTACAGTTTGTGCCAACATCCCTAACCCCTTTCTGTACCTTAAACCAGTTCCTCTTTCTGTTTTACCTATCCTGTTAATGCTACTATCATCAAGACTCTTAACCATCCTAGTAAAAATCTTTGCAGGAACGTTGACATTTCCTGTGCCTTGCTCTTCACATCTTAGCAAGCCCAGCAGGTGCTGTCTCCTCCATTTCTCTTCTAATCACTGTGTTTTCAGGTTTGCACCAGCCCTCTTGCCAGGATTATTGCAAAAAGCTTTAAAACCGCTTCCTTGCGGTCAGATCCATCGTCTGCCTTCTCAATCATCCTATTCATCTCTCCCAGATTAATTTTTCTAAAACATAGCTGTCACCAGTTTCTTATCATCCACTGAATTAAATCCAAACTCTTTAGCCCAAGATTAAAACTGTTCATGATATAACCTTGCCCTACTTCTCTAACATTATTGGTCAGTGGTCTGCCATACAAGTGTTGGGGAATCATAAAGAGGGGCTAAGGATCTTAAGACAGACAAACTGGACTATTCTTTGTTCTTTGAACATGTTGAATTTCTGTGTGTGTGTGTGTGTGTGTGTGTGTGTGTGTGTGTGTGTGTGTAATTCTGAAAGTGCTGTGCAAAAAATTAAAATTAAAGCACAGAAACAAGAGAGTGAGTTTTTGCAGGGATGAGGTTGGAATGGGGGGTAACAGCCAGGGAAGGCCTCCCTGAAAAGATGATGTTTGTATAAATACCTAAAGGGGGGGGGGGAAGGAGGAAATTACATGGAATATCTAGGGGAAAAGCAGTAGAAGCAGAAAGAACAGCATGAGCAAAGGCCCTGAGGGAAGCTTGCCTGGTATTTATGAGGAACAAAGAAGCCAGTGTGACTGAAGGGATTCCTAGGAGTTGAGGTCAGAGATATAAAAGGAAACCAGTAAAGCATTGTAAGAACTTCTCTAAGTGACATGTAAAGTCATTGGAGGGTTTTGGGATAAAAAACGGCAAGATTTATTTCAGGTTTTAACGGTTTGCTTTGGCTGCCATGTTGAGAATAGACAGTAGGGAGCATGAGGAGGCAGGGAGACTAATTAGGAAATTAATCGAGGTTTATAGACTGAGAATGGAGTTGCTAGTTAATAAATGAGGGAAGGCTGCAGGAGTAGCATATTTGCAAAGGAAGATGAGAACATTATTTCTGGATAGGATAAATAGATACCAATTATAATAGATATACAGGTGGAGATTTTAGAAATACGAACCAGTGGAGTTAGGGTAGGGGTAGGAAGGGCTGGAGACTGGGAGTCTGCATTATATAGATAGTGTGAAGTTGGGTCAGCTCTCCAAGAGGAAGCGTAATTATAGAAAAGACCCACAGGTGAAACCCTGGGACACTATAACATTTGTAGGTTGGGCAGGTTAGTAGTAACCAGCCGAGTAGATAGAGAAGAAATACTTGGATCTTATCATCTATATTAACTTTTCATCCTTGATCTGGATTGCGTTACAGAGGTGGGGCCATTAAATGATAAATTAAACCTGTAAGGTGCATCGTGTTGGGAATGGAGATGGATGAGAAGAGGTGTAGCAGTACAGCCTGTAGGATAGGAGAAAAATACGTATTAGCACTAGGAACTGGGCCTGTTTTACTAGTTATATAATATGAAAATAGAGACATTTCTATTTTGTTGTAACATGAAAAACCCCAGGGAGCTTTTTCTTTGCATTGTCTATTGTGATAAAATATACTTCATATATAATTTACCATTTAAACCATTTTTAAGTGTACAATTCAGTAGCATTAATTACATTCATAATGTTGTGCAACCATCCCCATTTCCGGTGCCATCGATTCTTCACATTAGACATATAAAACAGAAATAATGATATATGGGTCTGTATTTTCTGGTAGAAATTTAAAATTGGGAACGTGGGGAAAAATAAACTTGAACTCTGGACTCATCATTAGTGATGAAATGTAGCTAGAAATACCTTGCAGAGGCATATCCATAGAAAGAAAGAGAGGAGACCAGTGTCAGTAACAGGTTTGTGTAAGAATTGCAGAGAATTATAATAATCTTTGAAAGAGAGGATAAAAATTCAGAACAACTTTGGCTACAAAGACTAGGAATGGATTTTGCCCAGTCTGCAAGGGATGCAGGGCTCACAGTAAGAAAATAGTGCCCCTTTAGGGTGGTTAAGAAGTAAAGTCTTGGAATACAATGGGCCAGGAAGAAGAAACTGGGAGTTTCTGAGTTTAGGGCAGAGACTTGAGATCGGTGGGAAATAGAGCTAAGCAGAAGGCATACATTCAGAAAGTTCTGACGAGGCAGAAGTATCTTAGGGCTCCAAAGAAAGAAGAAATCTACTTTAGCAATACTTCTTTGGCAGAGGTGGTGGGGTGGAGTGAAAGCTTAGGTGTACGGGATTAGGGAGGGCAGAAATTGAGGTTCAGTGAGAAGCTCTGAGAAGACAAGACTGAGTTGGTGGGAGATGGTGCAATTTCAGAGGTTCCTGGAAAGAGTGAAGAACCAAAGTTTAGTTCTGCAAAGGGTTCATTTTAGGGAAGTCAGAAGACAACCCTATGGGCAGTTACAGGTCAACTGTCCAAACAGGATAATGAACCGGGAAGAGCTTTCTGAGTTGGTGGTTTTGCAGGAACCTTCCCGCTGGACCTTCGCTTCTTGTCTGTGAACAGAAGAGGCCTGAAAGCGAAGCCTGGAGTAGGCACGTGGGGTGACGCTGGCTGGGGGACGACGAGGCCGAGCGGCTCGCGCCTGGGGCCTTGGCCCGGCCCCGCCCCTGATTACGTCATCAGCCGGCGCCGCGCCGCGCCGCCCCGGGTTACTCCGCCCCGCCCGCGCGGCGGTGGGTGCCCTGTCACAGCCAGCGATGGCCGCGGCTCCGGCCCGTGATTTGTAAATTAGCAACTAAAGCTCCCGACGCGGCTCTGGTCCTGATGGCGGCGGCGGCGGCGGCGGCCCTGGCAGCCGCGGACCCCCCTCCCGCGATGCCGCAGGCCGCAGGAGCCGGAGGATCCGCTACCCGCCGAGACTTCTATTGGCTGCGTTCCTTCCTGGCCGGAGGTGGGTGTCGGCGGAGAATACCCGGTCGCTCTCGGGGTGGCGGGGCAGGACCTGGGGCAGGTCGGTTGCAAGCGGCCGCGATGACAGTCTTGGACAATGGCTGCTTCATTGCTCAGCCAGATGATGTCTATCTTGACCTACTGTCACCTTTCTCTAATTCGTAATCACTTGGCTAGCGATAGCAGGATCCTGGAGAGAAAGGGCCTCGAACTGTCGTGGGGCGTCTGGGAGGTGCGAGGGCTGAACCAGGCACCCATTCTTCAGGGTTGGATGGCAGAGAAAAGGGGGAGTCTCTTACAAAGACCCCAGAGCTTCAGTGAAACATGCTGGGCACCACTTTCATTTATAAAGACCATCGGTGACCGATTGTAGAATTGGATTGCGTTGTTTACTTAAAAGAAAACAAATGTTGGAGTTTAACTTTTTAAACATGACTGGGAAATTATTCAAAACTGTCTACAACTAAAACTGGTTCCAGTAATTCTAGTAAACTCGGCCACAGCTACTTGACAGATAGCTGGTGTGACTACTACTGGTGTGACTGTAGGGCCAGAAGGTTAGCATTCTCTTAGAAATTCTCTCTGCCTTCCCATAAAGAGGTGTTTTACTCCCTACCCTTTCTCAGTTGATTGTCTGGGTTGTCATCACTTAATTATTTGTTAAGGCTGGGAATTTAAAAAAATTCCATATATGAGGACTTGTAGAAAGATAGTATCTGTATGCTGAGGTAGTATTAAAGAACTTAATTATTTTGTTCTGATAAAAAGGACATTCATTCATTTACACCAGGAATATTTGAATGCCTGCTATGTGCCTGCTACATGCTCCATGTACATCAGGGAACAAAACAAGGATCCCGGAGTTTACATTGGTTGGGGAGTTGTGGGGAGAGAGACAACAAACAAAATGCAAA